>NW_022631067.1:2389766-2879984 GCF_010015895.1 Lontra canadensis
GAGCCCGATGCGGGACTCGATCCCAGGACCCTGAGATCATGACCTGAGCCGAAGGCAGCGGCTTAACCCACTGAGCCACCCAGGCGCCCCAGGAGCCGCTTGTTTCTTGGGGGTCCTTGAGCAGCTGCGTGAGCGTGGCGGGGCTCTGCTTCCAGATCACATATGTGCCCCATACAGTGGGGGAGGACAGACTACCTGTGTGTGCACACAGGCACACACGTGTACGTGTGTGCACATGCATGCGAGTGTGCACGCGTGTCTAGCTTGACGTCCTGCCGGGCACATGAAGTGGGATCTCAGTTAGCTTTTGGTGGCGGTTCTGAGAGGGGGTGCTGACAGACGACAGTGGTGGGGACACTGAGGCCCAGGGACACCTGTGTCAATGACCAAGGGCAGAGGAAGCAGTTCTTTTCGGACTGGCTGCTGCTTTTCCTACGGCCTGAAAAGCCAGGCTGAGTGAGGGATGTTTTAACTGCTTCCTGAGAGTGTGTCCTAACGGGAACTCTCCTGCCAGGACCTTGCCTTAGGAACAGATAAGGACAGTGTGTGATTTGCCTTTCCCAGAGCTTTGGGAGTAGCAGGGCCCTGCCCTGTGATTGTATCGTGTCCGTGGACACTTTGTTCCCACTTTTCAAAGTCTGTGGACCTGTTGTTTGCTCAGCGGCTCTCCTTTCCTTCAGCAACTGCAAAGCCACATTCCAAACCTAATTAATTTCCAGTCTGATTAACTCCGGTTGGTTACTGTGTAGCCACGGGCCCCTGCACTCAAGAGGGAAGCTCTAACACCTGGCAAGTGGCCCCTTGCAGCTTGAGCCACCTGCCGCCGCCTCCCCCTCCTCCCAGGGAACGTGACCAGGCTCAGAGTCCCAGGAGAAGGCACTAGAGGCTGACGGGCAAAGTGTCACTTTGTCACCTGGCTGCGGTGAGTCGCAGAGTCAGCTGTACTCATACGTGTCTCGTCATGCGTTGATGGTTGCGGCCGCTGGACCGCTGGTGGCGTTGCAGCCTTGCTTTCCAGAGGGAGGTCCATGGGCCCGAGCATCCAGGTCCTGCCTGGCCCTCCTGAGTCCGCTCTCCCGGGGGACAGGAAGCGCTCTGGGCTCCCAGCCGCTGCAGAAGGGAGCTGTGAGGGTCGAGACGGGCGGGGACTTGGCCTTTCGGGTTTTCTGGTGTTCTTAGTAGGTGCCGTTTTTCACATGCAATTCTGTCTGTCTGCCTGTCATCTCTTTAAATACACAGTTTTTTTCTTTTTTAAAGATTTTATTTAATTGTGAGAGAGAGACAGAGATAGTGACAGAGATAGCGACAGCCGGAGCAGGGAGGAGAGGGAGAAGCAGGCTCCTGCTGATCAGGGAGCCGACAGGGAGGTTGATTCAGGACCCTGCAAGCGTGACCCGAGCCGAAGGCGGGCCCTTAATGGACTGAGCCACCTGCATGCCCACAGACAGTCTTTCTATCATGGTAGGATACACATAGCAAAACAACCATATGACTCATTTCTGACTGTACGGCTTGGTGGCACTAAGTACATTCACGTTGTTGTGCGACCATCACTGCCATCTCCGGAACTTTCTCCCCACCAGAAAAGGCTCAGTACCACTGAACACCAATGCCCAGCCCCCCCCCGCCCCCCCGAGTCCTGGCGGCCGCCACTCTGCTTTCTGTCTCTGTGAATTTGACTATTCTAAGTAATTATTCAAAAGATTTGCTTTTGGGCCCCTTGGTGGCTCAGTCGGTTAATCATCTGCCTTTGGCTTGTTGTGATCCCCGGGTCCTGGGATCGAGCCTCGCAACCGCAACCGGGTTCCTTGCCCAGTGGGGAGCCTGCTTTTCCCTCTCCCTCTGCCTCTGCCCTCCCCCTGCTCATGCACTTGGTCGCTCTCTGTCTCTCTTTCTCTAAAATAAACAAATGAATCTTGAAAAAAATGAGTTCTAACAGAATACTTTAATATGATTGACTTACAAGCGTTTTTGTGCTGTTGAACAGATGAAATTATTCCGAGGTACTTCCAGGCCGCCTGAGCCATCCCCAGAAGGGGTCCTGGTTTCACAGTGTCTGTCGATGCATAGGGTACTCTCCGGGGAGTTTTATGAGAACACGCCCAGTGTGAAGCAAGAGATGCCAGACATCGTAAACATCTGGGAGATTCTGGGATTCCTTAGGATTGTTCAGAAAAGGTTTAATATGCTTCCCTCGGATAGAATTAACAGAAAAACCTTTGTTCTCTGCTGTGTGGATTTCTCAGAAGACTTTGTATTCTGGAGAAGACTAGGACGCCGTTCTGGAGAGCCGGGCTGTCGGAAATAACTGGGCTGTTTACTGGATGGGGTGCTGCGGTAAGAGGCCGCTAGAGAAGTTGGTTTTTCGAGAAGGCTCCATAAAGAATGTTTGCCGTTCAGTCTCGACTCTGAAACGAGGAACAACTTGCCCTGAAAAGTCCGAAACGATTTTAGTTTCCTGCTTTAGTAAGTAGAACATTTGGCAAATAATTGAATTTTTCTCTGATAACCTCATTCTAGAAGTTAGTTATCCCAGGACAACAGTGTATCTGTTGGAGGTAAAGGAGTTTGGATCACATATGCTGGTATGGGAGAGCTTTCTGATTTTTTAGAGCTCAGTCTTTTATGTAAGTGTCTTTTCTTTGGATTTGCTTCTTTTTCTTAATATCAGGTTGTTAGAGATCGTATCTTTATTTGAACTGTTTGGTTTTATTACGGAATTATTTTTGGTACACTCGTGTCTGAGGAGAGTAAAGTGATTTGAGAAGGAAGCCCCAGTTACTACGGAACCTTACTAGTCCTTTCGGAAAGCCTGGTGGTGAGTCACAGGCAAGGGACTAATTTCTGTGCAGCTCATGATTTAGTTCATTTGGCATGTGGCACTGTCTTTGTTTTGTGTTTTAGTCATCAAGTCATCAAACAAGCAGAAATGGCCCATGTGCCGATTTGGGTAAAATCACGTTGCGTGTGTTTAAATGAGAAAACAAGTTCCTTTTTCCTGAAGCGGCCTTCTCTCTGTCCCAGAGAGGGTGGTCCTGGGAGATGGAAGTCGCCACGGGGCTGGGCTCCTCTGCAGGGGAGAGGAGAACGTCTCCGGACTTGGCTCGGGCCCGCGTGCCCCCAGCCCGCAGCGGCCCCCACCCCCTGTGCAGTCCGCAGGCCTGCTTTTGTGTCGGTCCCGTGGAAGCGCGTGGCTTTCCGTGGCCGCAAGAGCAGCCACTTTCCTCCGTGCCACGATGCGGGCCGTGCTAATTTAGACCTTTTAATGGCGTCAGGCTGCTAAGCGCAAAACGTAAGGAACTGTACACGCGAGTGACTGAATCGGACTTGGGTTGTAATTAGGAGCTTATCTTGGAAATGTTATTGACCCTCTTCTGTTGGTGCTGGCTTTTAGCTCTTCCTTCTGGCAGAAAAACAGTCCCGTTTGTGTTGTGGGGTAGGGTTTGTCCCCTCAAACTCCATCCAGCTGATGGCTCTTGGCTCAGGTCTCGCCCAGCACAGGGTCCGGGGGGTCCCCTGTGCAGGGACATGTGAACCTGGGGGGCTTGGCCTCGCCCGGGCAGTGGGAAGGGTCTGGCCTCGGGATGGGGCTGTGGACACCCGGTGCACCCCCATCCGTCCAAGAGCAGGGACCGGCTTTTTCAGATTTGTGTACACTGCTGCCCAGCAGGGAGGCGGCCTCCGTCCCATGGGAGCCGGCGCCACGGCTCACACTTCTCTCTTTTTCCACTTACCTGGCCGTTCTGGGTTTGCTCAGTTTCTGGTAACAGAGAACCCACCCGCCGCTGTTTCCTCTGGATTTTGAAATACTGGCATTCTTTTCTTGAACCCAGGTCTCCCCCTAAGCCGTGCTCGAGTCAGACTGGGCGCTGGCCCGGGGAGCGGGTCCTCTGACCCCGATGGCTGGGGTCCGCGCCTGCCCTGCTGGGTGGCCTGCGTGCCGTCCCTGAGAGGCGTCTGCACATGTCCGGGCTGTGCGCGGTGCCGGAAGCAGCAGGTGCTGCGACAGTGCTGGGGGCGTGAGTACCCCGCGGACTCACACAGGGGCCTGAAGAGCCGGTGGTCAGCCCAGCCCTGCTTCTGCTCTGCCCGCTCGGCAGGGAGGAGCTCCGGACTCCAGGGGACTGTGTCCCCCTGCCTGTACCTGTCTAGTGCCGGCCACCTGTGCTTTTCACACTGGGTCTTGGGACAGTGTCCCCTGGGGCGCCGCCAGTTGCCGCCTCCTTCACGGCTGACTTGTTAGTTTTTGGTGGTGACTGCTTCTTCCCTCTTGCATTTCTCCAGAAAGACAGTGAACCGGCCTTGGGTGGTTGGTTCCTTCTCGAGTGATCGGATTAGAGGGCAGAGGTCCTCCCCGTGGCAGCCCCAGGCCGAGCCAGAAACAGTGAAGCAATTTTAGACGCTGCTGTCCACAGGGACTTAGCCGTGGGACTGGCGACTTGTTTTCAGGAAGTCAGCAGATTTGCTGACTTGGCTCAGTAGATGACACAGACTTTGTCCCCTTGGGCCGGGGCACCTGAGGTCAGTGCTGTCCCAGCTGTCCCATCAGCTTCTTCTTCGGTGGCTCACTGCAGGCCACAGATGTCCCGCTTGTCTCCTTCGTGTGGAGGGGGTGGGAGGGCCAAGGGGAGGAAGCAGAAGCTTCTTTGGGCAGCCTGACCCCTGCACGTGGACCTGGTCTTGTTTGATGTGTGGCTTTTGGTGTCTGTGGCCGGCCAGGCCTCGCACTGCAGCCCAGGGCCCCTGCGGAGTGTGAGTCCTGGGCAGGGGTTTATTCTGACCGTCCTGGGGGGTCTGGAGTGAAGGTGTGGGCGGCTGCAGGCTTTGAGGGACACCGCTCCGTGTGTCTGTCCCAGCTGCTGGAGACCCCTGGGCTGGCAGCCGGGGCCCTCCAGGCCCTGCCTCGTGTTCCCTCTGCAGGTGTCAGCCTCTGTGCCTCCGCTTGTCCCCCCGCAGGTGTGGATGGCCGTGGGAAGGACCCTGCCACAGCCCGGCACCCTGACACCCGCTTCTTCTGCTCCAGTGCCGAGGGCCTGTGGGCATCCGGGGGCCACCACTCCACCCCCTTCGGATGACAGAGCCCCCTTTTATAGGGCAGAAAGCAAGAATGAAAGATAGAAAGAAGGAGGAGATAACTTCAGACCCCAGCAAATGCCCCCTTTAATTCCCCGTTCTGTCCTGGCTCCTGTGCTGTGTTCTCCTGCCCACCATGAAGGTCTCGGATCTGGAAATCCTAGCTTTCCTTTGTTTCTTCTTCAGCTGTTGAAACCCTGGCAGGGAGGCTCATGTGTTTTGTGGGAAGGGTCTGCCCCGTGGGGTCTGCATGTGGGAAGACAGCCGGTCGGGCCCGGGAGCAGGGCAGACCGTTTTGTCTCAGTCCTCAGCGATGCATACAGCTGCTAGAAGCCTGTCCCCAGACTTGCCCTCCTTTCTGTGGGCGAGCGGCCAGTGTGGCCGGGACCATGGCCTCCTGCTGCCTGTGGGGCCCAGTGGGTCTGGGGGTGGGACCCAGCTGTGGGCCACCGCGGACCGCCTGCCCGGAAGGTGTGCTGCTCACAGCTCCCAGGCCACCATGCAGGGGCACTCTCCATTCCAGGGGGGATTGGGACCTCCCTGCAGACAGTCTGGAGCTGGGAAAGCGGGAGGGGACACAGGCCACCGAGACTGCGCCCCCTCTGGGGAGCCCTTGCTTTCAGCAGCCTCGCTCCTGAGGGGACGCATTCCAGACACACGGGTGTGATCCTCCGGCTTCCCCAGAGGCACAAAACCAGTCGGACGTGGAAGTGAATATAATTATTAAAATGGAAACATAAATTTATATATATATTTAACATATAATTATATATAACATATAACATAAAACATATTTGTATTTACATGTAATATGTATTATACATAATTTATGTATTAAATATATATTATGTAAATATTAAATTTGTATATAAATATAATATATATAAGTTCATGAATTTATAAATAAATACAAAGTAAATAAAGAAGGAAGGAGGAAGGGAGAGAGGGAGGGAGCCGGAGGCGTCAGCTTGGGCGAGGGTGGGACTCCCAAGTCTGAAATCTGTGGGGCAGCCTGGCAGGCCAGAGTCCGGGGAAGAGCTAGTGTGGCAGTCTTGAGGTCCAGATCTGTGAGGCAGTTGGCTGAGAGGCTCTATAACCCAGGCTGTGGTGTTGAGGCAGAAATCCTTTCCAGGAAAACCCAGGCTCTGAAGGCCTTCAACTGATTGGACAAGGCCCACCCACATCGTGGAAGGCCATCGACTTACTCAGAGTCAGCTGACTGCAGGTCTCAGTAACCTTCATGGTCATCTGCTCTAACGCTGGAGTCCAGACGGGCACTGCCGCCCTGTGGTTAGCTGACACACAGGTGTGTGGTGGTGGGGGGCTCCCCGCGTGTGCCTGGGACCCCTGGTGGATGGTGGATCCTTGAAGGAAGCGTCCTTGCCTCTGCTGTGTGCGCACACTGGGAGAGGCGGCTGCGCCCCATGCTGGCCCCGGACGGCCAGGCCTTTCATCACCCTGGGAGCACAGGTGCGGCTTTTCTCTTAATGCCCAAAGGGGCTTAAGACGTTTGTGAACCTTGCTGGGGGTGGCTCTTTCCCCAGGACTTTCTCCAGCCATGCTCATCGTCTCTTCCAAAGCTTCCAAAGCACAGCCAGGGGGGCAACGTTCCAGATTCCGCCCGTGGCAGTGGACTCGAGTCAGAACACACCCGGGATGTTTGAGCTGCAGTAATCTCACGTCGCGTGTATAATCCCACAGTGGGACTTGAGGGCATGGAAGAAGGATTCTGTTTTTACGGGATCTCAAAGGGAGGGACGGCATAGCTGCGCCTAGACGGGGCTCCTCTGGGCTGTTTGCACACCCTCCTGTTTCTCCGCGTTCCCACCTCTGGTGCTGTGACCCGAGTTCTTTGTCTTTCTCAGGTGGCCACACTGGTATTTCTGTGAACTCCTGCCTGGAGGGTGTCCCAGACCCTGCAGGTGTTTTACGAGTTCCTCCTTCCCGGCACCTCGGGGACTCAGTCGGGGGGAGCATCCGACTCCTGATTTCGGCGCAGCTCATGTTCTCGGAGTCTCGGGATCGAGGATCTCATCAGGCTCCATGCTGGGCCGAGAGTCTGCGGGAGAGTCTCTCTTCCTCTGCCCCTCTGTGCTCCCCCGCCTAAAAAAAAAGTCCCTTTTTTTTTCCTGTTTGCGACTATGTTTCCTGGTAGACCTTACTCTCTGACCCATTGAAATCAGCAGCCTCCTGCTTCTCCCGTCGACAACTGGCGGCTTGTCTCCCACTTGCTCCAGACAAGCTGGTGGGGGTCCCCTCTGGCTGCCCCTCACCTTCCCCAGGGAGCTTCTCAATTCACACGGGCACCCACGCCCCCATCACATCCTGGTCCATGTGCTCTGGCCCGGGGGTCCCCGCGTCACTCTCATTTCAGAAATAATGAAACAGAACATGCCCGTGTTTAAACCGTGCAGCCAGCATTGTGATTTCCGATGGCCCCGCACCCGTGTGTTATTTCAGACCATTTAAGCAGAAGTGATACTGTGCTCGGGGTTGAGGGCTGGTGGTCCTTGGGCCGAGGACGGCTGAGGATGGAAGAGAAGCCAATTGAGCAGTTTCCCTTGTCTAGTAGCTGCCTGGGGTCCCCGTGGGCGGCCGGCTCGTGTCCCTGTCCCCCTTCCCCCACTGTGCCTGCTGCCAGGCTGTTTTCAGCCACACAGGTCTAGCCCCACAGATCCAGTATCACACCCGGAGCTGGGGAGAAGGCCATCTTCTGGAAGGCAGGCTCGTAAAATAAGACCGGCGGTGTTGCGGTGGACATGTCCACCGGAGCCCGTGTGTGAGTGCCTGATGATGAGCCCGGGACATGGGGTCCTGGGAAGGTGTCTGTGCTCAGGTCTGGGAGGGGTCCGGCGTAGAGCACGCACACTGCTGGGAGCTTCCCCGCGTCCCCCACTTTCACAGCCTCCCTCGGGGGGGACTGGTCACTGGACACTGGAACGGGGGGCTAAGAGTTCTTTGCCCAAGGTCACACTGTGGGGACTTGAAAGCAGATGGTCTGTGCCCAGAGTCTGGCTCTCCCACGGGTGGTGAGAGTACAGACTGCCTCGTAGGTGGGCCAGGGTCCTGGCTCTGGGCTCCGGTCTCGGCTTCGCCCTCTGAGATGTGCGGAGGGGAAGGCCCCCTTTGTGCGGTTGCTGGGAAGGCCGCGTGGGCATGTCCACCGCTCTGATGCTGCCCCAGCTTCTCCTGGTCACTGGCCCAAGCTTTCCTTCCCCTCCTGCTCTCCGTCTCTCCCTCTCCCCTGCCCCCAGGCCCTGGCGAGCACCAGGCCAGTCTCTGCATCTCCAGATGTGGCTGTCTTCCATGCCTCAGGGTAGATGGCATCTCGCAGTATGTGTGTCCCTGCTGCACTGAGCTCCCCCAGTGTCCTTGGACAGATGAATGGGCAAAGCAAGTGTGTCCCAGGCACACAATGGAAGATTATTCGGCCTCAAAAAGAAGGCCCTCCTGTGGATGTGAGTACATGGAGGGACCTTAGTGAAACGGGTCTCGTCTTGATTTGCTTTGAGATGAGCCAGGGGTCCAGGACAGTCGCACAGGTCCCCGACCTGCAGCCCTGTGGACCACCCACCGCAGGGGGAGCCCAGGCGGCTTCCTAGAGGTGGAGGAGGCTGGGTCGCTCTCCTGGACTCCTGCCCGCCCCGGCAGCCTGGCCCGCTCACCCGGTCCAGGGTCCGAAGACCCGCAGCCGCACTGGTCAACTCGGAGCAGCTCCCGGTTTTCTCCTGACCCTCTCAGGGCTCGTGGGGCAGCCTGGCGCCCCCGGAATCTGACCATGAGGCTGTCGAGTTCCTCAGGAAGCCCAGGAGGCGAAACATGGGAATCCCTGGGGCTTTGGCTTTGGAGTTGGCGTGTGGGGCCTCAGGCCGGGGAACACGGTGTGGGGGGAGAGGGAGACCAGGCCCGGCTGCCGTGGGAGAGCTGGTGCGCACCGCCCGTGTAGACCCGGAGCGGAACTTCTCAGGGCGCAGCAGCAGGGCCTCACTCCGCTAGGCCCGCAAACCACCAAAAAACTCACTAGGCTTGAGTTCAAACACTGTGAGCTGGGCGCAGCCGGCTGTCAGAGGCCGAGTCTCCCCGACCCCACTCCGTGTTCGCTGTGGTCTCCATGCCGCGCATCCCAGGGCGTCCCACTTGAATTCAGTTTGGGTTCAGTTCCCGGTTCTGTTCGCTGTGTCTGTGCTGTGATGGGCACTGCACGCGTCGGAAAGCAGCCGAATGCCGCAGTCTCTGAAACAGAATTTCCGCGCATCCGGCGCGCAGGCGGCTTCCCGTAGGCCCTTCAGTCGCCGGGACGCCTGGCCCTTGGGTTGTGGGACCGCAGCGGCTGCTCGGACGGGCTCCGGGCTCCTCTCGGCCTGGCAGGTGGGATCTTCCATTCCCGCGCCCTTAGTTACTATGACTTTTTCTCGTATCACTATTGTGTACTTTTTCTTGTTTTTAAAAGGCAAAGCAGACATTTTTATCCGGAAAAGAAGAGTATTCTAGGCCCAGGCTTAGTTGTCTCCAGTGGTCCCCAGCGAACCGCCTGGCAGACTCGGAGACACCCGCCCCCCGGGACGGCTGGAAGGCCGCTGCCCCGGGAGGGCCAGGGTGGGGGCTGGGAGCATTTTTCCTGTTGGAAAACCTCCTCGCTGCTGGAGATGGGATTGGTGTCTGACGGAGGAGTCCTAGCTCAGAGCGATGGTGGGGAAGCCTGTCATGCTTTTCTTCTCAGCTGATGCCCGCCTCGGCCAGTGTTCCCGTTTGTTTCTAAAGACTCCTCGAGCATGGCCTCTTGGGGTGGGTCCAGGAAGCGCCGGGGCGGCGGCTGCGCCGCTGACGTTCTGCCTGCTTCCAGGCAGTGTCATTTGCTGTGAACTTTAAAGAAATGATCCGTCCCAGGACTGCTGGCTGTCGCTGCAGAGGGCAGCGTGCGGCTCTGGGGTGCACACCGCCGTTGGCAGGTGGCCCTCGGGAGCTTTCTGACCCGTCATGTCCACTGTCAGCAGCTCGGGAGACAGCTGCCTCCAGCCCCTGCCAGCCCTGGAGGCACCTTCTCCGTGCCTCTTCCCCTCTGGATCACGTTGGGGAGACACCTGGGGCCTTTGCTGGACAGGCGGGAGCCGTGGCTTCGCGCGTGGCTCTCTGCGGGGGGGACGTCAGCGGTCTGGTGCGGGCCCAGGCCGGCCTTCTCGGCACGCTGCTCTCCCCGGGGCTGGACACGGCGGGCAGCCAGCCGGCCCAGAAGGGAGGTGGGCTAGCTTGACCTATGTTAGGGCCGGATCAGAATGGGGGTTGGGGTAGAAATTGTTTGTGTTTCTCTGGTCAGTTGGCTGAAAATGGTGGTTTATTGGCAAAGGACACACATTTTAAATAAATACACGTGTGTGGGTAACATGTCTTCTGTCCAGGCTCCTAAGACTCACAGACCAAAGGTTCTTTATTTCTTTTTTGTCAGGGATCCCTTTTGACCCAGGTGGTGTGAGCCCGTGACCCTTTCTCTGAATTACGTGCGTGGAGTGAAATTTCAAAGGTTTGCCTGGAAACCAGGCTGCTGTGCCGCCTCCTGGGGCAGAAGGGCGCCATCCTTGGATCCCCTAGGGCCCGGGCTGCTCACTCCTTTGTGCAAGACAGTGTCTCCACTGGCCTGGCTCTGACCACACCTGCATTTGGGTCCACTTCCAGTGTCCCGCTGGGGCTGCCGTGGGGTGTGTTTGGTGGGGCACGTCCTTGCACGAGAGATAACTGGGGTCTCTCTCTCTCTCTCTCTCCGTCTTCCCGGCCAGGGCGGGAACAGTTCCATGGCCTGGGCTCCCTGTACTGCCGGGGCGCGGCCGCCATCATCCTCACCTACGACGTGAGCCACCCACAGAGCCTGCTGGAGCTGGAGGACAGGTTCCTGGGCCTCACGGACACAGCCAGCACAGACTGCCTCTTTGCCATCGTGGGCAACAAGGTGGACCTCGTCGAGGAGGGGGCCACAGAGGGCCGGGAGGAGGACGGGCCCGGCCCCGGGACTGCCGGCAGCGGCGGATCACCTAAAGTGCCCAAGCTGGTGCAGCCGGAGGACGCGGTGGCCCTTTACAGAAAGATCCTCAAGTACAAGATGCTGGACGAGAAGGCCGTGCCGGCTGCAGAGCAGATGTGCTTCGAGACCAGCGCGAAGACTGGCTACAACGTAGACCTGCTGTTCGAGACCTTGTTCGACATGGTGGTGCCCATGATCGTGCGGCAGAGAGCCCAGGGGCCGCCGCAGACCGTGGACATCAGCAGCCACAAGACGCCCAGACGGACCAGGTCTGGGTGCTGTGCCTGACTCAGCGGGGCCCCAAGCCCAGGTGTCTGCGGTGGGCCGGGGCTGGCCCAGTGTGCTTCGGTCAGAAGGCACACGGAGATGCGAAGCAGGTGGCACACGGAGGAGGACGTCTGGGCACAACAACAGCAGGGTGTTCTGTGGTCTGCGGGGACGGCTCCTCCATCTGCATCGCTGTGTGGGAAGCGAGGGACACGGGAATTGCCTGCAGAAAACACTCCTCTGAGCCAGGACTCCTGAGGACCGTTGCGCAGTGCTGGTCCTTTCCTACATCCCGGCCTTGCTGAAGCCTGTGGCCCAGCTTCTGCGGCACCTGGCGTGTATGAGCACCTGGCCGTGGCACCTGGCCGTGGTACTTGGTGTGTGTGAGCACCTGGCTGTGGCACCTGGTGTGTGTGGGCACCTGGCCGTGGCACCTGGCCATGGTACTTGGTGTGTGTGAGCACCCGGCCGTGGCACCTGGTGTGCGTGGGCACCTGGCCGTGGCACCTGGCTGTGGCACCTGTCCCACTTCCATGTTTTCGCAGACATTGTCTTGGTGGCGGTCTCCCCTTGGTCCTACCATTTGGCCCTTCTGTTTGGTAGTGTCACCTTGATTCTTGGCTTGTTAATTTATACAAAGTCCGGGATTATTGCTTTCATACTGGTTGTAGCCGTGTGAGCTATGATTATTATTAAAAAGGATTACGAGGAGACCTCGGTGTGCAGACTGTTGATTGAGACCTTATTTTCACCCCTGCTGGGCCCTTGCTGGGGGCGCTGGGAGGTGGCTGTGAGCCGAGCGCTTCTGTCTTTAAACCTGCAGTGGACCCTAGACATTGCAGAATATTTAGATCCGTCCGTTTGTCGTTGTCTCGAGACATGAGCTCCAGGAACAGAAATCTAGAAGGTCTGTCTCTGCTCAGGTGTGCTTCGTGGGTCACACGGGCGGTTCCTGGCCCGAAGCCCCCTGTCCCGTGCTTGGTGGGTGGGTGGCTTTGTCGTCAGGAGGTTCTAAGACAGGGAGGGTATGAGGCAGCAGGGTTTGTTTCTGAGAAATTTAAGGGGCGTCTCAGCCGACGTGGGCTGCTGGAACAACACGCAGGCCGGGCGCATCTCTCTCCTGCAGCCCTGGAGGCTGGAAGTGGAGGTCCGGGGGCTGTCAGATCTGGTCGGGCCCCGTCCCCCTGCAGACGCCACCTTCTCACTATGTCCACGAGTGGGCAGAGCGAGCTCTGGCCTCTCTTTCCTTGCAAGGGCACTAGTCCCATCGTGAGGACCCCACCCCCTGACCTCCCAAAGGCCCCACCTCCAAATACTGTCCCACTGGGGGTCCGGGCTTCCAAAGACAGATTTTGGAGGAGACAAGGATTCGGTGGTCCATAACAGAGGTGTGGCAGAGGCTAGTAAGAAAGCAGTATGTTTCGTGAGTCGTTACTCTGGGGGAAGCATGCGGTTGACTGGGCTGAGGGCCGCGGTCTGCTGGGGGATCCTGCCAATACGGCCTCCTCTGCCCCCCTGCAGTGCGCCTTCTCCAGGCGTGAGCGTGAGCGCAGCCTCCTGTCCCTGCCCGAGGCTCCCCGGCTCCGACACTGGGTTCTTCGAGCCCATCCAGAGGCCTCAGACTTCAGTCCCACAGCAGAGCCCATGAGAGAGTGAAAATGAATCTGTGAGTCGTCAGGCTGGTTTAATTATCCCTTTGCTAGTGACCTGCCCTCGAAACCTGCACAAGCCAGAGAGGCCCTGGGATTTGTCTCTGTGGCCTGTGCAGGAGACAGTGTCCTGGGAAAGGCTTCTGTGGTCCCTGCTGGAAGGCAGGGCTGGCTGGGTTCCCGTGGCCCTTTTCCCCGAATGTTCTCTGCTTCTCTTGCCCATCTGCCCTGAGCACCCCCAGCTTGTGTCCCTGATTGGCCACGTGTTCTGGGGGTTGCCCAGGGATGGCACGTTCTCTCCATCAACCACACGGAAGTGTTTCACCCTTGATTGTTGTCCTAAAAATAAGCGTCACGTGGGCTCTGTCTCAGGTGGATTTCGGATGCCGGCCCGGTCTGTGGGTCCCAGCCTGCTCGTGGGTTCTCAGCTCTGACCGCGAGGGCCCGGTCCCCACACAGGGAACCCGGTCAGCACTGGGGAAGCTTCAGGTCACTTGGGTCAGTGAGCCAGCCGGTGGAGAGACATAGGGAATTTCTCGGCTGGATGTGGGTTTGAGCTGGTGACCTCGAATATTCCTTCTTTTTCTCTGCTGGGAATGGGGAGGCCACGGACAGCTGGTTAGGCTGCTGTCCCTGGTCTCAGAGCCGCCACTGCGCATTCTCTCCCCGGGCTCCACTGTCCTCGAGTGATGGACGCCGCCTCCTCCACAACGTCTCTTCCTTGGATGTTTCTGGGCGCCTGAGGTGGGGTGCGGGACAGCAGCAGGCTGGATGGTTCCGGCTGGGAATGTTGTAATCTGGGAGCTGGGAGCCCTGTTTCCCCCTCAGCACAGGCTGTGAGGCTGACCTTTTAGAAGTACAACTTTGTCATTTCTTTTTAAAGGTTTTTTTATTTATTTGACGCAGAGAGAGATCATAAGTAGGCAGAGTGGCAGGCCGAGGGAGAAGGGAAGCAGGGTCTCCGCTGAGCAGGGAGCCCGATGGGGGGCTCGATCCCAGGACCCTGAGATCATGACCCGAGCCGAAGGCAGTGGCTTAACCCACTGACCCCCCTGGCCCCCAACTTTGTCGTTTCTGAACTCAGTTTTGACAGAGCTGCCTGTGTGCAAGGAACACCCTCACCCAGGTGTCCAGCCAGCCCCACTGCCAGTACCCGCTTTCCCCACATGCCTTCCGTGTGCTGCTGTGTCCTTCCTCTCAAGGTTGGGTCGGTTGTGCACCTGCTGTCCAAGACCAGAGGCGGGCCCCATGGGTCCCCGCATCGGGTTGTTTGTACTGGGAAGGCCTGGAAGCCTGGAAGCAGAGCCTGGGGCTGATTGTCAGGGCAGGGTGAGCCGGGTGGGTTGGCCTGGGGAGGGGGACCCGTCATCCCCCAGACACAGCGTGTGTGCGTCTCCAGATGCACTTTCCACCCTCCGCCCTTGGCCTAGCCCTCTGGCGACCTCGCACGTTCACGCCTCTGTAGGTGGTGGGGGTGGGGTTCCTGTGCTGGGGCAGGGACGGAGACCCCCCCAGAGTTCCCATAACCCGGATGCAAGAATCCCCTTTCTAGTAACCCTCCCTTCTCCAGAGCATAGAATTAGGGGTAAGTCAGCCCGGGGAAGAGTTGGGTCCCCACTCCCACCACGGAGCGGCTGGACTCCGACCCCAGTGCTCAGATGGGCTCTGGAAACAGCTGCAGTGAGGCCCGTTTATGTCGTCACGTGACCCACACCTCTAGCGCTGGCCGACTGCGGCTGCCCTTTGCTCTTGAACTTGAGCTCTGGAAGGAAGGCAAGGCTCCCGGGAATCGGCCTGTGTTCTGCAAGATCTCCCTCCCCCTGCCGGTCCCACAGGGGTCAGTCTGTAGATGGGGAGGCCATCAGGGGCTGTGATCCACTAGGGAGAGTGTGGGTCCCCAGCGCCCCATCCTTCATGGCATCACACCCAAGCCAAGCTGCCCTCAGGACTGGGACACACTTCGAGGCTGCCCCTTGATCTTGGGGACCAGAGTCCGGAATAGCTGCCTCCATGAGTTTTGCGGGAACCCCTGTGCTGGGCATTTCTCAAATCCTGGCTTCAAGCCTCACCTCCCATGGGGTGCTAGGGCTGTTGCTATGGAAACCATCAGCGTAAGGTGGTGCCCGTGGCATCTTATTAGCTTTGCTGCTTTTCCACTACCCCCACCTGGGATCCCGCTCAGCCCGTGCACCTGGGTGTTACACCCTCACCTGGGATCCTGGGATGCCGCTCACCTGGGAGCACCCCTCCACCCAGGATCCCGCTCAGCCCGCACACCTGGGAGCACAAGGGACTGGACAGTCGCAGGCAGCCCCTGACCATGAGGAGCAAGAGCTGGCAGAGGGAAACGTCCCTTTTCAGTGCCTAGGCTGCACAAGGTGAGGCTCCTTCTGTGGTCTTCCTCCGTGGGTGCCCATAGGAGGGAGCACTAAATTGCCCATGGTGGCTACCCCCTTAGTAAGGTGTCCTCCTTCCTGGGTTCACTCTGCCGGGCCCCCTCCACTCCCTAATGGGGGCTCATGTCCCTATGTGGAGCCCTTTGTGGAGAGTCCTTGTCCTGGTCAGCTTCTGGGGGAAGGCAAGTCAAGGTGGTTGCTGCTATATTTCAAACGACATCAGGCGGAATGCTTACCTTATGATGTGGAAATTTTCATTAGAAACGTTTAATACGGGACGCCTGGGTGGCTCAGTTGGTTAAGCGGCTGCCTTCGGCTCAGGTCATGATCCCAGTGTCCTGGGATCGCGTCCCACATCGGGCTCCTTGCTTGGCAGGGAACCTGCTTCTCCCTCTGCCTCTGCCTGCCTCTCTGTCTGCCTGTGCTCGCTCGCTCTCTCTCCCTCTGTCCCTGACAAATAAGTAAATAAAATCTTTAAAAAAAAAAAAAAAAAAGAAACGTTTAATACGAGACTGAATTTTAAAGGGTAAAAATAAGTTCTGAGCTGGGCTCCCAAAGACCAGCCGGTTCCAGAGAGACTGAAGCCAGAGTGTGCCTGCAGCTTTCTTGGCCATTCGGAGATCTGATCTGGGGCCTTAGGTGAGAAGCACCTGAGTGGCATCGCGAGTGTGTCTCTGCACGGCTCCCACGAGTGGCGGCTGGGGCGTGGGAACACGCACGGCTCCCTGAGTGCGAATGGCAGCGCCACACCCTGGGCTCCGTCTGCGGGATCTCGGGAGAAGTGCAGCGGGGACCGGCTCACCCACGTGGGGCTCATCCCCGTGGGGCTTGTGCCGGCCACCTGTGCCCTCAGACGCGAATGAAGGGAGCCAACAACACGGGGTATAAAAAGCTCAAAACCAACTTTTATTCTGTGGTCGTTACAGAGGTTAGATGAGTCAGAGGCGTACAAGTCACCCAGGACAGAGGGTCAGTCCCCGGGGCCACCTGGGGCCGTGGGTTCCCGAGTGTGCCGCCTGCGGGGGGCGGGGCGGACAGCAGATGCTGAGCAGCGGTCTGCTCCTCCGGGCCCCCAAACCGGGGGTCTGCAAGGACGCGCGGGACAGGAGCCCCCGCAGGACCCGCTAAGTCTTTCAAAAGAAAAGGCACGCCTGGCTTTCCTGAGGGGATTCAAAGCCACATCAGTGGTCTCTGGGAGGAAACAGAGCTGCTGGCGCAGGGGCCGGAGACCCCGCCCTGGGGACCCGGCGGTGAGCTCAGGCTTCCTTTGTCCACACCAGCCCGCCGGAGCTCCGTCTGCGGCTGGGGCGGTGCTCGGAAGCCGTGACTGCACGGGTGCGGAGGGAGAAGTGAGCGGAGAGTCTAGTGCAGCCGGACAGGGCTGCGGGGTGCGGGACAGCGCCTGCGGCGGGGAGGGGTCCGGCACCCACGCATGGCGAGGGGCTGTTTGGCATAAGCGCGGGTGCGGAATTCCTTTGGTAGCCTTTCCACCGGCTTTCGGAGGCGAGAAGGAGCTCCGTCTGGGGGGCGCCCTCTGAGGTAACAGGTTAAGAGGAAGCACCAGAGCGGCCCCCGGCGGAGCGCGGCCCCTCACAGGTTCTTCATGCACACCTGGCAGCGGCTGATGTGGGTGCGGATGAGCCCGGCCTTGAGGGTGTCGGCGGACGGCGCTCCCTGGAAGCTGGGCTCGGGGATGGTGGTGAGCCAGAAGCTGTACTTGTTGGCGTAATAGTGGCAGGTCCCGCGGCCCCCGTTGCACTCGATGAAGGGCGTGGCGCGGAAGTCCTCCAGGCAGCTGCCCGGGGACACCAGCGACTGGCCACCGCCCTCGTCGCCCGCAGCCGTGTGCTGCACAGAGGGAGACAGGGCCGGGCGGTGAGCCTGGGGGTAGCCCGGGGCTGGGAGGCACTTCCCCCTTACTGCTCCCTAGCCCCGGGACATCTGCGCTCGTCTACACAAACCGCCTGCAGCACGCTCCGGTGCTAGGGACGCAGCTAAGGCCGGGCGGCCCGTGGACAGCAGCCGCAGGGACCGGAGCCCACGCCCACAACTGGTGGTTAAGTGAAAACCAGAACAACGGAAGTGGGTTATCGCCAGTGGATGTGGGTGACTTCACCTCGGGAAATACTGTCTCCCGCATCATCCACTCAAGGAATGAAGTGTTTGCCTGGCAGTTGTGATACCAGAATTTAACCTTTTTTTTACAGAAAAAATAGCACCTAGGGGGCTTAGTTGTTGGGCATCTGCCTTCGGCTCAGGTCCTGATCCGGGGGTCTTGGATTGGAGCCCCAAATCGGGCTCCCTGCTCAGCGGGAAGCCTGCTTCTCCTGTCTCCCACTCCCCCTATCTGTGCTCCCTCTCACAGTCTCTCTCTCAAATTAATAAATAAAATCTTAAAAAAACACAAAGAAAACAAAGTCATTGAGTGGGTCAGCCTGGGAGGCTGGTAAGATAAAACAAAGGAGCAAGGACAGTGGCCCCTCGAGCCCCAACTCGGCTTGTGGTTGTGGAGCAGGGACGGGCGTAGTGTGGAAAATCTCTGCTTGCCGATTTGTCTGTAACCAACAGGTGAGTTGTGTGATAATCACGGTTTCCATCGGGGGACCACGAACAACAACTAGCCACTTGAGATGACTGGGCGGCTGCGGCGGGGAGGCGGGCCCAGCGTCACAGGGACCTTTCTCCTGGTCTCATAACTGCGGCCGCTCTTGCCAAGGCACGCAGGAGGCTCATGGAGACACGCGCCACTTGGCGTGGAAGTGCGGGCTGTGGTTTGTGCATTAGGAGTGGTTGTGGCTACAGGACCCGGGGAGCAAGGGAGGCTGTTCTGGGGCGTTCCGGATGGGAAACCTGGGTTCTCCTCTCCGCACAAAACCACAGGAAGGGAAAGCTTTGGAATCTTCTGCTCACACAACTGAAGAGGATCCCCAGCCCAGAGCCGTGCTCTGCTTCATGTGAGCAGACGGCTCCCGCCCCACCTGGTGTGAAGGAGCTGAGACCACGCCGGGAGTGGAAGGACAGCTGGAGGGAGCCTCAGACTGGGACCACATCGCTCCCTTTGTGAGGGACAAGGTCCATTTTTGTTTTTGAATTTCTAAAGCAAGTTAAAAGATCAGAGTGTGTGGCTTGCCTACACACAAGGCTCCCTGATGGTCATGTACAACCAAAAGGGGTTTTTCTGTCTGTCCTCAAGAGTCACCTACAGGGTCAGCTTCTTGGAAAGCAGACCATGTGCCTGTCTGCACAGAACTCAGGATTCTGCTGCTTCAAATGATGCAGCACTCGTGCTTCTAAAAACAGTAAGACAGCAATTCTTCTCTTTTCCTACAACGTACAGATTATGATATGTATATAATTTATGAAATATTTAACACGTTGGGTGTCTAGTCAATATAGTAGGGAGTTATGACAGTTATAATAACTGTCAACGCAACACAAGGCCCACTATCCCTGCTGGACTTTCCTTTCTCCCTGCCATGGTGGAGTAAGCAGGAAAACTTTAGCATTGCTATCATGGTAGCATAGTTTATCCTGATTATACCCCACACAAAGGCATGGGTGGGGGCAGCCCATGCCTAACATGGCTCAGTTAGGAAAGTGCAAGCAAAAGTGCAGGCTGCATTCCAACTCTCATCCCCTTGGCCAGGCACCCTTGTGCAGTGCACAACCTGAACAACTGTCCTGTGTGGTTATTCTTACAAAGGCAGTTGTCTTGCTTCCCCAGGCACCATGTGGTTGGCGAGAGGAACTAAATTTATACCCAGTTCCATGCTCAGAGAGAAAGCAGGCAAGGACCACATACCATGAGGAAGGAGTATCCAATCCACAGACTCCGCCATCCAGCTGGGCAGTGGGGGATGGAGACGTCTTGGCTGTGCACAGCTATGGCGACGGCTGGGGCCTCACACACGGAGCAGCGGCTGATGTAGGGCTTGATGTCATCCTCAGCCACGGGCATCATGGGCAGCGGGGCAGTGGTGGACAGCCAGTAGGACTTGTCATTCCGGCTGGCGTAGTAGCACACGTCACCCGGGTTGCAATACAGGAAGGGCATGGTGCTGAACCGAGCCAGGCAGGAGCCTGCCAGCCCTGTGGAGAGGGGTCCCAGGGTCACAGCCGAGCAGACCGGAGGAGGCTCCCAGGCGTCAGGCCCACCCACAATGCTCCCCGGTTGTCAGGCCCACCCAGCAGCTGCCTGGGGGGCCTCAGACCTGGTGTTTCTGCCCCTTTCTTCCAGAAGTTGTCATGCATGCCTCTGGACGAGGCTGGGTCGGCAGGGAGTGGGTCTTTATGAACAAACACGCCAGCTGGGGGTCTTAACACACCAGCCCCAAGAATCCCCCATGGGATCCAGACAGGGCCCTCCCAGAAGGATGGCTGGCCACACCCACCCCAAGTAAGCCACCCACCCTTAGTAAGGTACAAAGATCAGCTTGATCTCAGGGCAGGGCTGGGTGAGACCTGAGAGAGCCCGGCCCAGCTTAGAGCCCAGGTGTGGTCCCACAGCAAGCCGGCCCCGCCCCGCGGCTGGACCAGGACGTGCGGACAGGAACATGCACAAACTGTCGGGGTTCGGCCTGACCACAGCTGTCACAGACGAAGGCACCCTCCCTGCACACCCCTGCTTCTAGTAGAGGCTTGCCACTTTCTGTGGGCCCGGGAGGCATTTGAATTCCTTCTGGCGACCAGGCTTCCTTCCAGCAGGCACGTGCACACACATTCTTATCTGCTCTCCCGGGGCTTCTGCCTGCGGCCCAGGCCGCCCCAGCCTGCTCTGAGCCCACACAAGGGGCTGGCGGCTTGGGGGCCAGGCAGGGGGTGGGCGGGGGGCGAGGGCCGTGTGGGAACCCCGGAGCCCAGGGAGGCTGCTGTCGTGCCCTCTCTGGGGTGCTGACCTGAGGCTCAGAGCTTTCACAGGACATTTTTGTGTTTTCTGCAGCCCCAGGGTGGGAACGGGCGGAAAAGCTCTGGGTCCCGGGGAGCTGGGCCGTCTGAGTGCGAGCCTCGCCGGGGTGGCCCGGGCCGGCGGTACCTACCCAGGTCCTGGTTGTGGGCTTTCTCCTGGCCCTCGAAGTACAGCAGGCTGTACCCGCCCCACAGCTTGTTCATGCCCACGGGGCACATGGGCTCGCGGTCCGTCTGGCTGTGCTTCACCAGCAGGTAGCCGATGCTGACGCTGCGGCCCGGCATGCCTGGCAGGCCGGGGGCCCCTGGGCGGCCCGGCTCCCCTGGATCCCGGGAGACAGTGGCCACCTTTCAGCTGCCGCGTGGACCTCAGCCCACCCGGCTCGCCTCTTGTGGCTGCGGCATGCCTTCTCCCCGAGGCCCGGCCCTCACTGGCTCTGCCCCTCGCAGATTGAGAGCGTCCTGCGGACAACCTGATCTGCCAGGGCGCCGAGCCAGAGGCCAGGCACTGCGACACTCGGAGCCGGAAGGAGGACCGTCCAGCCCCAGCCCCACACATGGGCTTCCTCTGCCCGAGAGCCAGGCCCCTCCACCCCGGCTGGACCTCTTGGGGACAGACAGCTTCCTGCACGCATGGGCATTTCTGGGTTAGAAACTGGCCTCCCGTGACGCCTGCCCAGGGGTGACTTGGCCCAGAGCACAGCAGGACGGCCAGTCGGCCTCCAGCAAGACGACCCTTCAAACGCTTGGAATCCGTGGTCCTGGTCGAGCCTGCCTTTCCGTACCCCTCCCCTCCATGGACACTGTCATCACTTCTTCACGGGACATCCCCTCCCCTGCCACTCCCCTGGCTTCTCCTCTGCTTGTTTTGGTGCCGTTTGATCCCTTCCCAGACCTGGACGGAGGGCCCTGCTCTCTGTCCCTGTTCGCCATCCATCACTCACCTTCCTGGCCCACCGGCCCCTGCTGTCCCATGGGCCCCTGGTCTCCTCGGAATCCGGGGACAGCAGACACACCGCCTCTCCCCTGGGGCCCTGCCTTCCCAGGAGCCCCGCGGAAACCTGCAGAGACCCAGAACCAGGGGTCACCAGCACGGGATGCAGGATGGGGCTCAGCATCACTGCGGCTGAACAAAGCCTTTTCAGCCAGAAAACCACAGTGCGGACAAAGCAAACACGAAGGCTTTGCAGGAGGGGCTCCCACCTGGTTCTCCTGGGGGGCCCTGGGGCCCCATCTCGCCTTGTGCCCCCGGGGGGCCTCTCCTTCCCTGTGGACCCACTGGCCCTGGCTGGATGGCAATCCTCTGGGGAATTCCTGCAATCCCAGGGGCTCCCACAGAACCGGGGGCACCTGGAAAGGGAGAAGAACGCCCCGTTGGCACAGGAGAACCCTGTGGCTTTCTTGCTCTCGTCTGTATTCCGTTGTTTTATCCGCTGAATCCGTGGGTGGAGCTTTCTGGAACCGCGCTGCTCTCAGACGAGACGCACTATAGCCCGTCTCAGAGTCACTCAGCTCTTCTGGGAATTCGTGTCATTCACCATGTCCCAGCAGAGGCGACGGCAGGTCCCCATGACAGAGGGGGCTCAGAGGAGTCCCCAAGCCTGGGGGACAGGGACAGTTCCGACGCCCACTCCCCGTGGCAGCCGACCCAAGACGGCGGTCTGCGGGGGTGCGAATGGCCACTTACCTGGGAGTCCTCGGTCTCCCTTGGGTCCCTTAGGGCCTCGGTCGCCCACACTCCCGGTGGCTCCTGTGTTTCCCATGAATCCTGGGTCCCCTCTAGGCCCTACAAGACAAGCAGGACATGGAGGACTCGCCTGTGTGGCGGGGGCTCCAGCCACCTCTGACCTATGCCGCCACCTCCTTAAGTCGAGGATTCCTTGGGGGGCGCTGTTACCTTTCTCTCCCGGGAGACCGAACACGCCGGGCCGGCCCTGGGGCCCAGGGTCGCCGCCCCATCCTTTGGTCCCGGGGTTTCCCGGAGCTCCTGGGTTCCCCTCGTCTCCTTTGCTTCCAGGAAGAGCAGCAGGCCCAGGCGGCCCGGGGGGCCCTCGGTAACCTGTGGACGTGCATCACGAGAAAGCGGTTATGTGGGAGGGAGGTGCGGGCTGGGACGCAGGCTCGCCACGGAGTGCCAGGACACGCTGCAGGAGGTGCCTGGGGGCCAGACGCAAAGTCACCCGTTTGGGGCAGTCTGGCTGGTCTAACACCGATGACTGTTTTCGCATATGTACGCTAAAACCTAGTGTTTTAACCATTCCTAAGCGTGCGGTTCAGCGGCTTGGAGTACGTCCATTGCTGCCGTGCACCCCAGAACCCTCACCTTCCCAAACCGAAACCCCGTTCCCAAGAGTCAGCGAGTCGCCACCGCCTCCCCCAGCCCCAGCCCCCGCTTCCTCCCTTCCGTTGTGGATCTGAGAACTCTCGGGCCCTGAGCCAGTGGCCTCACAGCGCCCGTCCCCTCCCGTGCACCTTATTTTACTTTGCACAATGCCCTCAAGGAGGAGACGAAGTCTGTTGCATCTCCAAAGTAAGCCGGTCCCCGCCGGCTCCCGCCCCTGTAGAAACCGGCGTCCTGCTTACCTTCTAGGCCAAATATGCCTGGTGCCCCTTTGTCACCAGGTAAGCCAGACACGTTGGAAGGTGGGGTGACGCCTGGGAACCCCTGAAGTCCGGGGCTCCCGATAGGGCCTCGTTCCCCTTGGGAGGGAGACAGAAGAAACCTGTTTGAGGAGCAGCATCCCACGTTTCGATCGACGGTTTCCCCTCCCCACCACTTCCTGCCCCGGGGGGCAGGAGGCTGTGGTGGGAGCCGCCCAAGGCTGGGTCCAGGGAGGGCCCCGTGCATCGAGCTTGGTGATGCGCCTGGGACAGCGTGTGGCCCTGAGAGCCTGGCTCTGTTGCTCGCCAGCCCCGGTGTTGGCACCAGATGTGCCAGTCCTGGCCGCATGAGGCCTCTGGGCCACACAGATGCTCTCTCTCAGTCCCCGCTGTGGCCACCCTGCGCTAGCTCGGGCCCCAGCCCTGTTTCAGCTCAGTGTCAATAGGGTGTCTTAGTGGAGAGGTCCCTCCCTGGTCATGGCCAGAGCCTGCGGCCCAGGGGGCAGCACCACCCATCAGTGCAGACGCCACTGGTCCATGGGGCTGCCGTGACTTCCGTGCAGGCCTCACAGTGGACGGACTGTCCCAGGACCCTCGGATGGAGTGTAGGGGCTCCCTGGCAGGGGTGACAAGGATTCCAGAAAACAGATGCTGTATAGACAGTGAGCTGTGGGATGAGTTGGGGATGCCAGGGAGGACGCTCTGGGGCACACAGCTCAGCGGAGGTCAGGAAGAGTTACGGGGTCACAGTCGTCCTCCCAGACAGACAGACAGCTGTCGGATACTGAGCTCTGGGGCAGGCGTTTCCCTGACGTACAAATGTGAGTAAGAGAGGCGATTTCTGCGCTAGGTCCTAGCCCCCGCCGAGACGAGTGCTGCTGGACCGACCCTAGGTCCTCGCCCCAGTAGCTACCCCGATTGGCTATAACAGAGTATGATGGGGGGGGGGGCTGGCCAAGAGGTTCTGCAGAGCAACCGGCAGGGCCCGTGCCCGCTCCGCTCCTCATCTCTCAGACGCACAGACACCCTCCCGGGTCTGGTGGTGCAGGCGGAGCTCCTGGGCGGTGCTCGGTCTCACCTGGGTCTCCTCGCTCCCCTTTCTGTCCTGGGGCTCCGAAAGGGCCTGGGCGGGTGTTGGGCTCTCCTGGGTCACCCCTGTCCCCGGCAGGACCAGGGAAGCCGGGGTCGCCGTGGATGTCCGCACCTGCGGCGGGGAGAACAGCAGTGATGTTAGCTTCCTCGCCTGTGCCAGGCTCATCTGCAGAAGCGGGACGGTCACTGAGCCGTGAGACTCGGGAGCGGGGCCGGAGTTCACTGTGCAGGTTTCAGCCGGCCAGGCAGCCTCTGTGCCCCAGACCTGGTGGTGGCCAAACCCCTTCTCGGTCTGCGGAACCACCGGGGCCCCCATCCATGCGGCCCCCGGGGGAGCTGCCCTGATCCCTGAGCCCCTGAGGCTGGGATGCCTCTCAGCGCCCCCTCCCCCACGGCTGGGTGTGGCCGCGTGGCCGGGGCAGTGTCGGGTACCTGGGGATCCCGGAAAGCCTTTGGTGCCTGGCAGGCCGTGCAAGCCGCTGACGCCTTGGATGCCGGGAAAACCTGCGGGTTTCATTCATGGTTACCGTGTGCACCAGAGAGCAAGGCGGCCTCGATCTGACTCAGATCTGCTTCTGTTTGCTAGTTCACGGTCACCCGTCCGGTTCACTCAGAAGCCTGTCACGTTCCACACAGCACGACTTGTAAATTAGTCACGTGCGTGTCACCCAGGAGACGCACTCCCCCCCGAGCCTGTTTTCCTGGAATCTTTCTGCAGATTCCTCACAGCCTTGAGGGGACTGGAAGTGGTGTGTCCTTTCTCCCTGACGCCCCCGAGGCACTCTGTGGGTTCGGTGTGTAAGAACCGCGCTGGGAACCAGCTGTCTGGCTGGATTCCGTTCCCTCTGGATTCCCGAGGACACGCAGTCCTAGAGTAGACACGGGAGGCAGGGGTGACGCCGCCTCTGACTTGGGCAGTGAGTGTCGGGGGTGTGGGCCCCTTTCATTCCGAGCAACACAGCCCTTGAGGGCCTCTCCCGGGCTGGGCCAGGTGACCCCCGAGCTCCGGCCAGCCCTGGACAGAACATCGGGGACACTGGCTTCTGGCCACGTCAGCATTGCCTGGGTACTGACCAGAGGGGTCAGCCCGGCCAACAGGACCTCTCCCCAGCCCGCCAGGCTGGCTCAGAGCGACCCCATGTATCGAGTCTGCAAAGGGAGAAATGCTCTTTCTTACCTGGGGAGCCTGGAATCCCGGGCCAGCCGAAGTCTCCTTTGTTGCCAGGCCGTCCTGCCCGCCCTGGCTCTCCCTGGGGCCCCTGCAGGCCTGTCAGTCCTGGGAAGCCTAGGAGGACACACATGTCCTTAAGTGGGACTGAAGCCTCAGTTCAGGTCCTCGCTAGAGGAGGAGGGCATTGTGGGAGAGGACGGCCTTCCTTCCAGCTGGGAATCACCCCACATTCAGGTTCATTGGGGGTGGAGCAGCCTTGCCAAAGAGAGAGCAGCTTGCATCCTCCCATTCTTGTCCTGTCATCCAAGCAGGGGTGCACAGAGGACCCGGAGACTCCGGAGGATGGGCGTCAGGGTTCCCAGGTCCCACACAAAGCAAGGTGAAACAAAGCAAAAGCAGCAGGAAGAAAAAAGCTCGAAACTAGTCCCTTGTTCACTTTCTGCCTTAACTTGGGATCTGCAAACCCGTTTCTAAGTACTCAGCTGCACGGAAGGGGTCCTGGAACCAGGACTTGGTCTGCGTTCACGGGGAGACAGACGCTGGGCCACACAAGCACCTGCGTCAGCCCCCTGCACGTCCCCCCGCGGCCCGTGGCTTGTCCTCCCCTGAGTTTGGTTCTAAGGCAGAGCTAGGTCACGGGCAACCCGCACGAGGCAGCCTCCTGGGGCAGAGTGCGGTCACAGCAGACAAGGACACAGACACCTGGGCCGCCTCAGCGGGGAGCCTGGAGGGTGGCGGTTCAGCCATGCGGGGGAGGGCGC
This sequence comes from Lontra canadensis, assembly GCF_010015895.1. Classification (NCBI taxonomy): domain Eukaryota; kingdom Metazoa; phylum Chordata; class Mammalia; order Carnivora; family Mustelidae; genus Lontra; species Lontra canadensis. Next base: position 2,415,695 of record NW_022631067.1, read on the forward strand.
ACGCTGGGAGGCTGTGGGACGGCAAGAGGTCATACCTGTTTGCCCTTTGGCTCCGGGAGGGCCTTGGACGCCGGGCATGCCTGTTATCCCGGGGAAGCCGACTTCGCCCACTGTTCCTTTCTCCCCGAAGAAGCCCTTCAGCCCTGGAAGCACAGAGTCCTGCTTGGAGCAGGGCAGGCGCCGCATCCCTGGGGCCCAGCCCTCACAGGGCTCGGGGGACACCCCAAGAGGGACACTGTCTTTCCACGTTGGTGCTTCTGCTGTGAACGAGCTGCGTATCGGAGCGTGATCCTTCCCTCCCTAAAACTGTCTCTAAGTCAGTGGCCCCTACGTCCTGGTATCCATGCCCGTGTGCTGGGTGGGGCTGACAAGGGTGACCCCAGGACACCGCGGAAATGCTCGTGTGTCGCTTCAAGCCGGGGCCAGAAAACGCATCAAGGCTTTCCCCTCGTCCCCTCTTTGGATGGCTCTGGAGGAAGCCCGCTGCTGGGCCGTGAGCACATCCAAGCCCGCGGGAGAGGCCCACGTGTTTCCCTGGTCTTGAAGGGCAACCACGAAGCAGCTCTGCTTATTTCTCCTGATGATTTCAGTGTCGTAGCAATCCGCGCCAAACCTCCCTTTGCCGGGTGCGCCTTCCTTCACAGCCACCCGCGTCGTCCCTCCGAGGACAGGCCTGAGCTCCAGTGCCCCACCGGGAGCGGATGTGACTGGGGCTCCCTGGGGCACCCCCTCGGCTGTACGGGTCAGCCTTGTGGCTGACCTCTTGGGCACCCCCTCCCATCTGAGGGACAGTGACGCACCCCGAGGGTGCCTGACGTCACGGCCCCTGTGTGCCCGGGACCCTGGAGTCCTGAGATCTGGTCCCCTGGCCGTGCGCACAGGGGGAGGCTCCGCTTCCAGGGCCCGTGGGTAAGTGATGCCGAAACGTTCAAGGGGGAACAGCCCTGATTCCTGGTGGGGGCCACTTCTCGTCCCTGACACATTTCCAGTTGAATAGATGGGAGATGGGGTCCTTGTCCGTGGCTACAGAGCCTCACGCTTCTGCTCTTCTAGACTAAACTGTCCAAGAAATTCTTAAGAAGGGGCCATTCAGCGAGTCCAGGGTACCCGTGGGGCCGGGAGACCAGATTCTAGATCGGCAGCGAGCCCCGAGGAGCCAGTCAACAAGGGCCGCTTTCTGACTCCACGCGAGGCGGAATCCCCGTCCACTCTGACTTCTGACGGGCTCAGCAGCCCCCCTACTGGCCAAGCTAACGGACACTCTCTCCCCATCCGGGGCCCCACCTAGGACTGAAGCAGGGAGGGGTCCCCCGAGATAAAACCCCTGGGAGGCACCTGTCCCAGATGCGTACAAGCAGGAATGTCGGCCTTGGACTTGCGGGATGCTCTGACGGGAGGAGGGAGCGCCGCGTTGTCACACGAGGCCCTGGGCCTGGGTGTGCTGCTCGCTCCGGGGACTGGCCTGACGCGCTCTGCCCTCTGCTAAGCCCTTCCCCATTTACAGGATGCGCTGGTCACTGTGCCATCGGCTTCCTGTCCTCTAATGTCCCTTTCAGGGACAGACAGAGCTTTCCTGACTTGGTCTTAGGTTTCGTTTAATAACTCCCACGTCTTGCCTGCACGTGGGCTGGAAGATGTCAAACCATTCCCTGAAACATGGCTCAGCCACACCGGTAGTGACCCAGCTGCCGCGGGGCTCGGGGCTGTCCCTGAGATGAAGGGGTGGGAAGGACTCACGTACCTGGGGCTCCGGCCACACCCTGCTCCCCCTTCAGCCCAGGCCTTCCCGGCAGATTGACGGTGTCTCCGATGTCACCTGCGGTGGGCGGGAAAGAGGGCTGATGGCAGGCCTTCCTGTCGGCAGGTGGTTAGTTCTGCAACATTGCCGTGTTACATTCCTAATAGGATTAATTGGCTTCGAAATCCCTCAGGCATCTCGGAGTCTGACCGCCACACCTGCCCGGGGCGCTCTGGATGGCGGACGGCCGGCGGTCGCGTCCCAGCATACTCACCGAAGTCACCCGTGGGGCCGACCTCGCCATACAGGCCCGCTCTCCCTGGAGCTCCCTTGTCGCCCTAGAACGAGGTCAGACACGGAAACCTCTCAGAAGGCGTTCACGAGGTTAGCCGGTAACCCTGGAGGGTTTAGCCTGTCCAGCTGCCTGGCTAAAACCCCACTCCAGGTTTGTGATCTGATCGACCTGCAGCAAAGCCCTCGAGTTTTCCCACGTAACAGCGGATTCTACTGGACCGAGCAGGCTTACTGACGCGAGGAACAGAGACGACGGGTGTCGCAGGGAAGTGACACTGGTCACGACGATGGTGGTGACACACACAGCTGCCTGCGTCCCGCCCCGTCCGGCTGTGCACGTGCGACTGTGCGGGGTCCCGTCCCGAGAACTTCATTTAAACTTCAGGACAACCCTGTGGAGTAGGTACTAGGTGTCCCCTTTGACAGACGAGCAAGTGGAGGCCTGGAGAGGCTAACTGCTCTGCGGAGATCACCCCGCTAGGAAGCGGCAGGACGGCCACTGCATGGGGGCCGCCGGGTTCCCCAGGTTGCTCTGATGTCGCCCGGCTGTGTTCTCTGTCTGTGGTCGCCGAGACTCCCCGAAATGAGGTTGGATCCGTGGAGAGTGACCACATGACCCCGGAAAGCACGGTTCTCCCCTGCTCTGATGGAGGGCGGCGTGCCGGTCTACACTGCAGCGTGGGCAGGGGCCACACGGTGACCTCTCCTGGTGCGGTGGACTCGAGTCTCTGAACCAGGACCCCGGCTCTGCTCCAGGAGCAGCGGGGAAGCAGCGCCCGAGGCCGTGTCCCTGTTCAGACGACGCCCTGCGCTGTTCTCACGGCGTCCTCTCCTGATGGGGAGCTCACGTCCCTGTGGTGCGCTCATCGCCACGGCTCCACGAACGTCACTCGTGCGCCTTCCAGACGAAGACACGGGATGTTTTCACACTCCAGAAGGTTTCCTTGCACCCCTTCCTAGTCCCCAACTTTTCCTGGGACAGCCACCATCCGACTGCTGTCTGTCACAGTTGCGTGGGCTCCTGACCGTCACACGCGTGGGTCTGCATCGTTCGGACTTTCTGCTGTAGCTCGCTCAGCACGACGTCTGTGCGAGTCACCTGTGTGGCTGCGTTTCTGGGGAATTCTCTCGCCCGTGTGCGCCGGCTCCCCGTCGGCCTGGGCCGCGTCTTGTGCTCGTCCTCCCACGGGGGGCACCGGAGCTCTCCTAGGCTTGGCGACTGGGGACCATGCTGCAGGGAACGTTTCCATCCTTTTTATTCTAAGGGGCCCGCTGGCCGCACACGAGTTCCCGTGAGCCACAGAGCCTGGCAGGGACAGCAGGCAGGCCGCTGAGGGACGCGGACGTGTCATGTATGTCGAGGGGACCGGCCAGAGGCCATGTGGGCTGCTGCTGAAGGGTCACGGCCGGGTGGTGAGACTTTCCGCTCGGCCCGGCGTGTGCTCAGCCCACCGTGAATGCAGGAGAGGGGTCCACGTGCTGAGCCCCGGGCGCGTGAGCCCCGTGCGCGTGAGCCGGCTTCACACAACAGCGGGACAGAAGAGGCTCCTGCACTACAGTCGCTAGACAGCCGCCCGCCACGGCATAGCAGCCCACCACGGAATGCAGGCCGTGCCCAGGGCCCGCGGAAGTGCAGGTGGCCACCAGCCACGCCTGACCCAAGAGGAGGCCGGTGTGGAGAGACCAGAGCCCTGCCTGGGCTCAGAGGGCATCCCTGTCACCACGGCAACATGGCACCCGGGAGCCAGAGCACGGACACGGAGGAAAGCAACGTGTGAACGGTGGCCAGGACGCTCTCCGTGCTGTGACCCAGGGACGGGTCCTCAGTCCTGACCTCACGCACGCTTCAGTTTAGGGTTTGGAGGGCTCCGTGGCAAGTGTTCTTTCCGAGCCCCTGGCGTAGAGCGTGGACACCTGGCTCCCTCTGACGCAGCCCACAGAAGGGCCGGCCGTGCTGTGGGTGGCACGCAGATCACCGACGGTGGTGGTGTGAGCACCGTGTCTCCTCCCAGTGACCCGGGGACCTCAACTCTGAAGCCAGCCACACACCGCTCGGACCGCAGCAGACGCGACACCACAGCCCGCTCGGGAGCGGAGGGGAGAGGAGCGATCGTGGGGAGATGCGCACTTACCCGACTTCCTGTGAACCCGGGAAAACCTGTGATGCCGGGGGGGGCCGGGCACACCGGGGAATCCCGGTAAACCCGGCACTCCAGGGATGCCAATGTCTCCTTTGACTCCTTTGATGTGGCCCGGCTTCCCTGGCAACCCGGGGACTCCCGACAGCCCGGGCACACCCGGCATTCCGGGAACACCTGCGGGAAGGCCCTGAGTCGTCCCTGTGGCGGCATCAACGCCCCGGGAGGATGCGGCCGCCCTCCCCAAGCCCTGTGCTTCGTGGTCCCGATGGCCGCACGTCTGACCCCGGGACCGTGAGGCTCCTCGGGCCGCAGAGGACCCGCAGGCCGCCTGGCCGAGGTGTCGGGGTCAGAGGTGCTGGAACGCTGCGGCCCGTCCCGGGCAGAGAGGCGTCTGGTGCAGAAGCTGCGGCCGTGGGGCTGGCGGGGCGGGAGGGCAGGAGGGGCGGCCGGGCTGTGCTCACCTTTCAGGCCCAGGTACCCTTTCAGCCCCATGGGCCCCTCATCGCCTTTCTCCCCTTTGATGTCCTTCATTCCTGGCTGGATGATGGGAGGTGGCCCTGGGGGTCCGGGGTCTCCGCGGCTGCCTGCAGGGGAGCAGAACGCAGTGTCTCTCTCGGCCTCTGAGCCAGGCCGAGGGCCACGGGAGGAGCCGCGGCTGTCCCGGCCAGTGAGTCCCGAGGGGCTCTGAGCTCCGGCCGGCATGGCTCCCCAGTCCCCACTGGGCCTGACTGGGGGCAAGAGTGTCCAAGAGAGGCCGAGGCCGAGGCCATTGCCCGGCTTACCCCGAGGCCCCTCTGCACGTGTGCTGCGTGCGGACCTGCACCCCTGCCACTGCTGGACTGCAGGACATCTCACCGCGGAAAGGAACCCCGCGCCCGTCAGCGGTCACCCCAGCCGTTGCCGCCCCCCGCCCCCAGAGACCACGCATCCAGGGCCCGTCTGCAGATCCGCCTGTTCCGTCATTTCCCATCGAGGGAAGCAGACGACGTGGGAAAACGCTCTCGATTTTACCCACATTCCGGCAGGTTTCAGGCCCTGGTTTTCCCTTCTCGCTGGTCAGCACTCCTGCGCGCGACAACCACGTGTCCCTGGCCCACGAGGGCTCTTCAGCCTGTCTCTGGTTTTGGGTGTTGGGAAGCACGCTGCCAGGAACGTCCGCGTGCAGAACCCGGCTTCCCTCTCCGGGGCACTGACCAGACAGGAATGTGCTCGGTGCCTCTGTTTGCCTTTCCAGGTAACCGCCGGGCTGTTTTCACCGCCGGCCGCATGTGTCGCAAGCCCACCAGCCGCGTGCGGCGAGCGTGCCCACAGTAACGCTGGTTATCAGTAATTCTGTTTTCGGAGGTCACGGTGATGCTTGAAGAACAAGGGCGTTCACACAAAAGTCATGGAGATGTGGCTTGTTGCAACACACTTTCTGGACAAGGATCCTCCCACGTGGGGTCCTGAGCAGCCCGCCCACGCCAGGCTTGACCCAGCCTCGTGTCTGCGGGTCACGACCTCCTCGGCGTGGTGCCGCGCCCTTCCGCCTGGAGCACGGAGTCCCCGTTTGTCAGACGGCGCTCCCCTCCTTTGGGATTTACCTTCTGCTTTTCCCCCGGCTTCACCTGACCTCCCGCTCGCCATGAACAGTCACGCTGGGAGGTTTCCTACGACGTGTCATGATGTCCCTAACGTAGCTGCCACTTCGTGTAAACTCAGGGGTCACGGGGACATGAGCCACAGCATGGGGAGGACAGCTGATATGACCCTGAATGGCGTGTTTCAGAGTTGCTACGACTGCAGATCTGGAACGTCCTTCTCAGGAGAAAGGTCATGACTCTGGGTGGTGACAGGCGGTAACCAGACTTACGTACCAACACGGAACCTCGAGTCATCACCCGAAACTGAGCTTGTATTTAATTTTACCTCCACAAAAACTTCTGTTGAATACAAACAAGAAAGTTTCCTTTGGTTGGATTCTTCTCTCATGATGCTGCTGGTGGGCTGAGGCTGGGATGAAGTCTTCTAATTTTTGTTAGTTTCCACCTTTTCTAATTGTGCCTAGGTTTGGGGTTCCTGGAAGTTTTGCTTTAGGCAGAGCTACACTCCACAAAAGGGAGTTGCGACCCTGTCAGAAAGGCGTTTCAAGAGGTGGACGTACCTTTCACACCCGGCTCCCCCGCCAGGCCCTTCAGTCCCGGAATTCCATAAAATCCGGCCTCTCCTTTGTTTCCCGGAAGCCCGGGTCTTCCTTTGAGCCCGACCATGCCTTGGAAACCGTCCATCCCGGGCGAACCTCTCCCGCCTGCAGAGGGACGAGAAGCGGGTTAGCCGAGGACACCCAGGGCTTTTCAGTCTTGCTCGTCGGGGACGTGGCTGCGGAGTGACGCCCGGAGGATAAGATTCCTACCCTGAAGTAGGGACTCCGGGACACCGTTGCTAAGGGACCCGTCCGCTGACCTTCGAGCAGACTGAGACGCACAGAGTCTCACAGAGTCTGCCCGCCTGCCAACCGGCCGCTGGGGCCAAGACGGATGGCCAGCGTGCGTCAGTCTTATGAAAGACCCAAGGAAAACAGATGGTGACCTATGTCCGTGGCCGCCCGGAGAGGATATGACAGGACGTTAACCCTGCCCAGTGTGAGGATCCCACAAAGGACCCTTGGAGAGACAGATCACCGTGTGGCCCCACAGTCAAGGACCAGAGGGCTCCCTTCTAGGAAAACTGGCCTCAGTCTGTGTGCAAATAAACCGAGCCCAGGGACCAGGTATTTCCCTGGTTTTGGTTTTGTAAAACTGACCAGCCTCCGGGTCGGACACTAGGGTCCTGAGAGGCTTCCCCCCGGCTCTCGGTATGAGTGACTCGGCATTTTGGGGCAGGCCAGTCCCACTCAGCCTAGCAGCGCTGGCCCGTTCCCCCAGGTAGGATGCCTCCCGGGGCTGGCCCCTCCGAGTCCCAGTGTAACCCGTGCCCACTGCAGGGAGCGCCCATGTGCCCGCTGTTACCTTTCTGCCCGGGGATACCAGGCATTCCGCTCATTCCTTTGAACCCAGGATTTCCTGGGGGGCCTCTCTCCCCCAGCAAACCAGGGTCACCTCTATCGCCAGAGAGACCCTTCATGCCCACGGGGCCAGGGACACCTGTGTCCCCTGGGTCCCCTCTGTCTCCAGGCAGACCTGAAAAGCAGAGGAGGAGGGAAGTAGAAAACGATGAGCAAACTTAGAAGAGCTCAATGCTCCCGGGGCCCGTCGCCCTGGACAGCACCCGAGGGACGTCTGTGCCCCACCTCCGAGTGGGGGACTCGGCCTCTCTCTGGAGGGCTCCGGGGGGTGAACGGCCCATGGCTTCATTCCCGTGCCTCCTGCCCCCGGCCTCCTGGCCCTGAAGGAAGCCCCTTTTTCTCTTCCCTGATTCTGTCCCTTTCGGAAAACCTTTCCCTCCTCAAAGTGCAGTAGCGATTTTGAAGTTCCTCAGGGAAACTGCATTTTTCCTACTGACGTCTCCCGGAGCCCCGAGTACAGCAGGAACATGGAGGTTTGGCTTCTTGTTTGACAAATCCATGTTGTGGTTTTGGAACCTGTTTGGGCTGAGCTGTGTCCTACCCCCGTGTCATATGTTGGAATCCTAAAGCCCCAGGACCCTGGGGTGTGGGTGCCCTGCAGGACAGGGCCCAGAAGAGGTAATTCCAGAGCAACGGGTCCGGTCAGAGGTGACCGGTGTCCATCTCAGAAGAGATCGGGACTGGATGCACCCAGGGGGACGTGAGACGTCCGGCCTCAGAGTCCAGAGAGAACAACTGTCTGTTGTTTAGTTGGCTCAGCGGGGGGTTCTCTTGGAACCCCTACAGCTCTGGGAAAGAGTGCCATGGAGCCCAGTTTGAGAACCCCCTGGGGAGGTTGGTGCTACCTCACTTGTCAGTCATGTGAGGCCCCGACCCCTCCAGGGGATGGGGGGATCCTTACCTCCGTGACCAGGGGCACCCGGCCGCCCCAAGGGCCCCTCCCGGCCTGGAGCTCCTGGGAAGCCGTGCTGTCCTGGCGGCCCGGGCAGGCCTGGCTGGCCCGACGGTCCTGGGAAGCCCGGATGGCCCTTCAGGCCTGGCATTCCCGGCATGCCCTGGCTTCCTGCGGGACCAAGACAAGGGCGTGAGGCTGGCCCTGCACCCGCGGATGGTGGCCTCCTCTCCAACGGGCCGGCCCCACCAAGACAGGGGCGTGAGGTCAGCCCTGCACCCACGGAGAGCAGCTGCCTCCTCGCAGACAGCATTTCGTTGGCTCTGGAGAAACCCACAGGAGGCCCACGAGTCTCGGGGATCAGCTCACAGCAACCCCAAGGTCACCCGGCCCCACGCCTGGTGTCGGCGCTCTCCTGCCGACGGCTCATCCGGCGAGCACACCAAGCACACACACCAGCAGCCTGGCGCCTGGCTGAGAGTCCAAGTTTTGGCTTTTTTTTTCACCTGATGTTCTATTTGGAGCATTTTGCCACATTACGTGTTAGAGGGCAGCGTGCGTCGGAGGACCGTGTCACGTGGACATATTCGGTGCCCGCCTGTCCCTGCTCTCGCAGGCGGTGCCGCGAGGGTGTGGCTGGGAGCACGGATCTGTGCGGGGGGCGGAGGTCACTTCTTCCGAAGGTGTCCTGGAAGCTGACTCTGGGGGTCCCCACCGCGCTCACTTAGCCGTGGCCGTGCGGTCCCGCGTCTGTACCCCTGTTCCCCGCGGGCTCTCCTAGCTGGGGCTGAGCCCGGAGCCCGGAGCCCGGGAGGGCAGGCAGGGTGGGCGCGGGCAAGCGCCCGATCAGACTCGCAGGGCGGAGACAGCGGGACAGTCCTTTCTACTCACGTTTGGCTTTCGTAGAAAGTTTTGTTCTTTGCTACTATTCTCCTTTGGGGACTCAGATATTTTTCTTACAGATTTCAGTATTCTCCACGCACACGGACGGATCTCCTCCGCGGCTCTCGTGACGTTCACTCTACTTTGCTGCCCAAAGTTTCACTGTGTTTTTGACGTGAAGATGAGCATTCGTACCCAGATTTTACGCACGGTGTGTGTGTGTGTGTGTGTTCCCGTGTGCGCACACACACGCACACACGTGCACCGCTTCTTCCCTTGCTTTTATGTTGAGAACATCCTGCCCACCCACGGGTCCCCTGAGCATGTATTTTCTCCCATTTCCCCCCTCCACACAGCCCCCGGCCTCTCTTCTTTCTTCCCGGACTTTGAAGCTCAGTGTGTTCCTTCCGTGGGCACCAGCAAGACGGGCAGGATGGGCGACGCCCATGTCTAGTGCTGCTCCGATGACCTCCCGGCACAGATGCTCATCAAGCCCACGACTAAGGCACATGCAGGCTGCCCCGCGTGGAGGGTGGACAGGTCGGTGGACGAGGGGAGGCGCATGAACAAAAGGGACCAACAGTGGACAGTTGATCCAAGACAGTGTTGGACCAACCGCGAACGCGCCGTGCTGGCGTGTGTCCCAGGTGTCCGATGTGCGGACGGAATAGGGCAGATAGGTCTGCAAAGAGAGGAAGCAGATTTGAAGCAGAATTCCGCCGAGATGTTCTCCGAGATGCACAGGCACGTGTCCTCACGTTCTCCAGTCCTGCTCCGGGAAGTGAGCGTGCTGCTCTGGCCCAGCTTCCCCTCTGGGTTAACAGCGTAGAGCTCGGGGGCTGACGGTTCTGCACGGCAGGCCGTGCTGGAGACAGCCAGGTCTGAATGGGGAGTCGGGCCCCTGCTGTTCCCCCATGACGGTGGGCAGAAGGCATCACCGCCAACAGCCCTCCAGGCTGGTGAGCTGACGGGGCTCACGGGGGCAGAGGCTGTCGGGTCTGTACGTCCGAGCACGGTTTCTGGGCGTCTCCATCCCTGGAGCGGGGAGTGGGCGGGTCAGGCTGCAAGAAGGATGCTGCACTGACTGCGGGACTTCCGTGGCCTCAGAGCTCATCATCAGAGCCCAATATTTTAAGCCCATTTCCATTTCTAGAACATCTGCCGAAAAAGGAACACCTACAAAGAATCTGCTTCCTTCAGCAAAATACCCGTAACTCGTGGACCTGGGCCCCTGCTCTCTTCCTGCACCCAGGCGGCACCCGGGCGTCCCTGCGCCAGGCCCATGTGGCCGAGCAAGCCCCCCGTCCACGTTGCCACTGCCCAGGCGGGTGGGACCCTCGCGGAAACCGGTTCTCGAAGCTTCGATGCCCTGAAGTCAGAACTTTTACTAAACAGTACGTGTACGTAAGCAGGTCGCTGAGGGGACACGGAGGGCAGGAAACTGCTGCAGGCCCGGACTTCAAGCTGGGCCCTTGGTCCTTGTGCTCAAACATTGTGAAGTCTGCGGGAAGCAGTTACGTCTACAAAATCCATCCAAAATCCAAACCCTGAGGGGGTTTGTGCAGCTGGAGAGCAGTGGACATTGTTGGGGACACACGCCTGCTGCTCCTTCCAACAGCCACCTGGGAGGCTGCCGTGCACTGTGCCGGTCTGCCCGTGTGCCAGCCGGGCAGCCTCCACCGGGTGACACCCACCACTCTGAAACCGCCTGGGGGGCGCCACGTGGGCAAGCACAGACCCGGCCGTCCCAGCAGTGGGTCCCCCCCCGCCTGTGCACGACTTCGCCCGCGGGCCCGTCCCTGCATGATGTGTAAGAGGATGAGTGTGGCCGTGATCGTGTGTGAGAGCGAGTGTGTGGGCACGCATGTGGGTGTCTGTGTCCCCAAGCAGGCACGTGTGTGTAAGCATGTGGACGTGTGTGCAGGAGCCTGTGCGTGCACGATCACGTGTGTGCACGAGTGTGAGCCCGTGTGCGTGCACTCTGGCCCTCCCAGGCTCCTCCCTCCATTCTTCAGGCCTCCCCCCTGCGTGTCGCTTGGTGAAGCCCGGCACCCGCGCAGGGGTTCTCCAGTTTAGCCAACAGTGGGGATGTGATGAACGTGGGAACTCCCTGCCCTGTGCCCCTTCCCCTGCCCCAGCCTCAGGCCTTAAAACAGACAGGCTCGCCCGAAACCCCACTGGGGCTCCTGAGCCCGGTGACTTCACCTGCCTGTTGAGAACCAGGCATCCCTCGCCTGAGTGTCTGGATGCCCGATGGCTCTGGGAAGACGGGACACCCTCTTCCTGCCCCATAGAGGAAGCCCCCTTCCTTCCCGGGCTCGGGAGCCGGCACAGACAGCCGTAAAGTCACGGCTCTCCCCGCATCTCCGTATCTGATCAGGAACACCAGTGGTCGGTGGTCTCCAGGGCACGTGGCCCCGAACACCAATGTGAGCCCTTCAGTGACTTCCCGTGTCCCACCGACCGTGGGCCTGTGGGGTTCTGAGGCCAGTTCTGCACACGCCAGCTTCACAGAGCCACCGGACGCCCCGTGCACGCGTCCGACTAGTCCTCACGTGTACACGGAGGTGCTGTGGGCTGGGGAGTGTCTCCCTCGCCCGTGTCACACCGGCCCGCGCAGCCGCGCTCCGTCGCTTGTCGTCCACCCAGCCCTCCTCACACCGCCGCCTCCCTTCCCACCAGCAGCCCACGCTCCACGGAAGCCCGGCCCCCAGCCCCGGCTCACTCCCCGCCTGGGAACAGAGGACGAGCGTCGTTAGTCTGTAGGTGTCAGCGTCTCAGACGGCAGCCCATCCTGGCTGGGGAATGTAAACCCGAGGACAATTACTGTCCTAGAGCATTCTAAAGGGATACGGTACTGTGTGTGGGGAAGAAAAAGCAACATACATTCCACACGGCCTGTGGGCTTTAGCAAACCCCCTCGGACACCACAGGGCCGTGATTGGGCTCCCCGTGCCCCTCCTGCCGCAAAGACTTACCCCTGAATCCAGGTGGGCCCCTCTCTCCCGGAGGGCCTCTCAGGCCAGGCTGTCCAGGCACTCCAGCATCTCCTCGGGGCCCAGGTTGGGCTCCCAGAACTTCTCCGGGCAGGCCCCTGTCCCCTGGGGGCCCGACGGGGCCCGGCAGACCAGTGGGACCCGGGAGACCGTCCGCACCAGGAAGGCCCGCTGTACCTTTGGATCCTCGGGGCCCCACGAACCCTGGAAGGAAACATGGGTCGTCCCCATAACTGGAGGTTAGCATCGTGACGGGCCGAGGGAGGTACCAGAAAGGGGCTGCAAACAGCAAGTGTGCAGTCAGGGGTCTCAGCTCAAGGCTTGCCCAGGCTCCCACTGGGGCCCACAGCGTCCTCTCCCACTCCGACATCTGGCCCAGCCCCACAACATCGCTCCAGTGCAGAAAACCTCTAGAACCATCTCCTTCTTGGGCCCGAATGTCCCTAATCCAGAGTGTGCGGGCCAGTAGCCTGTGCAGGGCTCGGGCGCCCTCGTGGGCTGTCTGTGGAGTGACCAGCAGAGTGGAGTCGACGACCCGAGGGCCTCGTGCCTCTGGGGACAGTCTCAGAAGAGGACACCACTGCTTTGCCCTCGAAACATTCCTTATCAACCAGCGAAAACAGTCCTGCACCCCGTCTCTTTTCTTGCAGGAGCCGAAGGGGTCAGCAGAATAGTGATGGAAAACTCGAGAATTGTCATCAAGTACGTGTTGGCAGTTTCTAAGTGTCCAAAGACAAAAGAGCTGGGGCACCCACGTCCCACGTGGTCCTCTCCCAAACCTATGGGGCTGTGTGGGGGTCCGACCCTGCCTTACCTGGGGGTCCTGGGAATCCTTCACGGCCTGGGTCTCCGGGGAGACCCTTGAGCCCTGGTGGTCCGTCTGCTCCCGAGAGTCCCGGTGTCCCTTGGAGGCCCTTGGCCCCTAAATAACCCAGAGAAAGCATGACACACGTCAGAGGCCCAAGAGCAAACCCCAGCAGCAAGTCTGTGGGACTTATGTGGTCCTTGGGACCCTCCGAAACAACAAGCTGGGGGATGTCAGCCGGGAGGGCACCTCTGACAGCTGGCCACGCCCATCGCAAACCCCACCGACCCCCACCCATGGATGCCCGCTGACGCCTGGGCGCCCGCAGAGGTGAAACTCTGTGCGGCAGGAACCCTCTCTTCCAGCCCAGGGCTGAGTGAGGTGTCGGTTTTCACGCATCTTCCACGTGAGGAGCAAATGCCGCTTCCCTACATGTGTGACCACGGTCTGCGGTAGCACATCGCGGTCGCGGGACTAAGTGACGTCCACGTGCACGGAGGAGGGCAGGGCAGCAGGAAGAGGAGCCGAGAGGAACAGTGAGACGGCGAGGACACGGAGAAGCGGGAGAGGCCTCCGGCTTACCTGTGGGGCCTGGGGGTCCAGGCAGGCCTGGCGATCCCTCAGGGCCTCCGGCGCAACCTGGGAAGGGGCAGGAACGGGGCTGAGCGGGGCGGCCTGTCACGCCCACTCTCGCGGCTTTGCGTGTTGCCACGGGCAGAAGCGGCTCCGGCAGAACCAGCTACTGTTTTATGACAGTCCTTTAATGATTTGATGAATCTCATTCCAGCGTAAAGAAAGGCCCGATTTTTTTGTGTAGTGACGTCCGTGCCCGTGAAGTCAGTCCCGTCAAGTCGGCCGGGCACCGCGCTGGCGATGTTACCCGCACGCTGAGGGCCGTCGCCGGGGCCCGACCGGGCAGTCCGGGGCCGTCCCAGTCTGCCAGCGGCACCGCCCGGCTCTCCTCTGGAGATGTCCCCAGTCGCAGGAGGCGGCTCGCGGCCGCCTAAGGAACTTCGACCTCTCCTTTGTGACTCTCAATCCCTCCAGAATCAGCCACGGCGCTGAGCTGCCGTGAGCCGCCAAACATGGAACCTGCTGCAGCCACTTGCAGTCGGTCGGGGCGGCAGGGGCAGGGGCACCCCGGGGGGGTGTTCTGTCATCTGGCCTCTGAGAGAGACCCTTGCAGGTCTTCATGTGGGGCTCCGTCTATGTGCCTGGGATCTGGCCTCCACTGCCCTGGGGTCCCCGGGGTGCACAGTGGCCCGGCCAGGCCGTCAGGATGAAGAATGTGGGGGTTGGGGGGCCACAGGCTCCGGCCTGCAGGGTCTCCCGTTTGGGGGCCTCCCACCAGCTCACTGAAGGCTCCGCAGTGCCCGCCCTGCACCCTTACCGCAAGCGCCCTGCCGCGTCCACACGGTCTCGGAGCACCCTACCGTCTGCACGGACCCCTTCAAAATCCTGACCCCTCGTGCCCCGGACTCATCGTGGCTTCCCATGGGGGTCCCTCAGTACACCCTCGAGGCGGGGCGGCTCAGCCCCCAGCAGGGTCTCTCCTGTCCCTTCTGCCACATCTGGGCCTCGGCTCGGGGTCACATGTTCCCCTCTTGTCCACCAGCCCCGGTTCTTCCCAGCAGTACTCAGTGCTCGACCCAGCTCTCTGCTGGCAGGGATCGGACCCCTCCTCAAGCAATCCCCACGCACAGACCGTAGCGTGACGACGCTGAGTTCTCGCCACGCGGGGGGCTGCTGCTTCCTGTCGGTGGGAACCTGGGGCGCGATGCGTTATCACGCTTGCCCGGCCTTTGACGAGCAGCCGCCGTGGAGGGTACGCCCGCCCCAAGCCTGGCACGGTCCGCATTTCCTCCTGCAGCTCCACACTCGCCGCGGGCGCCCACAGCCATCGCGATGGGTCGCGTAGCTTATAAACCCAACGTTCCCATGTGTCCCAGAGCGCCCCGGTCTCCGTGACCGTACCTGGCTGCAAGGTCTCCTGTCCGTCACCTCCGATGGGCCTTTTCACACCTGTGTCACAGTCTGGGAACAAGACACACGTAGAGATGAGGCGGCTGGGACCCCCTGTGGGTGCGCGCCGGGGGAGTCCGGGCTGGCGGGGGAGCCGGGCCCCACGGCTGAGCGTCTGCGCAGAGCCCCGCGCCCCAGCACCCGAGGGAGAGCCCATCCCTGTGTGACCAGAATCTGGGGGCCTGGAGGCTCCGCAGTCAGGGTCATTTGAACATGCCAAGAAGTGACAGCGTGACACGCGTCCCCACGGGAGCCCTGGGGAGGTCACACATTGCCAAAGGACAGGTGGGGCCAGTGTCTCGTGACAGAATGATCAAAGAGGGGCTCCTTCATACCTATTTGTCCGGGGGTGCCGGGGGGGCCAGGGGGACCGGGAAAGCCTGGTGGTCCGGGTAATCCGGCGTCTCCGGGGAAACCACGCTCGCCTTTGGGGCCAGGGAGGCCCAGTCCTTGGGGGCCCCTGTCTCCTGCAGCGCCCTTAGTGCCCGGTACTCCTGGGTAACCTGAGTCCCCTGGGGGGCCTTTGATGCCATCGCCCTGTGTGAAAATTCGGTTTCTCTCTTAAAATCCACGTAACCCTCAAAGGCTGCCCCACCCCAGTTCTCTTTCCCGCTCCACCGAGTGCGCGTGACGGACACAGGGCAGAAGGACGGCGGGTGTTAACAGCCACCTGCTGTCAGGGCCTGACCAAGCACAGGAATCAGGTTTTAGGTCAATCCTGGGGACACAGACGGAGACAGTCCGGGAGGCACACAGTCTGTTTCCTGTGCCCTCCCCAAGACCCTGGGGTCCCCTCGGCCCAGACCTTCGTGCGCAGAAGGTTCTGTGGGAGCAGTTAGGCACGGGTTTGGTCAATGGGAGTGGGAACACGTGTTCTGCTGCTGTGGTCGGGCACCGGGACGCGGCCGCCATTCACAGGGACGATCCATTGTTGAAGGAAAGAAGTCTTTGATTTGGACCAGAAAGAGCATCGTGCTCACTGCAGTGAGGAGACACGGCAGGATTGCAGACGTGGGGGCTCCCTGTGCATGGACGTGCCCAGCAGGTGCAGAAGGAGGGCAGCGATGGGGCAGTAAAAGGGGGCTGAGGTCAGTGGGGGCAGACCGGGACCCACTGGGACCAAAGTCACGCTCAGACGGTTGTGCCATGTGAACTCTTTGTGGAAACGGTTTTCAGGGTCGTCATTAAAACAGCAGTACGAGGTTCTGGAGAATCCGGATGTTTTCCAAGGGCCGGGAGGAGGGCTCTGAGAGCCGGCTGGTGCCGTGGCGGGCACGAGCGGCGTGGAGCAGAGCGGCTTGGCCTGGGAGTAAGGCCGACAAGCTGGTGCGGGGATCCGTGTTCCCTGTAAGATGCTGGGGTCCTGACCCCGGCCCGAGAATGTGGCTGCTCTGGAAACGGGGTCCGCGAGGGCTATCAGGGTAAGGGGAGGTTGGTGTCCCACAGACGGGGGACGCGCACACAAAGACAGCACACACGGGGGGCAGACGTTGTGAAGACATGGGCGGAGGACAGCCGTCTACGAGCCCAGGGACACCAAGGCCACCGGAGCCTGGGGAGAGCCTGCAGCGGGTTCCGCCGGGGGCTCCGTCCCAGACGCCCATTCTGGGCTCCAGCAGGGGACTCTCTGCTCACTCTAAACTTCACGTGTGCCCTCGGGGCATATGTCCAGCCCCCCTCCCTGTTTCCTCACCAACAGGCCTGGGGTCATTCCAACAGCCCAGGCCGCGCTGGTTGGATTCAGCGCGGGATGAAGGCCGAGACCACTCAGGGCCTGGGCAGCACCAGGCCCACTCTCTGTCCCGGTTGCGCTACTCACCGGAGGGCCTGGGAGGCCTGGGAATCCATCCAGCCCATCGCGCCCGGGGACACCGTCGTCACCTTTCAGCCCCGGCACACCTGGGACCCCTGGCTGTCCCCGCTCACCTGGGAGAGGGTTTGCAGGGTGAGGCCACGCGGGCGAGAGCGGCCGCAGGAGGACTGTGGGTCCAGGAACCGCAGCCCCCAGAGACTGACCTTTGGTGGTGACTGCTCGGGAGTCCCCCTTCAGCCCTTTGGGCCCGGGAGGTCCCACGTGGCCAGGTGCGCCCTGTGGAGACAAGCACACAAGGTCTTCCTCTCTCATTCTATTAAGGACACCTGGGAAGATGACGAGTTTCACTGTACACGACTTGGAGCCCTCACCCGTCACCAAGCCCAGCGCTGCCCCAAACACCTTTCTGCCTTGGGAGAATATCCCGTCCCCGGCTGTCCGCTTCGGTGGCCACCAACCACGGGCGGTCAGTGAGCACGAGAAGGCGGCCGGTGAGACTGACTTTTAAACTTCAAATAATCAAAACGTAATGGAAGTAGCCATACGCGGCTGCGTCGTGGAGACCAGAACCTCGCTGGTCCCAGTGTGGTCTGTGGACCAGCTGCATCGGCGCCCCGGGAGCCCGTCAGAAACACGGGACTTTGGGCCAGACCCGGCTCGGAACCAGAATCTGCATTTCAACCAGCTCCCAGGGATTCACATACTCGTGACCTTCTGAGAAGCAACAGCCTCAGACAAACACAAGGTTGCTGATTCCTAATGATGTCACTGAGACTCCAGCAGGTACGAAGCCTCCCAGGCACGAAGGAAACTTGTGTCTGTTCAGGACTGACAGCAACGGAGTCCTTTGCGGACAGCCTGTCTTCCTGACCGAAGTTAAGGCTGGAGGAAAGCGTCGCACTTTAGAGACAAGCCGAGTGCAGGAACGCTCGGGTCTCGGTCGTGAAACCTAGCAGAGGTCTTCCGAGGAGCAGAGACGAGAGGTCAGGCTGTTACTCTGTGTGTGCTCATTTCTGGCAAATCTTGGTTGTCATTTGCAAGAACACGGGAGATCTTCGTGTCGCTCTAATTAAACGGAATGTCCTGAAAAATCCAACACTTACTTGATTTATTGATTTAGTTCTTGGCAGAAAAGGGCCACATTCTTCCCATGTCCGGGAGAACACGTAGCAGTCAGCGCTCAGTATGCAGGGGCCGGGCCAACGGAGCAACAGAGGGGCCCCTTTACCGACTGACTCCTGACTTCACACGCTCTCCCAGACTCTATCGGTACGATTGTCAAAAAACAGGAAAATCATCACAGGCATTCCTGCTGCTGCAGGGTCGCTGGACCCATGAACATAAAATGAAATGCGAGACGGCAAACACAATGTCAGAGGTCCTCAAACAAAAATGCCGTGGGCGAGGGCGCCCTACAGTAGGGGGAAGGTTCCAGACATTCCGGGTGCGCAAAATGGGGTCCCTTTGGCTTCTAGGAAAGAGCTGATCATTTTGTAAGCAACCAAAGATCCCGCCAGTTTTGCCCTCGCAAGTTTGCTCTCTGACTACCTACGCATCTACGCATGAAGACGGCCAGGAGCTGGGGACAGTATCATTTTTAAGCCAGGATACGACGTCACGCCTACTGTTTTCGGTCGGATAAACCGTCTGTGTTCTGAGTGACCGTGCAGGCCTGGAGCGGACTGTGCTTTGGAACTCGTTGCCCCTGCAGAGCTCCCGAGCCGCAGACCTGTTGGGAGCGAACCCCTCCCCAGCACCAGGTGGGGCCGCCCGTCCCCCCTGCACCGGGTCACGGAGCCAGATCGCTTTAACTGCCCTTGGCCCTGGGTCCCGAGCAATTTTTCCTCTATTGCTGGGTAAGTAAACCGAAAACTTTATAAATCTCGTGCAGCTATCTTTTTAAGTAAAACAAATAAATGAATAAATAACAAAGCCTATTTTCTTTGCCTTTATCTGAAACCGGCTTTGAAATCTTCGGTTAAAACCTGTCACCGCAGGAAGACCTACAGACGCTCTTTTCGCAGGCGTGGAACGAAGTCTGCTCAGTGATACACGCGCGGAACCCACGGGCAGGGACGTCCCTGCCTTCCTGGAAACTCACGGTTAACCTGGAGGCCTCACTTCTTATCCCGTTAGGGGATTTCAACGCTGCACCAGGTCTTACTACATTTCAAAAGGTGAACATTCCGTGAGATGTTTACATTCAGGATGCGAGGTGTTTTGTTTTGTTTTCCATACAATTCACCATTTTGAAGCATATAATCTGGTGTTTTTTCAGTATTTTCACAAGACTGTGTAATCATGGCTAATCTAATCGCAGAACAGTTTCCTCCCTGCCCCCAGGGAGACCCCTCAGCCACGACACTCACTGCCCGTCCCCCCCATCAGCCCCTGGAGGTCCCCATCTGCCTTCTGTCTCTGGAGATGCCCGTCCTGGACTCTTCCTGTGAACGGCATCACGTGATGTCTGTTCTTCTGGGATGGGCTCCTCCCACTCGGCATTTCTGGGCTCCCCCCGCTGTAGCGGGTACCCGAGCTCCTGTCCTTCCTGGGGCTGAGTGACATTCCACCATGTGGGGACGCTGCCTTTCCTTAGCCGTTTGCTAGCTGATGGACGTTTCCATCGTCTCTACTTTTCGGCTTCTATCAGCAACAGGCTTGGAACTTCTGTGTACGGTTTCTGTGTGGACGTGTGTTTCGTACCCTCCGGGGTTCCCAGGGGTGGGCCTCCCGGGGCTCGCGGTAACTCTGCCTCTGACTTTCCGGGGAAACCTCAAACCATTTCCCACGGTGGCCGTGCCGTTTCCCTTCTCAGCAGGACACGTTCTCGAGTTCCTTCTGGAGCACGTGGGCTTTCTGAATGGGGCGTGGGGCACGTGAGGCTCACTGGTCTGGGTCTATGTTCACCTCAAACAGAAGCTGTCAAGGACGTCCCATCAGCTTCCCTAGAACCGGGGTCTCACCTTGAACCCGGGGAACCCGGGGATGCCGTGCTGGCCGGGGTCTCCTTGGCTCCCTTTCATTCCTGGCTCTCCATTGATGCCGGGAAGGCCCTTGGGTCCTGGGAACCCCGGGAGTCCCCTGATGAACTGATCGCCCTCCGCACACTTACAGTCCCCAGCATCACCTGCAGCGTGAGGCAGAGAGAAAGTCTCGTTATTTCCTTGTGGGGCGTGTGCTAGACACCCTTCCCATCTGTGCGGGGCGGCAGAAGTCCAGGGCAGCGGGGGCTGGAGCGGCGAGGAGGCGCTCCGGGACCTTGTCTGCTACCATGCCCGGTGGGGACTGTTTCCGAGATGAGGAGCAAGAGTCATTCCTTGGGATACGCAGTCCTGCCCTGTCTCCCCAAGATTAGCTGAACAACACGCTGTTTACAGAGGAGTATGTGTGTGTGTGTGTGTGTGTGTGTGGCTGAGAGCAGAGCCTCCTGGGCCTGGGGCTGGGGGAGACAGCGTTCCAGGGTCTGGGGTAAAAGGGGAGCCCTGGAGAGGGTGCCTGGCTGGAGCCATGGCTCAGAGGCCAAGACCCTGGGTGGGAGGGTGGAAACACTCATCCTCCCTTCTCTGTTTTGCTGTGGTGGGGCCCCGGGAACCACTGCTGGTGGCACAGGTGACAGGAGGTGGCTCACGGGACGAGGGGTATACAACTTTCCATGGCGTCTGATTCCTATGGTTGGCCCCGTCCATCGCGGGGTGCCCACATACCCACATATCCCCCATGTGCCACAAAGTCAGGGCATGTTGCTCAGGGCCACCAGGGCTGGCCCTTCTCCAGAAAGGCAATGTATTTCTTTACTAGGAACTCCCTTCTTCTGCTTGTTTGACCGCACCGCTCCCACCAACTGGGGCAAGTGCTAGACACCCTGCTTCGTCCTGTCCCCATTGGTGATTAGTCCCTAACTCAGGGAGGTGGGGAGGATAAGCTGTGATGACCATTTTCTGGAACCGTCTGCAGGGCTTGTGACACTGACTTTGAGCTGAGCACTTAGAAGAATCATCAGTTTTAGCCCGAGACATCACTGCTCCTCTTTTCCATCCCTCCTGGGCTCTGGACCCCCAGAAGGTTCAGTGATGAAGGGATGACAGAGATGGGAGAAAGGAGGGTCACATCAGGGCTGGGCGCCCCAAGGTAACACCATGGGACAAAGGAGTGGTTTCCCCACCCTTCCTCCGGCATTCCCGATGCGACATTCCTTACCTTTCCATCCTTTCTGTCCACGAGCCCCAGGGAAGCCAGAAGGCCCAGGGTAGCCCACCTTCCCTTCTGTTCCTTTAAGGCCGAAAAGGAAACCTAAGGAGAAAACCCACAGGGAGGGCCCATGAGTGCTGCACCGAGACCCCACCTCTCCCTGCACCCAGGGCTGGAAGGGTCACTGCGCGGGTTCCCGAACAGAGAACACAGCTCCATTCCAGGATAGTCCCCGGGGATGGGAGGAGAAGCAAGAACCTATGACTGCAGTCTTCCTTCTGAAGGTGAGACGTAAAAACCTTTGCTGTGAAAACCTCTCTTGGAGTCCAAGGAAATGTTGTCATGTTTCAGCCACGTATCTTACTCTATTTAAAAACAATTTTTTTTTTAGTTTCTTAAGATTTTTTTTAACTAATTGTACTTTCTTGTTTTTAGCCTTCCATATATTTTGAAACACTGAATATTAAACACGTTCTTTTATAATAATTAAAAAAAGTGATTTTCTTGTCCACGAAAAGTCTACAGGCATTCACAGATGGAGGGACACAGGACATCTTTACGCTATTTCTCTGAAATCCACCACATGTTTTATGTATGTCCTGAAGACTCCTATTCCAAGACCCACACCACCTGGGGCTCCCCAAAAGACAAAAATCCCAAACAAACCAAGATATGGAAATGACCTCGGTTCCCTAAGGGGGTCCCCCGGAGCAGGTGCACGCGTGGGTCTGCATGGTGAATGCAGACGACTTGGGACCCTCTGACTCCAGCACTCTCAACCCCCTTCCAGACCCTCAACCCCAGTGTCCGGGGTCAGGCCCCCCAGAGGTCCTGCCGCGTCTCCAGCCTCCCAGAATTCTGAGCAGGGATACGGGCAGCCCAAGCCAGCGCATCGCTCCGCGGTTTCTCAACAGCAGCGCCACCTCGTGGCGGGGACAGGGCATCGCGCCCCAGGAACCAGTGCTGATGGGGAAGGATGGGAATGTCCCCCAGAGCCTGTCCTCACCGACAAACCCCGCGTGCTCACAGCGCCAGACCAAGAACCCCCAACGCCCTGAAACACCTGCTGTCCTCCCCACCCCGTGGTACCTGGGGGGCGGCAAGAAAGAGGCCACCAAGGGAGCTGGGAGGGGAGCAAACACTGATTTTAAGGGCATTTGCTCTCGGCTTGGAGAAGCGACACCAGACTTGGAGCTCAGTCCGGACGCTCCTAAGTAAGGTGGCGGGTCCTCCTGTCCCACGCTGTTTGGCCTCACGGCACACCGAAGACGGAATCCGTCCTTCATGCATGGGTGTGTCCAACACGTCCAGCCCTGGGCTGGCCCTGCGGTGCGCCCGGAGCCACATACATGGAACACTGGAGGCGACACCGCGGACCCTCGTGGTGCTAACAGGTCGGGTGGGGGTGGGGCAGGCACATAATCCTAAACGAACCAGCCGGAATCTCAAGGACGGCCCGGGCTGTGCGAGCGGGGCTTTCAGACAGCAGCGGAGAAAGCCCTTTTCAAGTGGGGGCCGAGGAAAGTCCTTTCTAGGACCAGAGCCTCGGACCTGGGAAGGAAGAGAGAGCGGCTGAGGGTGGGCACCGAGGACGGCGCCAGAGACAGCAGGAGTGTGTCCGGGAGCCCCTGAGGTGGGGGGAAGCTGGGCATCAGAGGGGAGGTGAAGGGGCCATGCCAGGGGTGTGCATTTGATCCCAAGGGCAGAGTTGTTTTTTTAAAGTAGGCTCCACGTCGGGCTTGAACTCACAACCCTGAGATCACCACCGGAAGCTGAGATCACAAGTCAGAGGTTTAACTGGCTGAGGCACCCAGGTGCCCTCACGAGTTCTGAGGAGGGGAGTGGCAGGAACGCGCAGGTTAGAGATCTACCTGCCCCCCGCCTGCCCCCTGCGGAGAGTCGAGCAGAGAGAGAAGGAGGAGAGGCCGGTCGTGAGTGGGCTACACGGTACATGGTCTACCCGGCAGGTGCACGGCAGTGCAGTGCTGGCTTCGGGGAGGGCGGGCGGTGAGCAGAGGGCAGTGGACGGAGCCAAGAGGCAGAGGCGTCCCGGTTGCCAGCAAGTGAGGTGTCTGCGGGACGCCCGGGGTTGTGGCCTGAGCTCCCGGGTCTGTGGGGAGGGGCGAGGCCCCGTCCAGGGCAGGTCGGGTTGGGGGCCTGGGCAGCAGGAGACCCAGAGTTCAGTTGGACGCATGAAGCTCTGAGACGTCTGTGAGACAGGCAGGGTGGCCACGGGACAGGCCGACTGTCTGAGCGAGTCTGGGGCCCAGTGCAGGCCTGGGCCGGAGACACAGGGAGAGCTGGGCTGAGTCTGGGCTTCAGCTGGAGAAGCCGCATGGTCCAGCCAAGTGGAGGGCACAGAGACAAGGGTCCGAGAGTGAACTTCGAGGGACTCTCATCTCCCCAGCGGTGCAGGAGGGACAAGGTGGGGGCAACAAAAGCCCCTCCAGAAGAATGGCCATGAGCTAGGAGGGGGAGGACAGAGGGGCGTCATGGAAGGCCCTCGAGGAAGGGGTGGGCTGCATCCCCCCGTGGAGCAGGATGGCACCCCTGGGACGTGCACCCGGGTCCCTGGCGACCACGTCAAGGGCGCTCAGGCCTCGGAGGACCTTGTGGGCTTTATTTTACACCTCCACACCGTCTGGATGTTGTGAGAAGTACAGCAGACAGGGAGGCACTCTGTCATGGTGTCTTGGGGATGCGGGGTTTAAGTCTGGCACAGAGCCGGTCCCCGCCGGCGAACCCCACGGCCATCCCGCGGTGCGTCCTCCCTCTTTTCTGGGTTTCTGATAAGCTCGTAATTCCACCTTCAGGGCAGCAGAGCACCTCTCAGACGTCTGTAACACGCTTTTCTGGAAGAGGCCAAGGGCCGTAACAAAGCTGGCAGAAATCTGAACTATTCTAGAAAACACTGGAACTGCCCCGACACCTGGTTCCATGAACTCAGCGAGAACCACGAGCAAGAAAAATGTTTGGCTCAGAAAGAAAACTGACTCGTAGTTCGGTTCTGTGGGAACTGCAGAAATGAAAATGTGCTGGTTTTCATTAGCAGAAACACATAAAACAGGACGGAGTGCCGTTAACAAGAAAGGAATCCAAGAATTTCATTCCAGGGGAAAAGTTGAAGAACTGTGTGGGAATCAAGGTCACTGGTATTAAATTCTGACTATGCACAAAAATGTTTTAAAAGGCCATTACGGTTGGCTACTTTTTGTACAAGAGACTGCTTAAAAAAAAAGAAAAAGTGATTTGAAAACCATGTGTCTCACGGGGTAAAAGAAATATTTCAAGGAGAACTTAAGTTGTATGCTTTTCATATCGTAGGTTGATAAAATTTATTGGATACTGTTCCGTGCATTTTAAGGATAAAACATGCACAAGAAACTAATTTGTTTACAGAAAACCTACATTAGTAAATCACAGACTTCCTAAGCAAGATTTACAAAGCAAAATGGTGTTTGTACCTTTAGTAAAACGGAATTTAGTTACTGGAATAATGACAAGGTCAGCCTTCGATCACACTCCCTTATAGAGGCAAATTTTCATGCTTTTAAAAACTTTAAACACACCCCGTCCTTTTGCCAAAGGGAACACTTAGCAGATAACATTTACTCAGGAAACATAACGCTCCCAGAAAGCCCTTGGCCCTTATCACTGATGTCACAGTAATAAATATTACTTCCGGGATAAAAATACATTAAAGATAACACTGTTCAAACTCTTTGGCAAATTCCAGGGAATTATCCGCACCTAAAAATTTCCAGAAGAATGTGCGAATCTGGCTTTGCAGTTGAAGGAAAATTGGAATGGCGGAAGCATGGTAACTTCGACATTTACCAGAGAACACGAAATGGTATCAGAGAAGGGGCTGATGATTTTTTAACGAAAGCCGTGTGTGCACAGACGCTCCTACCAGTCCTAGCAGCTTTCCTCCAGAGAGGGCAAAGGGACGGCCGGGACCAACCAAGGCACAGACCCGAGCCTGACCTGTACCCGAGATCAAGCACTGTCTGTCAGCGACCTGCTGTTCTCCCTGCCTGGAGAGAAGAAGCTCAGAGATCATGGGGGCGGGAGGAGAAAACCAGGGAATTTAAAGTCAAATATTTCAAAGAGAGGCTGATAAACCGCGGACGCATCACAGAGAAAGAAACTGTGACCTCACGTTTTCTCCCACAGCCGCGTTTCTTCCAGCTCTTGGGAGGAGATGTTCCCTTTAGCAGCTTTTACAAGGTCTGAAACCACCCTTTAAACCTGGCAGCCGAAAAGATAACTGCTTTTGAGGCAAAGCTCAAAGACAGATGGCACGTCTCCCTGCCTCCTTGGAGCATTCTCCATGGAACGAGGAGCCATGGGGACACGGGGACCCGGAAAGCCACTCTGCCCCAGGATTCGGTGCTGCCCTGAGGCAGCACAGGGCCCCTAAGCTCAGGCTTGTCTGCTTTATAGACGCTGCGAGTCTTGCCTCTTGGCCTTGGCCAACAGCGGCCACGTCTCATTGGAGGAACGCAGCCCCCTCTTCCGTCGACTGCCGTCGGGGGCAGCCTTGACCGTGTGCGGGCTGAGAAGGCGGACCGTCAAGTCTGCCCCAGATCGTGGGTAAGACGGAGGAGAGAGGCTACAAGTTGAGGCAGGAGGCCTCCACCCTGGAAGAAGGTGACTTTGGAACGAAACACAAACCGGCCGAGAGCTTCCAGCTCGCACCTGCTTCCAGACCGCGCTGCTCAGTTGTTCCCCCGCACGGCTGACCTCCCTGGAGCCAGAGGCGGCCGCACCCCACTGGGTAACGCCCACGGGCCTGCGGGCACCCAGCCGCTTCCCTCATCACTGGCTGTTCTGTCTGCAGCCCAGGGCGCCTGCCACACCCCAGGGCAGTGCCTACTGCATTGGTTCATGGAATTATGTAGCACAGAAACCTGTAAGCCTCTGGCACGGGCCAGGCTGCTCTGCTGGAACCCGAGTTTCCTTCCACTTACCATCTGGTCCCGGCGGTCCGGCAGGCCCTGGGGGTCCCTGGAGTCCTGGCCTTCCATCAGTGCCCGGCGGGCCGGGGTACAGTGCGGGGACGCCGGGGTCTCCTATGAAGCCTTTGGGGCCCATTTCACCCGGTAAGCCTCTCTTCTCATCTGAAAATCCAACAGCGACCACCAGCAGCATGAGATTCACACACGGAGCATCTGTGTCAGCGCCCGTCCCCCGTGGGCCCCTGGGATCGTGGGTCTACATCTAGTCAGTGACGTAAGGGTGGACGCTACTGGAGGATTTCATCACCCTGTTTCAACCTCAGAAGAGCCCCAGATGATGCTGTGAGTCGTGACCCAGGCCACGAGGTCCGACAGCTGCCCACGCTCGTCCCGGCCAGCCCACAGCATCGCGCTCGTCGCTGCCAGCCGACAGCCCGGCCCCCTGGGGGTTGCTGTCGCAGATGGACTGCTCCCCGGGATGCCTGCACCCAGGCCGCTTGGAGCCGCTGAGCCTCGTCTGTGAGAGCGCCGAGGGCAAAGCTGAGCAGTCAGGAAGGGGCCAGGGCCCTGTGTGGACATTGGGGGCGGGGCACACGTTTGATACCACGGGGTCAGTTACCTTCATCTCTGACTGATGTGCCGCGGAGGCCCGGGGGGCCCGGGTCTCCTGGTTCACCCCGGCTTCCTGGTTCCCCATGGGTCCCTGGGAATCCTGGGTCACCTCGGGCACCTGCAACCGAGACGGGCCCACACTCAGAATAGATCTGCCTAGGTCTGACCCTTGCTCCTCCACTCATTACACACAAGATCTTGGGCAAGTCACTTAGGTTCTGTGCCTCAGTTTCCCCACCAGCAAGACAGGGCTAACATCGGTCCCCATCTTGGGGGGTGGTTAGGAAAAGTCCATCCACCAACAGGTGCGATGACAGCAGCTGAGATGCCCGCCCAGGCCCCGTGAGCGCTGCGTAGATGCTGGCCATCCGGAATGACCAAGAGCTCACAAAACTCAAGTGAAACCACAGATGCTCTCGTTTGTTTGGAAGAAGAGCAAGGTGGATGGTTTTGGTCACGTTGCGACCGTGAGAAAGAAAAAATACAAGCCTCCCCAGCCTTCGGGGTCCTGACAAGCTCCGGCAAAGCTACTCTGCGAAGATACGTTTATTTCCCTCTTCCCCGAGGGGATCTGCTCATTACTCAGCCTGTCGTGGTCAGCAGCCCTCACCTGCCAACTAGCCCATTCAACGCCATTGCCTTCCCAGCGCGGCTTTAGAAACATGAGCTGGTGAAAACGGGAAGTGGATGAATTCTGGGCTCTTGGTCAGTGACGTTTTTGAAAAATGGCCCATGTTAATTAAAAAAAAAAAAATTGTGTTCCTGAAGCCTGCAAAGGCCATATTTCAATCTCGCCATAACCACTAATAGTGAGTGGACCTCATACTCCTTTCCCTGCGGTTTCTGGCATGGCAGGCACGTCGGACTCCACAGTGAAGAGGGTGCGTGCCAGCCGTCCAGGGAGGTGCTGAGCGTGGATTCCTAACACACTCATACTGGGATGTATTAACTGGCAAGGATGGAGGAGACGCAGCCAGCTTTGTGTCCGCGAGCCAAGGTGTTCTTCTCTCAGTGCTGCCCTGGAGAGCCATCTCTCGGGGGCTCACGGGCTCTGTCCTCTGCCCTGTCCTACTCCATGTTCTCAACAATGTTGGATAAACACATGCAAAGTTCCCACCACGCAGGAGAGGGGGTGTTTGACCCCCGGACATATGCAGCTGGGAGCCAGCCGATCTGCTCAGTGCAGGACGAAAATATTAGACCATCTTGATTTTAAAACACTCAGCCTTTAAAATCTCTTTCTGATGCGTAGGACGTAGTGCTTACGCTTTTCAGTCTGCTCAGGTAACCTACTGTCTGCCCAGTACTGCCCCAGACACTGGGGATGTCGCAGTGAACCACGACAGCCATTATCGCTGCCCCCATGTGCTCCATAGGGCACCGGTCAGTTACCCGTAAGTGCATACATGTACAAGTCTTCAGAGGGTGCTGAAAGCGTTTTTCCTTTTAACCCAGAAGGACTCACATTCGAAAAGGTTCTGAGATCAATGCTCGTATCACAGAATTAGAATATTTTTGGTACGATCCTGCCAGTCTGGGAGGCTGAGTAAAATAACGAGATGGGCGTTAGCCACAACACGGGCAAAACTGCTCACTTACACTCAGGGCCCCACCGGGACAGTGGGGACATCTTCTGGGCAGTTGGTCATATGCAAATACGTGGGGATTCCTCGAAAGGTTCGAAGGATGTGGCTGTTTACAGATTATGGACCGTGGCCAGTTTGGGGCTTCAGACGGGCAAGCAGGGGCAGAAGCATCTTGGTGCCCGTGAGGAAAGGAGGGACGGTGCTGGGGCTGCTGCCATGAAGCCCGAGGTGGGGAGGACTGGGTTTCCTCGTGGCATCATTACAGATGGAAAGCAGAGCCTGCACGAGGTACGTAGGATGAGGGACTCTCCCAACCTAGGGGTCTCCGCGGGAGCGCCGGGGCTTTCTCTCCGGCAGCGGGAAATGGGGTCTGAGACACCACCATCAGGGAAGGGAGCTGAATCTGAGACTCGTGTTCTCCAAAGGTTATGTTCTGACCATCTTCTCTGCTTTGCTTTGTTTTGTTTTACTTAGAAAACCTTCCTGGCAAGTTCACGACTGTCTGGAACAAGAGAGGGCCCGTGAGATGCAGACATACGAACCTTTAGCGAGGGAGGGGTGAGGGAAGTAGGCCGGGGGGCCTGGGGGGCCGCGGTCGCCTGCTTCTCCCTGGAGGAAGAGAAGAGGAGAACAGAAGAATGGGGGACCCGCCTTGTGGCATTCTGGAACGTTCTGCGAATTTGCAGGGACTAGAGCTGACTGTGGGCCACCGGCTGGGGCCCCATCTCCTCAGGGCCGTGGGGAACTGAGGTCCAGGCCACCTGCGGACACGAGCTGGACGCAGCAAGAGGCAACAAAGCAGTGGGTGCTATCTGACTTGGAAATCCTTGTCAAGCCCCAGAGGGGGTCAGCCAACTGCTCTCTATCCTGTCAGACGACTCCATCCTTGGTCACTACATCTGGGTGCCCCTGTAGGGTGGGCAGGGTGTGATGCCATGAGACCCCGATCTACTTCCAGCTGGAGGGCAAGACCCAAACCTTCTTGAGTCTCCCAGGGCCCTGAAGGCCTAACCACAGAACTGCCCTGTCCTCAGCAGATAGACCCCTCCCCGAGAAGGGAAGTCCCCCCCGCCCGGCTGGGTCCCCGTTACCAGACCAGTGGCACCCGACCTGGTCCTCAGCCGACGGGGTTTCTCCGCCCTGCCGGCCCACGAATTATTCACACAAGGTAACCGTGTTCTCCCCCAGGGACCGGGGATGCCCCACCCTCTTGTCAACGGGAAGTCTGCTCCCACAGCCCGTTTGGTTCACTCTGCCCTGGGCTGTGACTTCCATGCACCCCTGTGGGGCACGCAGCCTCGCGGGGCCCCAACACGTGTGACTAATACACCCGTGTCTGTCCCATCTGTCCAGGCTGGGGTCGCATGTTTGTTTATCTCGTGTCACACGGGATGGGGGACGCCTCCTCCAACAGGGTGATTGGCAGGGCATCTGGACGCCAGCCAAAGGAACACTGAGCTCACCTTGGGTCCTGTGGGTCCGCTGGGGCCTTGATAACCGTCCGGTCCTCTGCTCCCCTGCAAGAAAGATGCTCTGTGCTTATTGGTACCTCTAACAGGGTTTGGAGAAGTAGCCACAACCCCATTATTATGTCCAACAACACTCGCCAGTCACTAAATTACCTCTGACCCACTTTTCCCTGATTTGAGTCTCACAGTTTTTTTTTTTTTTTTTTGAGTGGATTTGTTTAAATCAGGATCCAAACCAATTTCAAACATGACATTTGGCTGAGAGGTCTCTGAGGGCCGCAGCTGGTCACAGCGTCCTCCTCCTCCCTCCTCTCTCAGTGACGCTTCCTTC
The DNA here is from genome assembly GCF_010015895.1 of Lontra canadensis. Lineage (NCBI taxonomy): Eukaryota > Metazoa > Chordata > Mammalia > Carnivora > Mustelidae > Lontra > Lontra canadensis. The sequence continues at coordinate 2,445,468 of NW_022631067.1, forward strand.
CTGCTGTTGGTGCTGCTCACATCCGTGGTGGGAGCGGCCTGTTTCCTCCTCGCGGTACCGGCCGCCCTCCTCGGTCCCGGGCCTTCCTCCTGAGTAGCCGCGAGATCTGTGGGCTTCGCCGAGCTCAGGCTCACCTCCAGAGCAGGAACCGTTCCCAAGGGCCGCTGTGTCCTTCCTGCCGCGTCCTTCAGGAGGCCCAGAGGCCCCAGTCCGTGACCTTGTGACTGACCATCTATTAATACCTTCCAAGATGGGCTTGGAAAACTTTGCGTTAACACCAAACAGAAGCACTAATACCTCTTAATTCAGAAATCTGTCTTCAATTAACAAGAGCAAAGTGCTCCTTTCTAATTCCCTTGAGTATTTACTGAAAGGGAATGCTTACTCTCGTGTGTGCATCGTAGCTGGAGATCTACGTAAAGTTTTCTAAAAAATCTAGAAATTCATCCCCTCTCCTAACGGCTGTGTACAGTGAGGCCCCACATTCGGGACGCCAGGGCCACACTGATTATTTCCCGGATTCCTGTGAAATGCCAGGGCATGTGGGCGGTGAGCCCTCCTTCTAGAAGGAACACGGAGGGTGGTGATGTTGGTTTCCAGGGCACCTCTGATGGGGACAGACGTCCTTCCACACTAGGTTTTGCTGAAGACGCACAAGTAAAGGCAGGTGTCTCCGATGCCGTGTGGATCTCGTTTGAGGCCATCTCTCGAGAGGGCAGGGAATCCTACAAGAGCTTGCCAGCAACGGAGCCGGCGATGAGGCGTTTGGTCCGAGCCGCATGTGCCCCAGCAGAATGATCCAGCCCGGACACAGCTGGACACTCCCACGTGCCTGTCACCCCGTGTGCCGGGTGTCACCCGCCGGCTGGGACGTCACCCCCGAGCAGCAGCCCCCACACGGCGTGCTCTCGCCAAAACAGCACCAACACTTCCGAGCTGTGTCTCAGTGGTTGGGAGGGGACCAGCTATCCCGGAAAACTGGGAAGGGCACGACGGAAGAGCACTCGGGGGTTCCCTCCCGAGACTAGACAATGCTCTGGCAGCTTCCGTGGGAGCTCCCAGCAGCAGGGGACGGAGCAGCAGGTGTAACTCAGCAGCGTAAAGGGGACATTCGCACTCGATGCTCATCTGAGACCCTCGTCTGGGACGCCGAGAGTCCTGACAACCCTCTGACGGGTTCTCGCTGTGTTTTCAGGTGCAGGCGTGACAGCAGGGGCGGGGGAAGCAAGGGGAGTGTGGTCAAGGATGAATTATCTAGGGATCAGACTAGGAACCGGACCGTGAGGAATAACGGCGCATTGTCATCCAGACGCCCGCAGTCACGTCTGCGATGCTGGGCGGTCTGACCAGCAGGTGACTCCACCATCCGTGTCCCTGGCATTTCCTATTTGCACAGTCGAATAAACTGTCTCAGCAGAGAGATGCCGCGCTCGGCCGGAAGTGTCCCCGTCTTCCCCTGGAGGCTGTGGGCCTTGGGTCCCAACATCTGGCCGCGGCAGCGAGAGGCCCCAGGTGGTGTCTGCCGAGCATCTTGTCTCATGTAAACAATGAGTTCCAGGGGCAAGTGTGTCCCACTGATCTTTAAGAGCCTAGAACTTGTTAGTTTTGGGTGTAGGAAAAAAATAATGATTTTCACTTCGCTGGCACATGGCCAGCAATGGAAGGATTAACAACAGAACTTTGGCTGTGTGTGGGGGGCGCGGAGGTGGGCGACTTAGAGAGGCTCACGTTTGCTTGGTCCTCTGTCCCTTCTCTTGATCACTGGAATCCAAACACTGGACGTTGGCCTTCTGGCCTCTGCTTGGGCATAGCCTGGAAAGCTGTCCTGCAGGTACGCTGCCCTTGGGAACACTCCTATCAGCTACTCATGTCAGAAGAAGACAGATATCTTCAGGGAAACCCCGGTGTCAGCGCCCTGGCCTGAGTTTGGGGTAAAAGGAGCGGGAAGGAGAGGACCAGACAAGGCTGCGGGAAGGAGTCCAGGCCGGTCCCACTGGGAGCGGCCGGAGCCCGTGCGGAGGGTTCTCAGGCTCTGCCCAGAGCTGGCGAGGTCAGAACTGAGCCTGGAAGGCCGTCCCTCTGCAGTCCCTGGACAGACAAGGGGGAGCCCCTGTGGGACGCCGGTGAGCCCCATGTCCTTCTGGCTCTCCTGATGTCCTGCCACCACCCTGCGAGGAGCCAGGAGCGGGATTCAGCGGAGTCCTGACTCGGAGGCTGAGCTAAGTTTTAAGAGTCTTAAAGGCTCCTGTGAGGACTTAACGGTGGATGTGCGAGCCCATGGCCCCGAGAGTCACACGTCGTCATGTGGACAGTGTGGTGGCTGCACACGGTGAGGTGTAGGAGGCCTGGTGAGGGGTCGTGAGCACACACACAGCATCTTCGTCCTGCCCCATCATAAGCCACACAGAAGTCTGCGGACACATCCGTGCTCATGTGCAGTCATCTCCGAGCGCGGCTGGGAGAGCCGGATGGCAGGGGTAGATGTGTGCTCGGCCCCGTGCAGTTACACGCAGGGACGGAGGCACGCCCTCCCGGTGCCCGCGGGCTTCTGAAACGATGTCAGCAGAACCGTGACCGTGGCTGCCTCGCGGGGGCTGGCGGGGAGGCGCTGGCATCCACAGGGGGAAGGAGGCTGGCTACACCTGGGATCGAATCACCAGCAGCGGTAAACGGGGAACCGAATTCCGTCGCTCATTGAGAGAACTATTTCTACGTGTAGGCTCCCATATGACCGCGCGCTCAGACCATCCTGAGTCTGACCCAGATTTGTGACACATTTCTCACCTAATAATTCCTTTTTAAAAACTGTCAAAAATTGGTCCACAGAACACAGAATAAACATAACAAATTGGGTCATCACTAAAGACACAGTGTCAAAATGTGTGAGATCAACATATGAAAAACGCAGGTAGACCCTTGGCCACCCTGCCGGCAACTCTCCTGGGAGTGGTACCCGGCGACATAGAGGAGGCCGCCAGAGGACAGACCAACGCGCTGGTTTTAAAGGTGAGCAAACAGGATGGGTCTGACTCGGGCATCACGAATGATATGGGGGAAAGGAAGATCCGTGTTGCTGTAAATGCAGGGTCTGGAGTGTGTCTTTCTGGGGGATGATCTCTCGTCCCGGGACAGTACGATCTTCATTGTGTTTGACCCTTGTAAGGCGTGTTCGCCCTGGAGCAGGCGGCATTTTCCGCCACCAACTTACCTTCTGTCCTGGGAAACCTTTTTCGCCGTCAAAGCCGGCAGCACCCTGGGAGGAAGAGAACACAGGAGCGCCCGCTCAGAACACGCGGCCCCTTTCCGGAAGGCATGGCCAGGCCACGGCACCAACTCGGGCTCACGTGAAATACTTTGGCTACGAGACAGTGAAGTCACCCGAGGATTGTTTTTATCTCCTAAAGGAGGCAGACATTTTAGTGACCCGCACATGGAACGCATCATATCTTCCCCAAAGGAGATCTGGAGAAGTCGCTAAGGACAGTGTGGTTCATGCAGCAGAGAAGCAGCAAGTCCTGCCCTCCCTCGTTCTCGGGGTCTCTCCCGATGTTTGGATTATAGCAAGTGTCCTTTCAGTGGTAGTGGCACCTCGAGAGTCACCACCAGGCCACATTCTCTCTGCTCTGGCCACGCTTCCCAGCTCACCTGTCACTCGGTTTGGCAGGTGACCAAGCTCTGGCTGACAGAGGGAGGACAGAAGGGGCAGGTGTCACTTCAGGCCACGCTCTGAAGGAGAGGTGTGCCCTTGGGCATGGGGGGCCACAGATGCTGAATCTCCTTGGGGGAGACACTCCTCGGCGCCCCACCCCGTCCTGCTAGGGACGCTTCTGTTGGATTCTCCGGCACACAAGAGTCAAGTTCTCAGGCTGGAGCCAGTCTACACGGTGTCCCCACAGGTTAAGTTGGCCTCATGGACAGAAGCCGTGACTCTGTCCCGCTCCCACCCTCCTCCAGTGGAGGAGCACCGGCTCCAACACCAGTCCCTGGGGGCCACTCCAGTGGGGATGCGGGGAGTGGGGGAGGCAGGGTAAGGTGGGGGTTGAGAGAACATATGGGACATCTCTGTATCTTTACCCCAACCTCACAGGGAACCCAAAACTACTCTGAAAAACGCAGTCTACTTACAACACAAAGCTACACAAACCACAGTTATGGAAGGCACGGCTTACCCGCGGGCCCGAGAAACCCATGACTCCTTCTTCTCCCTTCAAGGAGATGCCCTAGGAGAGGACACAGATGTCAGGCGGCTGGCCGGTCACACTTCCCTGGGGGATCCAGCCCCCCGACCGGCCAGCCCACCTCCTGGGGTCCCCAGTCCACCCCAGCGCAACACAGGGTCACAGGAAGTCGGCCAGGCAGCCTGGATTGTTGTCAGTCCAGGACACCACCGGCCCTGTCACATAGCTGGTGACGCTGGGAGGGCTGGGACTACAGGGCACGCGTGATAAAGCTACGGGGCACGTGTGATAAGGACCAGATGGCAGAGCAACATCGCACCGGACCCCGACGGAAGCCGTCACCAAACTGTTTGGGGCCTCAAGCCCCACACCTGCCCTCTGAGCCCACTGAGGTTCCCTTCCCAAACCCAGGAAATGCTCAGCAGCTGGGGTTTGTGGTGCACGAGGGAGACAGTCTAAAACTCTTTTCTGGAAAGAGGCGGCAGTGGCTTGGAGTAACAGGCAAATGTCACTAGACCCCGCGAGCTCTCAGGTGTCCCCACACGGGGACGCCGGGACCTGGGGGCCCCCGGCGAGGAGAAACCGCTTCACTTACTTTTACTCCTGGCTCCCCAACACTCCCCTTTTCACCCTGTGAAGACAACGAAATGGGAGACGGCCGTTAGTCCAAGAACAGAAACGATGGACCAGGGTTTGTGATCGCGAAAAGCACTCACTTAGTGAAACCGTAAGCAATGATGATAAATGCATCAGAGGAAACAACACCTACATCTTGCAGCTTCAAAATTCAAGAGAAAAAAGGAGCGATTTTCCCAGATTTTCACAGGGTCAGTTAAATCACGTGTTATGTTTCATACAAGTGCGAGGCTGCCTGTCTTCTCTGTGTGGGGTCTCTGGTCTCCTCCATCGACCCAGTGCTGGGCAGACAGGACAAGCCCCTGACCAGAATATTTGAATAAGATATTCTTAGGAGGGTCCTCTGAGAAAAAGACACATTTGGAACGTACGAAAATCCCAAGCAAAAGAGGCCTGGTTTGGGAAGCGGTGTCAATTTTATAGGATCTGTTTTGCCCACCGCTCTCAGTCTACAATGGTGAAAGAAATGTAGTGACTGGCTGGGGTCTTTCCCCATCTCTGCTGGGACAGTGCCCAGGCCTCCCGCAGGCTGCCCAGGCCCCAGGCCCTGCCCCGGCCCCTCCCGGCTGCGGAAGATGAAGGGAATCCTTAGCCTGGGTTCAATCAACGTGGGCCTCGCCCCGTCCACAGCTCCTGTCCTGACACGGACAGAAGCCCTACCTGGCTGACGATCGGGGCCCACCAGGAGCCAGAGTCATGCCTGGATCCCACCTTGACAGGATGGGGCCCCTCTCTGGCCTGGTTGTCCAGGGGTCCTGCTCTGGACTCAGCTGGCTCACGACCGCCTGCTCCTAACACACTCTCCCTGCATTCTGCCTCACGCCGGCCACCGGCCAGGCTGCTTCTGTCCACGGTCATGTGGCTCTTATGTGAGGCGCAGGGGCCTGATTGCCTCCCCGCCGGAGGCCTGCCTTCTCCCGACTGCGGCCGTGTACCCAGCCCCCATCCGGACAGATACTCGAAGAGCAGGAATTAGAGTCTATGTTTGGGGTTTGCACTTTGGTCCCCAGGCACTGTCTGTGCCCGACCCGATCGGGGGTGTCTCTGTAGTCCCCCCTCCACAGCAATACGAGGCCGGGCATTACCGTCCTCACGGGTTACCAGGGAGCTCAAACACACGCGAAGGTCCTGTGGCCCGTTGGAGCAAGCGAGCCGTGAAGGGGTGTTAAGTTTTACTGAGACCCAAGACTAGACTTGTAATCAGACAAAAGGTTAACAGAATACAGAAGTCAGAAAACGGACTTTGACGGAAAAACACCCACAACAATGCTCCACGTCAGCCGAGAGCCCAAGTGGGCTCCTTCTGCCAAATACAACGTTTTGCTCGAATAACTCCATATCCTGGCTTTGAATTATGCTCTGACCACGGACCTCCGGCTGGAGAGGGACCTGAAGACTCAGGACAGCTTTGAGACTGTGGGACGAATCCTGGTCTCAGATCTGCCACAGCTTTGCAAGATGGGGGACCGGGCCCCGTGTGACTGGGGCAGTGTTGTCAGGCACGAGGTTCTGCTGGATGGGAGCGCTCGCTGGCTTTGTGATTGTTCGAAAAAGGTCGAAGGAAGTTCCTTTTTTTCCTTCTCCTTATTTTAGTTCCACCGGGAACCCGGGCCATTCTGCTGCAGCTTCCTTACCTTATACTGCTCCGGGTGGAACGTCTCCTTCGTGGGTCCGACAGCCGGGTGGAAATCCCACACAATCCCGTTGGGTCCTGGCAGGCCGATGTCGCCCTGCGAACGGTTTAGCAAAAGCAGTAATCCTTGAATCGGAAAGACGCCATCAGGCGTGAATGAAAGCGCGCACCACTGCAAACGGGTGTTTCTATTTGTGTATTATTTACAAGCACTACAAGTACAATCAGAGCATAAAATAAAATGATCACGGTGCAGAGTTATTTGGTTCCCTGTATTCACAACCATTTATAATCTACTCCCAGAAGTTTTTCACGTTGTTCACAGTCTGGGCTGCCTTTGCTTCTGTGGAGGGATCTCCTTACGATGAATTTTTGTACAAGAGCTCAATGCCTGCGTATCAGCGGATTACCGTAAGGCTTTCCAAGATTGGGGCCAAGGTATAGGACGTGCCTAAGACATGAAAGGACCACCCCAGTTTCATCACTGGCTCACCAGTTGGGGGGGTTTTATATTATAAAAAGCAGCATCTTCAATAAGTAAAATACCTCTGGCTTGCTTTAGTTGGCATTTTTGTTGTGAGCAAGAAACGCTTTGCAGGCGGTGCACAGACAGCGACGTCTGTCAACCTGCAACACTACCGGACAGGGTTTCCGCACTGTATGTGGCTTCCCCTCCCAGGAGCTAACTGACACAAATAGAAGCTTACTGTCTTTTCTTTTCATATTTCCACCTGTAAACTAAATAATACAACGTTGAGCCCATAAGTCACATGGGATGGACGGGAGTCAAGGGACAGGATTACCACCTGCAGAAAGGGAGGCTGGCGGGTGTATCCTGAGAGTCTGCTAACGTGACATCTACAAAAATGCCCGGAGCTGCTTGATCGCCCCCCCATTACCTGCCAGGGCCTTGAAGTTTCCTTATTAATTCTGAATTATTAATTCTGAATCAGCTCTTTAGAGGCTAGAGGTGTTCACTCATTTCCGCTCTGCCCGACGTGCCACGCCCCCTTCTGCTCAGGGACTTCTTTCCAGACTTTCCTTGTCATGCGTCATTGTACAGGTGTTCACATGTTTATGTGTTTGGATCTTTCAATGTTTTGCTTTTTACATTTTTTCTATGGCATTAGCACAAAGAAAAAGTCCTTGCCTTCAGACCTGAGCAGTACTGGGTGCCACCAAATAGCACAGGGGAAAACAAAATGAAAATCTGCAAACAACGAGGCCACAGAATAAGGGTATTTCACGGCGGGCAGGAACTCATGCGGTGAACGCGACGGGCCACGTGTTGGTGATCTTTGCCTGTTGGGCTTTTCACACATGTGGCCTCAAGTGAGACTCTCGAAGGCCCACGGTCTCTGGTTGTTGGGGGCACAGGGGGTTACAGACACCACACAGTCTTCCTGCACGCCAGCGAGGCCGGCCGGGTGCCTGGCCCCTGCACGGGCTCCGTGGTGGCCTCTGGTTCCCGCCTCAGTCTGCTCCATCAGCTCAGGGCTCCCCACCCTGGGACACCTCGGGGCAATGCCTTTACTCGTGGGTGCTGCGGACAGCTGAGGTCGTGTCTGCGTCGTTAGTCTGGCCGGGGCTAGCCTGTACTATCGGCTTTCACTGTCTTAGCGACCCACTGCTACCACTGGAGCCTTTTCCACAGCCTGAAACTTTACGGCCTGGCACTGTACGGTGACGCTTTCCGATGCAAATGGCCAGGACAACTGCATGGAAAGCTGTCATTAAAAAGATTTAGTTTCTCATTGCTAAGCGGGCCTCCACGTTAATCTATTATGTTTCCTTACCTTTTCACCCTTTTCTCCATAAAAGCCAAGTCCTCTGTTTCCCTGAAAAGAGAAATGATTTTTCTAAGTTTTTAAAAGTCCTTAATCACAGTGAAGTAATTTTTTCTTTTTCTTTTTTTGTTTTTTTTTTAAGACAAAGAAATGTAAGATCTACTAGCAGCATCCTGAGCAATTATCCTTGCAGAATATTCCGGAGTCCCCTCCCCAAAGCTATCTGACCCAAGAGAAAGTGAGTGTCTTCTTTTGCAAGTCCCACATATAGACCACATAATAAGAGTCCCAGTCTGGTGTCACGGTACGTGATCGGGAGCAGGCTGGGGTCACGTGCGGGTTGCCGCAAGGGGGACCTCCCAGTGCCTTCTGCACACTCCCTGGGTTTAGGTCTGAGTGACGGCAATGACGGGGAGCAGAAGCACGATGGGCTATTCAAACACACGTGCTTTTAGAAATCTCTATTTTACGCTGAAAGCAAACCCTCAAAAAGAGTGGGCTAACATTTGGGAATATTTTAGTTTGTCGTTCAGCCGTTCGGAGGATTGGGACATTGGCTGAGTCATTAATTCTGCACTTGCTGTATGAGCTAGTGCTCTGCTCATGAACTCGGACGCCGCAGGCGGTGGGGGCCTGTGTCCCCACGCAGGTGCGGGGCAGAGTGCAGACCTGCTCCTGGGTCCCGCCGGCTGGTTCCTACACTGTCATCTGCACAGATGACAGTCTCAGAGCATTTCTGCAGGTCTGGCCTGACGACCCAGGAAGCAGCCACCTTCCCCCCAGCCCCGTGTCCGAGGGTCATGAGTCAGTATCCCTTCTGCCACGGCCCTTTCTCATTTTGGTGAGATAATCCTAATTTCCCAAACACTTTGACCCTTTTAATGATTTTAGGGGATGGGGATTCTCTGGGTTGGGCCCCAACTTAGCAAGGAGGTAGTAGACTCACGAGGGGGGTGGACACCTGTTAGAGAACAGACTTGACCTGAAACCCAGGATAAGCCTGACCAGAAGCGGCCCCACACGCTCACCCAGATTACAGAAATCCTGCTCTTTTCTTCCGCCTGGAAACAACTCTGCTTCCTCCCTCCCCAGGGTCTCCACACTCCCGCCGTGACAAAGGATCATGTGGGGCCCTATCTGGTCTTTCTCTCTGCAGTATCCCGCCCGCCCCCTCCCATGCCCAGAGTGTCTCCAAAAATAATAACAAAGCCTTTAATTAATTTTTGCTTTTTTTCTCCTTTCCCACCTGGCCAGGAGCTGAAATCAAAGTCCGGAACGCACCAGGCTAGATCAGAATGTGATTTGCTGGGGCCCCTGCGGTCCCTCTGCCCTGTGAGCTCCCTGTCCCAGTCCCCAGGAAGTGACCTGGCGGAGGGCGAGGGCCGTCTGTATTGCAGCCAAGTGGGGATCTGAGGTGACCCCGGGGCTTGGCCGCCCCGTCCTACATCCGCTTCTCTTGGCTCTGGGCCGTTCCCACCCTGCCTATGGCTGCAAGACAGTGGGGAGCCTGGTGGCGGGGGCAGCAGCCTTAACGAGCTCCAGCCCCAGCCGGAAGCCATGTCAGAGGTGATGGGAACGGGGGGTGGGGGCGGCCGAGGTCCCCTGGAGGTCACAGAGATGAGGTTTCCATGGAGCAGACATGGGAACGTGTGGGCTGGGGGACGTCCTCGGCCTCGCGCAGGCCACGGACGGTCTTTCAGCGTCGGTAAGGGCAGCCCAAGCCCTTCGGACGCCTGTCCCGTCTCGATCCCAGACTCCTGCTGCTGGTCTTGGACACTTATACACGGCTCAGCCCGGTGACACAGAACCCCAGTCTACAGATTCTGACAAGCCACTACTTCCCTGTGCTCCCTCCAACTTCGTAACCTTTCTCTACTGGGAACAGCACAGCTCTGGGCTCAAGCTTCACCTGAGAATCCCCGACTGTATCCCCACAGGCTGAGGTCCCCCTCGGGTACAGAAAGCGGGGCCGCACCAGGGTAAGAAGGATGCCACTGGCTCCCCCACACGGATACAGTCACTTTTGTCCCTCTTGTGCGGTCACACATGCGGACACAAGCTGTCCCTGTGTCTCTATTCCCAATCAAACGTCCGTCCGTCAGGGCGATCTTCACACAACAGCAGGTGTCACGTAATTTGCAAACAACGAAACATTCACGGTACCCTTACACCTACGCCCACCACTCCAGGGGTCCCTCTGGATTCATCTTCGGCATTTACAACATTAAGTCCTAAGCAGCTACAAGATCGTTCTCATCACAAAATGAATAATGCGCTGTTGTCCACCAAGCAGTTCTGCGGTCAGGCAGGGTAAGCACAAGTATGTAAGCCCCACCCCCAGCCCACCCCCAGCCCCCCACCCCAGTAACCAACTTACTGGCTGTCCTTTTGGTCCAGGGGGTCCAGGCGGGCCCTGCACAAATACAGAGAAATTTATAAACTGTTTTCTTTATCCCAGGACCCAGACAACATCTGCTAGAAAGCTCCGGGACAGCCGTCCACCGTGTGTCTCGAAGCCCATGTGCTATGTGTAGAGGTTTCGGGTGCATAGTCTGGGCGGGGAGGACGCGCTGGAGGCGGAGGGCCGGGTCAGGCCTGGCTCTCAGAACGTGCTGGCTGGCCGTGGACAGCTGTTCTGGGTTTGCGTTCGAGTTCAGACTTCTGACGTCACCCGTGTCCTACTCCTGCTTGCTCGGACACTTTGCATGGTCCCAGACCCCATCACTGTGGAGATGGCTTCTCCTGACCTCCTCCGGGGGTCCCCTTGGAACACCGTCTAGCACGTTTTGCTGGTGGGTCCGCAAATGTTTGCGACCAGAATTAAAGGGCAGGCCCAAACAGCCGGGATGAAGGTCTGTTGCGGACATCGCTGTCTTTCTGCAAATCCTTCGGTGTCAACACGACACTTGGGATGAGGCTTAAGAACCCGCAGCTCAGGACAGCTCAGGTTCCCCGAAATGGGCATTTAAAGAACACCCGCTCGGTATGTGTGTTGTGAGCAAAGCAGACACCAGTGCGAAGTAGGAGGGCAAAGAACATGGGGTCACGTAGCCCTCACCTCCTTGGCTTTCTGCAAGAAGGTCTCTCTCCGCCTGGAGGCAAATGTCTCCTAATGTTGTCCAAGGTCCATCTGTCCTACAGCTATACTTCTGGGGCTGTTTTAGCTCTAGGCCCCAGGGCAGTGGCAGAAGTGGCTTCTCCTTTCCGGTTCTTCCCTTTCCTGCAGCAAGCCCTCCTTCACCCCTGCATTTGTCCTGTGGCTACTCACTCCGTCATTCGAATGCAAGGGTCGGGAACACATGTAGACCGCCACTCACGTGGGGCACTGGCGCCATCTCGTTAACTAATACCTCCCTCACAATGATGGCCACGCCCGCAGAGCCCACTGCCTCCTTATTCACCTACTGGATTTGGATCTGCTTTCCCCAGGGATGACAGGCCCCTGGCCAGCGGCTGGCTGTGGGGCTAAGAGAGCTTCTGTGGGACTGGAGGGGCGCCTGGCCAGCACCAAGTCAAAATGGACATGGTTGGTGGTGACCTGGTGGCCAAGAATCTCAAGTCCTCTTTCTTCATCCTTAACAGTAGCAAAATGCATGCAAAGGATGATGTGTTTTATCTGGACTCTTTCTAGAGGGACCACAGACATCCCAGCTGTACGTGAGGCCTCCATCTGCATGAACACTGGAGAAGCAGCGTCTCTAGAGGACGCCTGGACGGTGGTCCAGGAGTGAGGACTTACCGGTCTTCCCGGAGCTCCAACTGGACCCATCTGTCCTATAGGCCCAGGCCGGCCGGGGTGGCCCTAAGGACAGGCAGCAAGAGGAGGCCATTAAGAACAGAAGACCGGTATTCAGAGTCTGAATTCTTACACTTCTGCTTGGAACATCCTCTAAGAAAAATAGAACTTACCTGGAAGCCAACCAAGCCAGGCTCTCCGGGTTCCCCCTAGTTGAGAAGACATAATGGGAAGCGTTCTGGTTTTTAACCAAATCTTTAGCTCTAGTTACATTTTCTCACAACCAGGGACTTGGTAATGTTCCTCCTACCTGGGGCACCGTGACTACGGGGAAAGGGGAGTACCCCCAGAGGAATGTGACCTGATGGGACAGCGATGGTTTCCACCTCATGATGGTGTTGGTGGCTCCGCCTCCCCAGGGAGCCCCCATCCTTGCACCCTCACAACTCAGCCTACTTGGAAAGCACCCTTGTCGGTCAGGAGTTCACCCAGATCACTAGTGTCGCATCCCGTACCAAGCGAGCTTACCCTGTATCTGTCGCGGTCCACGCTGGACAGGGCATAGGGCTCGCCTTTCTGTCCTTTGGGTCCTTGGGGCCCCTACAGTAGTGCGCACCGGGGACAGAGAAAACGCAGAAACACCTGTTAGCCTTCAGGGCAGCAGAGCTCATCGGGGTAATGGAATATTGACCTTCATGGGCAATGTCTTTCCTTTATTTATGTTACTCTGAACACTAGTCACTACACTGGGCCACAAAGGTGAGAATTCCACTTTTATATTTACCCAGTAGTACCTTCCTCCAAAGTGAAAACAGAAATATTTTATAGGACTTGTTATTTTCCAAACCCCAACCAAATGCTCAGTAGACAAATCCTTTAGGATATCAACATGTTATTTTTCTGCATAATCTGTTTTTGTCTTGTCTTTGGCGTGAGAGTGCTAAAAATACTAACACGTATGCCCCGAGGCACCACTTTTGAGAAAGATACTGGGTCATTCCCTAGAGCTGGCGTCATGACAAATGGACGTGAGGTGTGTGCACACGCGAGTGTGTGTACACGTCTTCTGGTGCCTGCGTATAAAATCAGTATTTTAGGGGCTCCTGGGAGACTCCGTCGGTTGAGACTCTGCCTTCAGCTCATGTCGTGATCTCAGGGTTCTGGGATCAAACCCATGTTGGGCTCCCTGACCAGTGGGAAGTCTGTTTCTCCTTCTCCCTCTGCTGCTCCCCCTGCGTGTGCATACTCTCTCTCTCAAATAAATTAAAATATTTAAAAATCAGTATTTTATAGTAATGGATATATTTATTGATAATGAAGTTTCATGATATTAGAGCAGACTAGAAAGTGATGATCCTTGTGGAGAAGGTGAACGACACAAAAAGGTCACGGCCGAGGAAGGAGGACCTTCGAGGTTGGGGGCGGGGGGAGAAACCCACTAGCTTCGCAGGAAACGGCGGTGGGGGGGATGTGTGACTGCTCTTCCCCAGCCTTGGTTCTCCTACCAAGTAAGGTGTTAGTGGGACCCCGACTTGGCAAGACTTTGAGGGCATGAGGGTCGCAATACAGTCCTGAAAACCATTTCAAGACTTTTTGCAAAGACCTGAGAACGGTGCACAAAACGGATGAAGACGAGACCGTCTTCCATCAGGAAGAGCTCACTTCCACCCGTCAGGGCTGGAGAGTGCGTGTCACGTCTCAGGATTTTAGGATCTGATGAAGTCATGACTCACGGGGCGTTCTGTCAAGCTTTAAGCCTCCGAATCGACCGCTGCTACTCGTGTTACTCACTGTAACTTGACACGCGGCCCCGGGGAGAACGTGCTGATGCCCGTAAAATTGCGTAATATAAACTGAGCCAATAGTTTTCTATTCTGTTTACAGACTGGATAAGGAAATGAAGATCTTCAGACCCAGGAAAATCATGCCGAGATGCCTGCAGGAACATCTCCTTCATCCTGACCGCCCGCCGAGGACAGGGGCGACCTTCCTGGGGGTGCTGGGGGCAGGTGGAGAGCGGCCGCTCGCCCTGGCCATGGGGCCCTCAGGGGAAAACCCACCATCCTTGGAAAGCCTCTTTGTGACCCCTTCTAAAAGGGCCTTCTGGATGGGCCCACGGGAGGCGCCCGCCGCCCTCCAGGCCTACACCGACGAGGGCCGGTGCGCACACACGGGTACTCACGGGAGGGCCATGAAAGCCCGGGGGGCCGGCGGGTCCCTGCTGACCCACGTCTCCTCTGGTCCCATTGCAGCCGTCATAGCCGGGTGGCCCTCGGGGGCCGCCTTGGCCAGGGTGTCCCTAGGACGAGAAAGGCAAGTGAGGCTTCCAGCACACACCCCGCGGCTCTCCCACGCGGTGCCATCAAACGGCTCTGTATCATCCCGTCCTGCTCGCTCCCACGAGGAAGGGAACCGGAGCGAGCGGATGAGGGAGATCAGGAAACAGAGGCGCGCGGGCACGACTGTGAGCAGGAGAAAGGCCTTCCTGACAAAGTTCTGTTTCCCAGGGCGCTGGTGAGGGAGTAAATTGTCACTGGTCTGCCGGGAGGTCTGTCTGAGCAGGCACAGGTCACAGCAGACTTAAAAACTCTAGAAAACATTCTAGAAGCAGCCAGGTCCTGCAAGGACAACAGGGTGCCTCGACATTTTGTGCCCAACTGAGCTGGGGGGGTGAGTCTGACAGAGCTACATCCCACAGGCGGAAGACGTTCGTGTGGCCTGGAAGGGATTTCATGTGACCGGGCCCTGTGCGGAGGGACCGACGTCCCCTCATTTGCTTTCCTGGGGGAACGCTCCTTTCTCGATTTTAAACTTGAACGGAAAGAAGTCAGATGTTCTGAGGTGTTGGGCGTGGGGGAGGGAAGGCAACGTGATCGGACGTCTTTCGGATGACTGGAGACCATTGGGCTGAGTCCGCGGGTGTCCCCCCTGCGTTCGTCTGGCTCCTGGACAAGCAGGGGCTGGGCTGCTGGCCAAGGGTATCATGCTGCTGCTTCCCGCAGCAGACGTTCCACGTACGCTATCTTATCCTCTTCAAAATCCTGACTTTCTTCGCAGCGGACCACGCGTACATTCTGGAGTGAGTTTTTGGAGGCTGTGTTGGAAGTCTTTTAGGTTTACTTTGAGAAATCTGGAACATCTCAAGATAAAGGGACAAATCCTACATGGGGGCCTGGACCCTGAATGATATTAAGAAACACGATGAGGAAAGTAGCATTTTCCTTTGGTTGTACGTCTCTTGGCTTTAGATGTCCAAAGCTACCGCTTTCAGGGGCGCCGTTGGATGAGAAGAGACGCCACAGGCTTCCGGTCGCCATCCCGGAGGCAAGAGAAACCCCGACCACGAAAGCTGGTCCTTCAAACTCGGCAGGAGACAACGCGCTCGGGGGTGTCTGCTCACCATCTGTGGTGGTCGACGTTTCCTAAACGGAGCTCTTCATGCTTCTCCCGAACTGTCTGCTGATCTTGCTTGCTCTCTGGAGTCCTTCGAAACTGTGTGTCAATCTCACATGTTTGAAATTGTTCTTGGATGGAAAACTTTAGTGACATTGAGCTGACGCTCCTCTCGGTTCAGTCTCTAATCAGATACAGCTCCAAGATCTGAGTGCACGTCACGCTTCCGCATGGCTCCTGGACGGCTAAATTTATCCCGGTCCTTTGACGTCGCATTTCTGAGCTGCTTCGAGGTGGCAGGTGGCCCTCGAGCTCCCGTTTGTGCTGTCCCAGAGCTCTGGCGGCTGGCGAGCGGGGCCATTTCGAGCAGCCCGGAGAGTCTACAGAAGCCTCGGGTCCACGCACACTCGAGCCTCCCTCCCTCATGAGACGACACTTTCTAACTTGTAAACTCTTTGCTCCTCATATTAAATGACTACAAAGTGGAAAAACAAATTGAAATATGATTCAGATAGGTTACGATATTTTCCCGTGAGATCACTCTGTTTAAACCCAGATTTCAGCTTCCAGAAGACCAAATGGATGGGCGGCCTGAGGAGCTCAGAGAAGCAGTTTCAAAGTGGGCGACTGGTTTGGGGCAGTTGGAAGGAAGACATTCTCCCTGTTTACCTCTGGAAATCTAAGGATTCCTCACTTCCGCCCGTTTCTCAAGAGTCTGACTAATGGGCAAGTGGCCTCCCTGCCTGGTCACAGCTGCATGTCCGTGCCTGGTGCGTGTGAGACCCATCCAGGGGACGCCCAGGGTCCCCGCCACCCAGGCCTCATGGCCCTGCGGGCAGCTTCCTCTCTCTGCTCCGGGAGCTTCCTTCTCCTGGCAACGTGGCTCAGGCTCTGAAGGACAAGCGTGCCCTCCCCGTGATGGCTCTCACGCCCTCCCTCGCTCTCCTACGAGGCGGCGGCCCCGCTGAGGCAGCCCCGGGAATGTGTGCGCGTGCGTGTGTGCGCGCGTGCTAACACGGTCCCATGCGACACGGTGTGTGGAGCAAGGCCCGTACGCGAGCACACCGTTCCCGAAGCAGCTGTCCTCGGACGCTGGAAGCAGATGGCCGTGTTGTGACAGACACATCTGCGCCACAGCCAGGACCTGCAGGAAGCGGACCCTGGGAAACCTCCTCGCGGGTCCGCGTGAATCAGGCTGTGACTCAGGCTGCTGTTTATTCCTGTGAGCCGCGAGACGTAAACTAGGTCAGAACAACACATTTTACTGCATTTGGAGATTTTCTCCTGGACGAACCCCGTCTCGTCTTCTCGTTCATGTGTGGTTTGACTTCAGAGAGTTCGGGAACCTGCACGAAGCGCGGAGGGCCTTCCGCACCTCGTGGGCTCGGCCGCGAGGCTCCGGCTGCAGGTCCCGGCGACATTCCGAGGCCGGCTCGACTGAGTGCCTCTGAGCAACACTCAGCATTTCATTACGAGACGACGGCTGCTTCGGCAAAGGAGCCTGGATGCCGGAGCCCAGTGCGGAGGAGCGTTTACAGAGGAAACGCTGTGCCGGATTCTCCACCACACTCCAGGGCAGACGGACGCACGTCTAGGCGGCCGGGATCGGGGAACGCCCAGGGCAGGAGGCCCCGACGGAGACGTTTCTGCAAGTCACGGACCTACTGCTTAGCACGAGTACCACATTTGAAAATCCCAAGCGTACAAAACACTTACGGGAATTCCATCGGCTCCAGGGAATCCAGAAACACCTCTCGCTCCCTGTCAAGAAGACAGATGGACTTACCGAAGGCCGGGACGCCCACCGCCCACTGAGAAAGTGGAGGGAGGCCCAGCAGTCACCGTACCACGTCTCCTTTCGGTCCTGTGATCCCGGGTGACCCCCGCTCGCCCTTGTCCCCTTTGCGGCCCTGCAGTCCTGGGAACCCCTGCAGGCCTGGGGGCCCGGTGTACCCCTGGGGGCCCACTGGCCCGGGCTGGCCCTGCAGAAACAAGAGAGTTCAGTCACGACCAGTCACAACAAACCACGCTCTTCATTCTCAAGGAGACACAACATTCCAAGAACATTCTATGTCCTCTTCCACCTCCTGCCACAGTTGGAACAAAGTGATTTTTGGCTAAGAGAAGGCCTAGAGCTGAAAAAGAGAAAAACATGTTAAATGTGAGAAAAAGTCATCCCAACAAACTGATGTTCTTATGAAATGCTAGTATTGGGTTGGGATGAAAGAATCAACTTACTTGTACTTTCTAGAAAAAGCCTTTTCAGTTAAAAAGAAAACTCCAAGCAAATTTCTAAGATTTTGTCCGTATCTCACTAGAATGCCTGTGACAGGGACGAGCTGTGTCCTGCACCAGGCATCACACAACCCCCAGACGTTTGAGCGATCCAGTCATCTCTCCTGTCTACACACACACCACTCGCACGCACGGAGAAGTATGGGTTCCCGGAGCCTAGAGAGACCTGGGCCCATAGCCACTGGACATGGACGGCGATTGTCGCAGAAAGACAAAATGCCGAGTGGGCAGGGTCGTGGAAAAGTGGGAGCCCCGAGCCCCGCGCGTAGGAACGTGGAGCGCTGCAGCTACAGGAACGTGGAGCGCCGCAGCTACAGGGGCGCACGGGCTGTCCCTGCGAGGATGGAACAGAGAAGGGCTCCGCGGCCCGACAGCTCTAGTCTGGGGGTAAAACTCAAACTGGCTGAAGGTGGGACGGGAACCCGTACTTGCACACTCGTGGTCACAGCGGCGTCTTCCAAAATTGCCAGGGGGCGGAAGCCCAGCAATCGCGGGAGGACGAGGGATGAGCACGGAACATCATGCACCCGGCCGAGGGGCGCGGGGCGCTCACCCTCAGCTGCGGAGCCGTCCCACACTGCCCACTCCTTCGGGAGGCGGCGCCCAGATGTGGGGGAAGCGGAGGTGACTTTCTCTGGGGTGGAAGATAGGGGTGGAGATTAAGGCGGAGTTGGTGGGTGCGATCTACCCCAAAGCTTGGGACTCCCGCCTCCTCCAATGAAGGGGAGTTTTGGGAAGTCTCCTCAGGGCTCCCTCTGGGCCAGGGTGAGTTCTGGAGCCGGTGGGGTCTCTGGGTCCCCTGCATGTGTCCCAGAGGCTCCAGTCAAGGCAGAAATCGCCAAATACTCAGTCCGAGCACAAGCACTGTACACAGTAGCAAAGCCAGGGTGTTTGATGTCTTTGAAGGACGTGGTGAACGGGGGCCAGAGCCCCTCACTTGTCCCCCCCTCCTCGAGGACGGCTGTGCTGGACCGTGGGCAGCCTGACCTTGGACCCACATGAATCCTAGGCTCACCTCAGTCTAGCACTCAGGGGCCTCCTCACGCTACCTCTGCTGTAAGTTTGGGGACAAAACAGACTTTCACTGGATTCTTATGGGTCCCCTGGAGTGCTCAGCCCTGTTTTGTCTGCAGCCGTTCGACAGTCACCATCTTGTGATGACGCAGTCCGCCCCTAACCTTCCAAGGCCCCAGTCACGGGGAGGCTTGGAGCTCGTCAGCGTTGACACGAGCAGCCTTTGCAGGATGAAATGCTGATCACTCACACTGTCACTGTGACTGTCTGCAAACTTCATGTCTGGCTGGGGAGATCACTGGACGGGGCATCCCCCGTCAACAGAACGGAAGGCGTGCGTCTCCGAGATGAAAACCCACGTCCTTCCTCGTGCGCTCGTTAACCTTTTCCTCGACTGCCTTGCTGGGAAGCGGGATAGCGACATCATGTACTCACTTTCCTGCCATTGTCACTGGACTTCTCCTTAGCCTTTGTTTCTTGGAATGGGAAGTCTGGCTTTGGGAATAAAATCCGTCTTTCTCGCTGTCCCCATGGAGTTCCCATAAAACCAGCCGTTTTAGAGTGGCTCCCACACATTCACAGAGCTCTCTACCCACCGGCGCTGTCTGGTTCTAAAACATTTCCACTGCCCCAAAGACGACTCTGTACCCACCGAGCAGGCACTCCCGCTGCCCCCACTCCAGCGCCTGGTCCCCAGCCAGAGTGGCACCTGCTCTCGGTGTCGATGGGATCTGCCCGGTCTGGGAACATCCAGTATACAGAGTCCTAGGTCGGGGTTGGGGGGTCTTTGGTGCCCAGCTTGCTCCCCTTCACAGAACCTTTCTGAGGTTCTCGTGTGGGAGCACCTCCCAGGGCTGCGTTCATGTCCACGGCTGAACAACATTCAGTGGACGGACGGCCACCACTCGTCCCCTCATCCGCTGATGGACACGGAGGGTGTCTGCCCCCAAGGGCTGCTGTGGACAGTGCCATGGGGGACACACACGCAGCTGTCTCTGTGAGCACCTGTTCTCTGCTCCTCGGGGCATAAACTCAGGAAGGGAATTGCTGGTCTTCTAGAAATTCTGCTTAACTTCTGGAGCCCCCGCCATGCTGTTCTCCACAGCGGCCAT
The DNA here is from genome assembly GCF_010015895.1 of Lontra canadensis. Taxonomy (NCBI): domain Eukaryota; kingdom Metazoa; phylum Chordata; class Mammalia; order Carnivora; family Mustelidae; genus Lontra; species Lontra canadensis. The sequence goes on from NW_022631067.1 coordinate 2,465,252, forward strand.
GCCAGGGGCATTCACAGCAGCAGTGTGTGAGGGTTCCAGATTTCTCCGTGTCCTTGTTGGCACTTGTTATTTTCCACTTTTTAAAATTCTAGCCATCACAGTGGGCGTGAAGACGGCGTCACTCTGAAGCCATGATGGAGCTTCTCAGAGATGGAGCATTTCACAAATTCCATCCAGCTTCCGCCCTGGGGAAGGGCCAGGAAGAGTCTGGAAAGACTCTGAATTAGACCTTCGTCCCGGGGGACTGGACGCTCGCTCTCGCCCACAGGACACACCCTGTGCGGCTGCGGCTAAATGGGCATTGACGTCAAGGTCAAGGACCTCGCTGTGCATGTTTCAGTCATCAGGCCTGAGAGTTCCCTGAGGACATCCTGCCTGCCAGGGCACCCCGTGTGTTTGTCAAGACCGGCCAGAATGACCAGGGAATGAAAAGGATCTTCCTTTCTGCTAATGAACATCAACTCCCACCCTTACTGGAAAAGTCATGGTCAGAAAACCTATTTCCCTCTCTTCCCTTCCTTCTGCTGGAGGTGATGTTAGAAATCACCCCAGAAAGAGGAGGACTCTAGTTTGAATGACTTTGTGCAAATCTCTAAAACTCCCAAGATTCTTGCAGTCTACTTGATAAAAGTATTTCCACAAAATACTTAAGAGCCAGCAGACACGGTGGAAAGGAGTGACCATGTGCCGTGACCCCCGCCCTCTCATCTGATTCACATCCGTGTGCTGCTTGCTGGGAAACGGGATGAAGATACGCGTCATTTAATGAGGTATCGTTGGGATGCAGACCTGTTGAGGTCTTAGAAAACCGCTGATCTCATTTTACCCCCACGCCAAACGCATGACCGGCCATCGCCCCCGCTTGAGATGAGACAACAGGGGCTCAGGAGGGTCTGGCACAAAGAGCCCAGAGTCACGCAGCCAGGTCTGGGAGTGGGCGATCCCTACGTCTTCCACCTGCCACTACACACTGCGAGCGGCACCAGCACCCCTGGGAGCCGGAGGAAATGCAGAGTCCTGGGCTCAGCCAGACCGTCCGGGGCTGCGGGGAACATGACCCCCAGGAGGTCACTCTGTGTAGTCAAGTGTGCAGATCGCTGCCGGACACCCTCCTCCTTCCCTTCCTGACATTCCTACAGAGGGACTGGTATTTTTTATTAAGTCTCAAGCGCAAAGTTGGATCTTAGAAGAAAAGTTGAGCTTCCTGCATCGGGCAGAGGAAAATGTCATATTTTTGTGTTAAGGACTCCTTCAATGCAGTTTTCTCGGTTTTACGCTTCAGGGCTCTCTGCCACAGGCCAGAATAAACATTGGCCCCTGGGAGGATGGGGGCTGCTCCTCGCCTCCCCCGTCTTGAAACCCTTACGGGAGTATGTGTGGGATCCGGGGTCAGCCTCGAAGCCCAAGTCTGCAGGGACGGCAAGAATGAGTCCAGACTTGAATCCGCATTGCTTAAATACCACGGCTGCGGCCAGGAGGCCCTTCAAGCCCTGAGACACTTACGAAGCTTTCCTGTACGGAGTGTTCACTCCTGAGAAAAGGTACAATGTCCTCAGCCACGGGGACACGTGGGACGGTCGGGACTGATGGACCGCAGGGGGCCTGCGGGGCTGCCCACGTTTACGCAACCCCAGGGGGTGCCTGTTTCCATCCATGGCTCATGAGCCTTCCCGTTCGCGGTGGGGAGGAGGGTGAAAAGAGCTCCCTTCATCAGGGATGGACAAAGAGGAACGTTTCCAAGGATAAAACTGCTTCCCCGCACATCAGGATTTTAAATTTACAGTATTTTCCTGACGGCCCAAGAATAAACTCTTCAGGACTTATGGGCCAACATGTGAATACTAGGAAATCCCTTCTCTTTCTGAAGTCGGCTCTTCCTGCCTCGCCTTTTATGGGCAGCGGCCCCCGCAGACACCCCACATCCTCTCCAGTCCCCTGGGCGGCCCTCCCTTCCTCGGCTGTTGGCAGTGCGTCCCAGGCCTTCCCGGCCCTTCCGATGCTGCCCTTCTCGGCCACCCTCTGGGGATTCCAGCCCAAGGCCCAGCTCATCAGAAAATACGTAAAATGGCCCAGAAACTGGGAATGACTACTTCTGTAGGATCCAAAAAACTAATTCCTTCCCTAAAACTTAGAATTAGCCCCGTTCTCAGGGGTAATCATGACCACTTGTGAGCAGCTGTGTGACGCCCCAGCAGGATGAATGAACACATAACCCAAGCCAATGATAACGCGGAAGTATTTGCACAGTCCCCAACCTCTACAACCAGCTAACAATGGGCAGCTGCCTAATCCATGCAAAGCACAGAGTTCATATTAAATCTGCCACCTTTGCCTATAGCTTATTTCATATAAGAGAACACCAGCCCTGCCCCGAGTGCTATTCCAAATTAAGGATCCCACCTATTTGGGGTAGAATTATATCAGCCCTGGAATTCCTGCTCTCCAGAATTATTTGGCACAGACTGTAGAGTGTGGTCAACATGGGGGGAGGCTTGAATGTAAGAGCTAAAACCCTTCTGTTTCTAAAGGAAAACACAGGGAAGAGTCTTCATGACTTCAGGTTAGGCAAACATTTCTAGATGTGACACGAAGATCATGAACCACATAAGAAAAAAGTTGAAACCACTGAAAGGTCTGATCTTAAAGATACTGTCAAAGAAAAAGGAGCAGGCAGCAGGCACAGGACATATTTCTGATAAATGATTTTTATCCAGAATACAGATAGGATGCCCAGACATCAAGAATCAGAGACACCACAAATGAGATCTGAACAGATGCTTGCTCAGAGGAGGTGAGCAGATGGAAACCAGGCGCACGGAAGCCAGTCTGTGCCACTGGCCACTGACGAGGTTCCTAGTAAGGCTGGCGGCCACCCTGGGGCAGTGAGTCCCACAGGCAGACTGCCCCTGGGTCCTGGGGAGGCTGCGGAGAGCCCCGCTGGTGCGGATGCAGAATGAGGCAGCCTCTCTGGAAATGTGTGGCCATTTCTTATAAAGTTAAACGTGTGCTCACCATAAGACCTGTCAGTAAATGCTCACAGTGGCTCGATTTATTTTAGCTAAACTCCAGAACCCAATCTGAATGTCCAATGGCCGACAGGGGGACCAACTGGTAGGTTCAGACAGTGGGACACCGCTTAGCCTTTTTCCTAAGAAGGCAAAACTGGGCACGGGGAACGGAGCAGTGGTGGCTGGGGGTGGAGGCAGAGGGAGGGAACAGACCCGGTTTACACCGTGATTCGGGTGGTTGCTACATCTGTACTCATCTGTCCGTATTCACGGATTTGCATGAGAAAGCTGTCTGGATAAAATCAGCCTAAAAACAAAGGAACACACAGAAAAAGTCTTGTCCAAAGGCAGAGTTTCCAGAAGACGAGGCCTGAGGTCCACAGGTATATTGCATTCGACCGAGTCCTCCTAGCACGTCCTTGTATAAGTGACTTTATGAGACAGATAACGTTCCATAAAGGAAGAAGAGCGAAGACTTTAAAAATGTCTTATTAAAAAACACAAAGCCCTGAGGTTTTTAAAAATGTCTGCCAGGGAAATGAAAAACCTAAAACCAAAAAACAAAGCCACAGAAACGGAGGCCTCATCTGGAGCCCGGCCTGTGGGGCGTGAGGCAGACGGAAAGGGGAGCCGTCCCGCGCTCAGCCCGCCAGGGCGCAGAGCCCGACCGGGTCAGGACCGACCCAGGTTCAGGAACCAAAGACAGGTCTAGGGTGTCCCTGGCCCCCAGGAGGCTCCGTCTTCATACAGATCAGAACCAGACGGGTCACCTGTGCTTTGAGACGCTGCTCTACACCTTACCCCAAATGATCCGACTTGGACGGACTCACGCTGTAGGAGAGAAACAGTGGATCTCCTCGTTTCCAGCGGGACGTCTGGAAACTCTGCTCCTTGTAAAAACAGGCAGCTCGTGGACCATCGCGCCCAACGGCTTCTGCCCCAGCGCGAGGCCAGACGTTTACAGTCTGGATGGGATTCTGCCTGGCGTGTGCTGGAGACGCGGATCTTCTGGTAAAGCCTACGCTGGCCCCCAGTGATAAATACATTTCGTTCGTCGAAACGGGGTCATTTGCCCAACACACCGACGTGACTTCCCAAGGCTCCTGTCCTCCGAGGACGCCCGGACTGGGGTGTGGATGAGCGAGGGCCCCGGCGGGCACAGACGGCGGCAGAGAACGGGCTGAAAGGCAGACTCCGGGCCCGTGGCCTCCCGTGGCCAGGAGACGCTCTCGCTGAGCGCTGCGGCGCAGAACACAGTGCCAGCGCCCAGAACGCCCCCATCCAGCAGCCTTCCTGTCCTCACGAGTTCGCGACACCCGGGCTCCCGTCTACACGTACGTATCAGAATGCGGCAGTCAGAATACGGGGGATCCGGGAGTGAACGCCAAATCCCGCGACCACAGGTGACAGCCGCCCACATGCACGGCCTCGGTGGCAGACCCTTCACTGCCACGTGTCACCTGCGCCTGGCAGTCCCTCGCTGGTCTCCCACGATCACCCTCCTAGGTCACGCTTGAGGGTGACAGGACTCGCGGAAGGGTCTGCGAGCTTCTGTCCTCGCCCTGCGACCGGGAACAGCCCCGGGCTCGCTGCCTGCAGACGGGGCAGCCGCGGGAAGGACCGTGTGCGGGGCTCCAGGCGCCGGCCTCCCACCCTGGTGACCGCCCCGGTGACCGCCCCGGCGGGCGGGCATGCCAAGCGCCTTTCTGGTGTCCGTCGCCCGGTCCAGGATTGGAACCCGCAGCTGTAGCCACTCTGCATTTAGACAAAACACACTCCCGTGAAAGTAAACGGTTCTTGAGGCTGAGCCCGTCTGTCATGAAAAAAAATCTGGCCAACGAAGGAAAAAAGGTTAAGAGTAAGGGAGGGTTTCAGTGTGGTTGTGGCCCACAGATTCCTTTTTTCCTGTTCATCCTTACTTGACACGTTCCCGAATAGGGCAAATTTGAGACAGAGCTGCACGTTTTCTGTCATCAGAAGAGGGGGCTACCTCCCCTCCGTCCTCCTCCTCCTTCCCTGGCTTCAGCCTACTGATCTGTTATTCTGTCCTCATGAAAGTGATTTCCCATTTCCTTTTCGAAAGACTCCGTTTCTACATTAAAGGATGACCTATGGTTCCGGGGCAAGGCCGCGTGGGTCCTGCGGCACCTCCCAGCCTCGGGTGGTCACGGCTGCCCCTCCAGGCTCAGTTCCGTCTCCTCCAGAACATCGAGCAGGTTAGTGGGGTCCCCCTACACGTCCCGCAGCGAGCCCGGCTTCTCCCACCCACACAACGTGCTGGTGGCTCTCCCGCCCTGCTGCGTGTGTGCACGTGGCTCCCTCCGGTCACCGAGGGGCGTTCTGTGCCAGACCATGACCACGACGTGTTCACCTGTCCCCTCGCTGCGGGATCTCGGAACTGCCTGGTTTTGGTGTATGGGGATGGGGCTCCTATAAGCACTCAGGAATGGTGTCTCCATGGGGACACGTTTTTGTCAATTCCCAAGGATGGGATTACCGGGTCAGATTAACTCGACCAGCAAGTAGCAGAACTGTCTTCCCGACTGGCCGGAACACTCCGGCAGCACGGCTCAGACGCAGGGACTCCGAGGGGTAACGTCGGTGTGGCCAGCGGGTGGCCTCGAACCTGTGCGGGGAGAGATGGGGAAGGGAAAATGTTCCTACCGTGCGGAGACTCGAGAGAAGCTCAGCTCCACACGTGTCCCCTGGGGCACGGATTTCATTCTATTTTGGGTAAAAGAACGTTCCCTTCTCCGATACTGTACAAAGTGCCTGTTGGCCTTCGTGGTCCGGGAGCATCGGCCTCACCTTCTAAAAGACTCTACTGGGCAGGGACAGTCATTTCAGAATAGAGCAGCATCACGTCACTTTTCAGCCGTGCACGCCTCTTTCCCCCCGGCCACCGCTGACTGCTTTCGGAGGCTTCTCTGAGTACCCGACGTGGAAGGCCCCGGCGAGAGCATCAGGGCCCGGTCCTTAGCCCTCACCACCTCCGCTGGAGCTTGCCAGCCAGGTGGGTGCTCTGGTCGCCCCAGACCCACTGACCCTTGGGATCCCGGGTGACGTGGGTTTCCTTGGAGCCTGAGAAAATCACCCCAGGATGGGTCTCGGCCCCAGGACGGGTCTCGGCCCCAGGACGGGTCTTTGCTGGCTGCCAAAGCGTCAATTAAGGGAAGTCTCACACCTCAAGAATTTCTAGTCCAGCAGTTCTGGGGTGGGGAGGAAGGGCCTGGAAGCCCTTGCTCTTGACAAGTTCCCGGAGACCACTCGGACGCATTGCCAGGTTTGGGAGCCGGGGGAAAAATCTCATCTCAGGACGGGAGCGGGGGCAGTTTGGGGAGGTGAAAGGTCTTACCGCAGCTCCGCGGACCCTCCACCCAGGACCACTTCATGGCGTCCTTCTGATGGTGCTCTCCGTGCTCGTTTGGCCATGGGGGGACCCCGCCATGGAGCCTCTCTCCCGCTGTTCGGCTGTGGCCGGGGGACCCCCGCTCTCATTTTAAAACCCAAGGGTGGCTCCCTCAGCCCCAGCAGAGAGGACTGTGTGGACCTTCAAGGTGGACGGGACCTGGAGCCCAGCACGCCTCCCTGAGGCCCGGTAGACCCAGAAGCTGGCGGCTTCTTCCAACCGGTCACTTGTGTCCCACGGGTGGGGCTCCGGCGTGAGGAGCCGTGCAGGACACACTCCCTGCCAAGGGGCATGACCGACATTCCCAGCACCAATGCCCTTTACCCATGGGTGCTCGGAAGAGGGCTACCTTCAGACCCCGTTGTGACCGTTAGGGTGAGTTCATGATTTCTGGGGCACTATCGACGCCCAGCGCCAGGGGGTGACACAGTGGGGGGCTTGCATGCTTGTGTTCTGTCTGCCGGGGACCCCATGGGGTCACCTCCGACGTCCGATCCCTGCCTCACTCCACAGCGGCCCCGCAGGATTGCTGAGTGTGGGTCCCGGCAGGTGAGCTGGCTCTACCTGTCCGTCGGGTCAGGGAGACCGCTTCCCAAGAGACCCTCCAGACTTGTAGGAAGGAGCCCCAGTCCTACCAGAACTGTAGGATCGGATAAAGAAAAACCATCTGTTAAAGTCAAGAGCTGGGAAGCAGGGCCAGGGCTCTGGAATGGCAGGGCTCCCTCCTCCAGGGATCTAGTTCCGGTAATATCTGCACCAAGCCGTTTGAGGACAGCAGTGGGTGATGCACGGACACGCTCCAACTGCTCAGCACAAAAACTGTGACTCAGGGTAAAGGTGACGGAGGAAAGGGCTGAGTTTGCCAACACGGGTCTGTGAAAAGCTGTAAAAGGAAGATTTTTCAACGCTTCCTGAACGTTTCTGTTTTAGGATAAAAACTGAACTCTCCATCCACAGAAGACACAGTCTCACGGCCTTTTACAGTCCTGGGGCCGAGGGAGGCGGGCGGGAACGCCTTGCAGTTCCCGTGGCCGACACCGGGTGGCAGTCGGTCGCAGGCCCCGCCCCGCATCCGACCTCAGATTTGCTGCGTCCCAGATTCGGAGACTGGTTTGGGTTACCATGACCCCCTCCCTGGAACAGAGGGCAGCTCCCTCATCTGTCACGGCGCGCGAACCTCCCATGGGGAAAATTCTAATGAAAATGTTCATGGCGGGATTCCAACGGTGTCTACAGAGCACGTCAAATTCCGCTCTTCTCTTCCCGGGGCGGCTGGGCTAACAGTAACTCCTTATTTCGTAATTCCCTTCCCTTCGGGCTTGCCCAGAGGAAGGTGTTCTAAGTTGGTGCAGACACGGAGGACCCAGGGGCAGAGCTCCCTGTGTGCGCCCGAGTCAGGACAGCAGCCCACGTTTCCAGAGCAGAGAGCATGAACGGTGGGGAGACCCCAGCAAAGGGGTTTAATGCCCGCAACGCCTCTGTGGGGCACGTACTGTTCCCACATCCATTCTGGGGGTGAGGCTGGGGCACGGGGTGGGCGGGCCGCTCAGTGGGCTTCTCAGAGCCGTGCCGGGGCCTGTCGCTGTCCCTGTGAGTGCTGCTCAAGTAACCGGCCCGACTCTGCCCCCCGGAACACGCCTCCTTCGCACGAGGCTGCCAGCAAGCCAGAAGCCACGGACAAACGGACAGGAACAGCGGATGGATGCCTGGGGTTCACGGCGACCCAACCGAACACAGCCAGTCACAGCCTGGGGGAGGGTCTAAGGGCTTCTTCTCCGCTGTGACCCAACGCGGCTGCTCGATTGCGGCCATCTCATGGCTCATTAATCCCCCTCCTGCTAGAGAGTGACCGGGGCAGAAAGAGAAGGTGAAACTCAAACAAGCCACTTCTGTTACTTTTTAGCAACTCTGGTCGAAAGGTATGCAAGGGGGGCTGGGGGCTGCAGGCGGACAGGCGGAAGCATCAGAACCGCTGTGGGGCGGCGGTGGGGAACAGACGGATCCCGGGCCTGCATCGTCTCCGGCATCCAGGGACAGACCCGCTGCTGGGGGCAGACCACGCCCGCGGACTTCTCAACGGGTGAGGAGGGTTTTTGTGGTACGAAGACTGAACGGTCAGGCATTGCCCCGACAAAGGCTTAGCTGGGTCTTTGAGAGTAAGTTTTCAGACACAGGGAAGTTGCTGGAAAATCAAGCGAGCCCCTCCTTCTCGGAGAGAAGGCCGTTGTGGCCAGGAAGACTGGCTGACCTCCTGGAGCCCGAGCCAGGAGAGCAGGCCACATACCGCCACCACCATTTCTGCCGATGGCCGGGCTCCCCCGGGGCGGGGGAGACCGTGGCAGGGCTGGTGGCTACTTGGTTGGGAACCAAGTGTGAAGGTGTGACAGTGCTTCTGGTCGGATGTTGCAGAGACATTAGGAGAGAGGATGGTAGCCATTTCCGAGAGCAAGCGTGAGAGAAAGGGAGCCCTAGAAGATGGGAGAGGTGCTGACGGAGACGTGGGCAGGGGCTCCCCCGGAGGCATCCGGAAAGAGAGGGCCCTGATGTCAGCACCAGAGGCAGAAGTCTACACACGGGGTGGGTGGCGGCTTCCATGTTCCCTAACCCTACGGGTCTGTGCAGGCATGCAGTGGTCCACCAACGGCCAGGTTACACGTGTGGGTGCTGGAAAACCCCGCGGGACGTCAGAAGCTCCTTGGGGACCCAGACACACCTCTGTCTGTGGACACGTGGAATGACAAGCCTGGGAACAGCTCCCAGAGAAAGACGTCACCTGCTTTGGGCCCTGAGCCATCTGGGCCAGGTCACGTGGCTAGTTGTGGGGCACGGCCAGGCGATTCGAGTGCACTAACTTCTCACCCTGCAGGCCACCCCTGAGCCACGTGCCGGGGAAGGTTTGATGGCAGACAATAAAGCAGCTCAATGTTCAGCCTTCCTTCCTTATTTACATCTTTAAAAGTATCGGATATTTTGGAAATGGTTCTACATCTTTGCCAAGATATTATCAGCAATAACCCTCTGTGCCCCCATCAGGGTTCTGGAGCTCCTGGTCCATCAGAGCCACGGGACGGCACCTGCCCCCAGCTGCAGGGTGCGCGCCTGAGCCCAAGGTCAGAGCCCCCGGCGGGGCTCAGTCCCGCCATCCCGGGGCTGGCGCTCATGGTGTGTGGGACGCTGCTGATGGCTATCGGGACATCCTGGACTGCCCGGCCTACAGGGATTATTTGGACGGACATTGAACACACATCCGCAATTAAAAAAAAAGAACAACAAACCACGAGAAACTGATCTTTTTTCAGTCTGGTGGAAAGATAATGGATGGCTCATTTGTCCCGACACAAAACCCAGGGTCCAGGGCGGGAGGAAACCAAATGACATTCACAGCCATTCCAGAGATGTGACTCAGCTGGTGCTCTGCTCTCATGACACGGGCCAACAGCCTCCAGAATGTTCATTCTTCTCAAAGGCATTTGTTAAAAAGAAAAAAAAAAAGCAATTTCCCTCCACAAAATTGAAGGCGACAACGCAATGCAGCTCCATATTCAAGGGCACCGCTTGCTTGGGGTGCGATCTCAGGACGTCCCGGATGACCCGCGAGGCGGCACGTGCTCACGGAAGAAGCAGGGAGCAGTTTCGGGGATACACACTCTACGGCCCTAGAGGACGGGGAGTTCCTGCTGTTTTGGGGGGTCAGAACACCTGCGCTGTGGCCCATCCACCGCTCAGATGGGGGCCGGCACCTTCGTGAGGTCCCCCGGGAAGCCTGGCCCTTCCATCCTGTGGAGCTGCTCCCCTGTCCCCTTGTCCGCTGTCGTCGCGGCCTCTGGGTCGGCCCTGCTCTGTGTGTGGTGTGAAGCAGGTGTGGCGACATGGCGGGAGGGGCTGGAGGCTTCCCTCTGCACCCCTGCACAGCCCCTCACGCCGGAGCCTGCCTGTGGGCCGCTGGGGGCCCAGACAGAGACGAAGTCACCTGGGGTCCCTGTGGGGGGACTCCCAGCTGCCCTGACCTCGCCCCTCAGAGAGTGGCTTCGTCACTCTGGGAAGCGTCACGATCGTCAGAACCTTTCCTGAGCCCAGCGGAACCCGGACACGTTCCACGGTGCCGCCCAGTGCCCTGTTCGTGCCGTGAACCTGTGCGAGCTGCTTTGTGCCTGGTCACCAGGCGCCCCGGGGCGCAGAGGTGTGAAGGCTCCCACGGCCTTCCAGGTCCTGGAAGCACCTGTCGAGGACGTCAGCTCTTGTCAGGGCCTCTCTGCACCCCGACCTTTCTTGTGTGCCCCCTTTCCTGGTTCCCATCCTCTAAAGGACCGGGCTCTGCCGGGACCCCTCCTTTCGTCTTGGTCCAGGTGGGGACGCCAGTCCACTCTCCGTGTGTCAGGGCGCCTGGGAGGTCGTGGCTCCCACCCCACTGCGGGGGCCTCTGCCTACGGACCCGCGGATGCTCCGGACCCAGCCCTGCTCCCGGCAAGAACCCCAGGACGCATGCGTCCCTTCCCCTTCCCTGTCCCCACCTCAGCTCACAGCAACGCATCCAACCAGATGTCATTGCATCTAAGATGGGTGGGTGGGGACACTGCCGGGGTCTCTGTTCATGCCGCTCCCCGTCCGCCCACGACAAGCGTGGCGCTCTGGCCTTGCATGGCCTTGCGGTGTCACTCCCTACCCCGCCTCGTGGAGGGCGGGGCTCCCTTCTCCTCCGTCTGTACTGGGTTTCTTCACCCCTCCAGAACCGGCTGGCGTTCTCCTTCTCTCCAGGATGGTGTTTGCTCCTTTCTTCTGGTGAAACCAGATGCTGCTCCTCTGTGGTCACACCGGCCTTCTCCTGCAGTTGTCATCTGTGTGGTTGTCCCCGTGCGTGTGTGCAGCCTGTCCCCAAGCCCTGTGCTCCTGTGGGCCCGGGAGGGGGGCCCGGCCACCCCTGTCTGGTTCACAGGAAGACAGTCCGTGTTTCTGGAGAAGCCCTGCCTCACGGCTGCTCTGCCCTCCACTGCGCCCGCTCTGGGCCGAGGAGGACCCGCTGCCCGGTGCGCTTGGGCTGCGGCACCCTCCTGGGAGCCGCCGTCCTAGACCAGTGCCAGCTCCTAAGGGCTTAGCGGTAGCCACCCAAGGCTCCAGCCCTCCTGGACCTTTTCACGAGCGAGATGAACTCAAGCAGTCCACTGCCTGCGAGGGGCTCTGTCCTAGACGGAGCTCAGAGAGTTGCCGCGGGGAGAGAAGAACGCGCCCAGAAAGGAGACTTGTGAGAAGAAATGAGCCGTGGGAAGTCAACCTCCAGCCGTGCAGGGTGGACGCCAGCCTGGGTTATTAGTAAATTAAAGAACCACCACGTGCTTCTAGGTCTGTCACTAGACTGTCACACCGTACGCACTCGCCCCTGTAATTTAACCCTGCCCAGAACGTGCCCCGAGAGGGCCTGGTTTCCCATTAGAGCGGGTCCTGCAACCATGGGACTGTGTGCAGATTACTCTGCTGTGTGCAGACCACCTCCGCTGTCCACAGATTACCTCTGCTGTCCACAGACCACCTCCACTGTCCATAGACCACATCCACTGTCTACAGACCGCTCTGCTGTCTACAGACCGCCTCTGCTGCCTACCACTGCGTCCCTGGCTCCTGAAGCCTGACAGCACGGCTGTCCTTGACCTGCCCTCCTGAGCACCTGCCACGTGCCTGGCGGACACACTGCTTCTCCCCACTCCCGTGCAGGCGGAGGAAGCACGCAGCCCACGCGGTTGAGGCAGCGGCTTCTGTCTGCGCCTGCCCTGTTCTCTGATGTCAGACGCGCCGCTGGTGACGCTCTCTGCCCGACAGCTGGGAGCTCCGGCCCATGCTGTCACTCAGTGACTAGCTGCTCAGGTCGGCAGTGCTTTCTCTGGGTCAAATGTTCCCCTCTGTCAAGCAAAGCAGTGGCATGTTCGCAGAAGCCCCATCTGACACACCAGGAGGGATTTTAGGAGATAGAGGCCAGTGTGGCTTTTCCCTCCGACAGTGATTTACTGGAAAATGGTCTCCAGCATGAACGGGCTTCTCCGTCTTCAGCAGCTTTACAGCTCACCCTCCCAAGCTCACGGCCATGACCACAAAAAGGCAAGGAGTCAGCCCATGCTTGCTTCTGGGTTCTCGGGGACACACTGATGGGCATGGAGGCCAAAGGCCACCGGCAGACAGGCAGAGGCATCCATCTCTCTCCCCTCCTAAAAATCTCTGGTGGGGGCGCCTGCGTGGCTCAGTGGGATGGGTGTCTGCCTTCAGCTTAGGTCATGATCCCCGGGTCCCAGGATCAAGTCCTGTGTCGGTTTCCCTGCTGAGCAGGGAGCCTGCTTCTCCCTCTTCCCCTGCTCGGGCTCTCTCTTTCTCCAATAAATAAGTAAACTATTAAAAATCCCCAGAAACCAAAAGCCAAGTGGGAAAAGCGAGGTGACTGCAAATGGTCTGAAACAATTCAAGTGGAACTTGTGAAATTCTAGTTCCTGTCGCCACGTCTGAACAAAGAGGGCATCGCCCACCTGCCGGCCGGCGGAGAGCACGGAGCAGGTACGTGCGCTGGGAATCCCGCCAGGCACCGCCGAGCAGGCGTCGCCCGACACATATGAGACCCCAGCATCCCCATCCCTGGTTCTTGAGAGGCTGCATCACCCGCCCCTTCCTCCCGGGCACCTCGGAGCACTCGAGCACGGATGGCCTGCCGGGCCCTGAGCAAGGTCCATCTTCCAAGGACAACCCGCCCGCCTGATCTCAGAGATGGCTTGCCGCTCTTGGATTTTACAGGAATTGTCTAATCCCTCTAGTCCACACCTCCTGCCAGCTCCCACCCTCCTCCCCCTTCCTCTTCTCAATCCCCTGCTTTAAGAATGGGCCGGACTCCACCCTTCCTCCCGAGGCACCTGACGCTGTGGACCGGTCCTCCTCCATGGTCCTCCTTCCTCCTCTGCTCCTTCAAAGGAACCGCCCCTCAGGCCTCCACCCCCGCCTGGCTCTTCTTCCCGCAGGTGAGCCCATCCGGGGCCTGTCTGTGGGACGTCACTTGGGGTGTCACCCTCACCAGGGCGTGCCGGCGGCTCCTCACTTCTGGGCGAGGACAGCATCCTGCCGTCTCCCCGGCTAGGTGTGCCTGTGAGCAGCTGCACATCTACATCTCCTTCCCACACCACAGGCCAAGAGACCCTCAGAGGGCGAGGGGCTAGGAAGGGAGTGAACCCGCTTCAGGCCAGAGAGATGAGACATCGAGGTCTGGGCCTCTCTGAACCAGAGCTGCTTAGAAAGCAACGGAGCCAAACGTGTTCCTAAAACAGCAGGCGGACCTTGAAGACGCTGGGTTAGAAACTGGCTTGGTCTCGTGCAGCTCCCACAGGCAGGCAGACACACCAGCGACAGCCCCGTCTCCTCCGCACACGTCCAGCCGGGCCCTTGGAGTTCACACCTTTGCCAAATGGGCAGGCTGGACAGTTCTCGTTACTGCAGTTTACGCTGCTTTTCATTGTGAAGGGTCGGGGTCCTGCTCAGATGAGTCGGTCTGGGTCCTTGGAGCAAGGCCCACACCCGCACAAAACACGACCCCGTCAGCCTCACGTACAGCCTCAGGTTGAATCCTGACTGTGTTTCTACCTGTGGACTTGCTCTCTCCTCTCCCTCCGCCCAGACTAACAGGGTCAGCCGGACGCGACTGATGGAACAAACAAACGCAAACACGTTTACAATAAAAAGCAAAACCAAAGTACGTGGATGGGACCGCTGTTACAAAACCGAGCGCTGCTAACCCGCCCCACGGTTGGGACAGAAGCTGGAGATGCGTGGGTGTGTTCTCAAGGTCTCAGAAAAATTCAGGAAGTCCAGCAGATGTTTTCTGTTAAGAGGCGTTGGAAGCCCCAAGAGCTACATCTTTTTTTTTTCTCTTAACATGTAAGTTTATTTGTGAGACTATGTTTTTCCTCATAAGTCGTTCTCTGCTAAAACTTCCAAAATGGAATGCTGGCCAAAGTGTGGAACCCCTCAGGCTTCAGGGGGCCACTCCCTGTGCACGCCCGTGAACATGAGAATCCTACAGGAGGCAGAGATCTTGCTTGATCATTGGAAACACATCATTTTCTGAAGAGCCCTTTTCTTTGATTTACTGAAGCAGAATCAGGGCTTTTTCTTTAATCTAATCGATCACAAGCAGCACTGTGCCCATTCAGAGGTGACTATATTTTCCTCCCTTGTAAGATGACAGAACAGGTCATAATGAGAATTATACTGATTGTGTCTGTGTGTGTCTGCGTGTTTGTGATAGAAACACTGATAAATGAGGATCACGTTCAAGGACCCAGAAATCCACTTTGTGAAGAAGATCTAGAACACTGGGATTTTCTGCTCTCTGGTTATAATTTTGAACGTATGTTTGAATAGTTAGGAAATGATACTTCTCTTACTGTCACTATTTTATAATCAATGTTAGGCTAGAAAAGCTGCTATGTACCTTTTCCCCCAGTTCCATTTTATAGGATATTGGCAGGAAAGGGATGGAACTTTCCTTCTGACCAAACCTTCAAAAGCCACAGAGCGAAATACCATCCAGAAGACATCTAAAGTCTTATCTTGACGTCTTGTCGGCACAAGAAACTTCCCACTTTCATTGCTCATGTGACTTGGTCTTCCAAGTGTTCCCAGAAGATCCCGTTGGACAACACACGTGCATGTGAATGAGTTAAAATGACAGTCTCCACCCCGACCGGCTGTCAATGGAGCTGCAGGGACGGCCTGCACGGAAACCCTAATGAAGGTTAGGGACACAGCTGGCGGCGGGTTTGGAGAGCTTGGTCACTACACATGGTTACTGGATACATCATAAATATGGAACCGGTTCAAGAACATTAGATTCTTAGGTTTGTGGCAATGACCAAAGTCATCAAGAATTTTAATCAAGCATCTTACAGGAGGAGCTTATGCAATTACGGCTACAGAAGCCGTGACGGAAGCCAGCCTCACTGGATCCACCGGCCTCTGCCTGGAAGCGGCGTTTCTCCCCCTGAAGGGAGCAGGTGGCCCCGCGTATTCCTGCCAGAAAGACCGCGGATTGCAAATATAATTAGATTAAAACAGATTTGAGTGGTTGCGTGGGAATTTACATTTTAAAGCATTTTCATGACTGGTCCCTCCCAATTTAAACCACCTTCCCAAAGTCCCAACATTTTCATAAATTTCACAGCAGTCGACTGCATGGCCCGGGGAATGACAGGCATCTGGAGTACGGAAGGCTTCACAAGACCGACGCTGAAACCGACACTTGTTTTTTGTCAATTTGTGGGAAAGAAAATGAGTAAAA
Organism: Lontra canadensis; assembly: GCF_010015895.1. Taxonomy (NCBI): domain Eukaryota; kingdom Metazoa; phylum Chordata; class Mammalia; order Carnivora; family Mustelidae; genus Lontra; species Lontra canadensis. The sequence goes on from NW_022631067.1 coordinate 2,480,970, forward strand.
TGGGTCAGACATGCAAGACTGCAGGTCAGGGAGTCAACCAAGTCCCAGAGTCCCTTGAAGACTCAGGATGGGGGAAGCTGGATTCCTTCCTTCACTCCCAGCCCTTCGAGGTGGGACAGCCGGGCGGCCCCCAAATGCCAGCGTTCAGTGTCGCTGGCCTGTGAGGTCTGGTGGGGTCTCTGGCTCTTCCCTGAGCGGGAGCTTCTCAGCTCGCCTTCCAGCCTCCCAGGCTCGAGGGTGAACGGGAAAAGCACATTTTCTCCCCGGGCGACTCTGGGAAAGGGGTTTCGGATCAGGCTCACTGTCTGCAAAGTGAGTGCTTCCGAGACGGCCCAGTGAGCTGGGAGGTGGCACAGGGCGGGGCCCGTTCAGGCTCCTCTGTCCTTCCCCCAGGTCCACAACATCCTTTGCAGGAGCTGCAGGGCCACTGTGTCCCGCGGCTGCGGTACGGGGCGCGCGTTCTCTCGATGTTCCTGCCAGCCAAGAAGGTTCTTTCAACTGGAAACTGGCAGGAAATTGCGGTTAATCTCCTTTGATAAAATGGCCTCAGCAAGCCACGACAAATACAGTGAGAGAGTCAAGGAGGAAAAAAAATCCCTCTTAAATGGATTTGGCCCAAATGAAGTAATTTTTAAAGATTAATCTGGGGGCGCCTGGGTGGCTCAGTGGGTTAGGCCTCTGCCTTAGGCTCAGGTCATGATCTCAGGGTTCTGGGATCGAGCCCTGCATCGGGGGAGGGGGGTCTCTGCTCAGCAGGGAGCCTGCTTCCTCCTCTCTCTCTCTCTCTTTCTACTTGTGATCTCTGTCAAATAAATAAATAAAAATCTTAAAAAAAAAAAAGATTAATCTAAATGGATTTGTTTGGTGGTCCCCAACCGGCTGGATGGTTTCCCATTCTGACCTGCACCTGGGCTGGTAGAGGTGGGATGAACCCAAGGGGACTGTCTTCTAACTCCACTTCAAAGGCCACCGATGGCCCTAAATTGAGTGTCTCATCTTTTGCTGACTTGTGTTTGCTGCAGTTATTTCAACAGGCTGCCCGACGGCTCCTCATAACAGAGATGCATTTTATTATTTTTAGTTGGGCTTGAATAAATACAAGTTCTCGTTTGCCTTTTTCGCCCTAAAGCGGCATTATCAAAACAGTCCTGCAAATGGCCAGGATGGAGGAGGGATGAGAGAAGGAAAAGGAAGCAGGAGCCGGAGAAAGCAAACTGATTTTTGACTCAGATTTTTGTGTTTTCTAAAAATAACATCAAAGCCCTCTGAACATGATGGCCTGGGGAGCTGGGCTCCCGCAGGGGCCGCGTTTTCTCTGCGTCTTCCCAGGACGGACGGCTTCTTTCTTGGGTCCCACTGCTGCTGTCAGCAAATACTAGCCCATCTTTTCAAGCTGCAGGGCTGTCAAAATGTGGCCTGAGAGAACCATTCACGGGGCTCAAAAGAACGAATAAAGTTACAAATCCAAGAACACGGGGCACGAGCCTCACTGTGAGCGTCCCCAGCCCCCGAGGACAGAGAGGAGTGTCTCCTCTGTGTCCACAAAAGACTGGGAGTTGGTATGATGACTTTGGGTTTCATGCCATGTGACCCACCATGCCTTCTGCACCATCACTTGGCACATGGCCATCCCGTTCAGAGATGGTATTTCCGGCTCTGATTTATCCCACAAAGTTCTGCCTTTCTAAGGTGGTGAAGCCAGGGTTCTTGGTTTCCGGGTCTACACAGCCCACTTCCCCATTACCGTTACATTTGGCAGAAGCTCTGTAAGCAGCAGCCGACGACTCTTCTGGCCCATTTGTAAGTAAAGGGACTGTAAAATGATCGTCAGACAAATATCAATGGGCTGTATAAACAGTGGACCCGAGGAGGTTCTCCAAAAAATCTCCGACTGTCATGTAGTATTAATAGGGCTGCACTGTGGTCTTGGCAGCCCCGCTCCGGCCCCGAGCAACGTTATGACCAAGGATGGTAAGGCTGCGAATAACCCGGCATTAGTCATGTCCGCGGCACCCGGCTCTCGGAAGGGAGACCGGCTCAGCACTGGCGGGGTTCAGGGCTCCGGCTGGAACACGGAACAAAATCACAGAACTTTTGCCACCGCACCAGACCCTTCTCCTACAGCCTCTCTGTGCGCACAGTCTGACAAGTTCGAGGGCTTAACATCCGGTGGGAGACAGACGTTCGCTGTCCGGAATAAAGAAGCCACAGCTATTTAAATACTAATGTGCATTTTATTTTATCATTAGGGATTGGAAACCATGTTTAATTCCTTCCTTCCTTCCAGGACAAAAGGGTCAGCCTTGGCGTTTCTATTAAAGATGTGAATGGCTTAGTTTTAGGTGGTCATGGAGTTTAATTACAAGCTGCTCAGTCTTTGTCTTTTGGAGATCACTAGTAATTTAAAAGGAAAAAGGGTGGGGGAGTGTGTCTGATGGCTTGCTGATGGGAACTGGAGTCATGAAGGCTTGTTCCAGAGAAAACAAAATGATTCTATTTTCTAGATTGTTGCTGGCTCAATCCCCTCACTCTGGGACCCGTCCAAGTACAGAAGTCAAGGGTAATTCCCTATAGACAGCCACTGTGGGGGCACACCTGCTTGTGCGGGAACCATCACGACACCCCGCTACAGAGTGAGAGAAACCCGCACGTGCTGTCAAAGTACTGGGCGGGCTGTGACAAATCCCTTTCACACTGCATTATTTAATGGCACAATTCCCCAAAGTGGCGGGTCCACACTGGTTCATCAGTTGTAATAAACGTACCGTCCGAATGAAAGATGTCGGCGACAGGGGGGCCGGGGGGGGAGTTGGGGAGGATGTGGGAAGTCTCCGTACCTTCTGAACAATTTTTCTGTAAATCTGAGGACTTAAAATAACAGAAGAGAGAAAAGAGGACATCTATTCGTCTTAGTGTCGTTTTCATTCGGGCTTTCTATTCTTCTGGGGTTCTTAATACTAATCTATTTCATTCTATGTCCCTCAAGTGGAATTGAAGATTTGGATCTCAGCATCAGTAGTGACACAGTTTGTTGGGGGAGAACTTGTAATTACACACGGAGTTTTCTGTTTAGTTCATACAATGACCACATGTGGAAAGGTGAATAGACGTGATAGGAGGAATGTGTCACATTGTCCTGTCACTTGGCAAAGTGAGGGCTGGTGATGGGGGGGGAGAGAAAGGGAGAGAGGGAGGGAGGGACACAGACAGAAGAGGGAGAGAGAGGGAGGGAGGGAGAAGGCAGAACAGAGAGGTCACCTGCTGAAACGAGCACCTGCCACTGTCCCCGGGAGGCACCACATCCCCAGTGCCTCACAGACAGCATCTCTCCACAACAACGGAAACGACTCTCGGCAACCTGGAGGTTGCCATCACTTCAACAGAGGAGTGAGCTGTCCCAGCACAGACAGGACAGCTGGGCGGTGGGGGCTTCTGAAGGAGACGTTCACTCTCCCTAAGTGTCCTCGTGCTCACAGACCGGAGGCCCGCTCCCCTGAGGGGACATGTCTCCACCGGTCCCAGCTAGCGCAGGGGAGCACCGGCGGCTCTGCAGAGCATGGCCGGGCCCGAAGCTCCCGGCTCCCTGGTGTCTGCGGAGGCTCCCCCCGAACCCGCGCTTCCAGCCGCCAGCGGCGAGTAATTCCAACATCAGGGGACATCTCCTGTTCTCTGGGAGCAGTTACGACTCGAAAGCTGAATGCACGTGAGTGAGGCGTGCAGGACTGTGTGGCTGGCCGCCGGGCTGTGTCGCCGGCTCTGTGGCTGCGGCAGCAGCTGAGGGAGGCACGCAGGTCCCTCTCTGACCATGGGGGACAGCCGCCTCCCCACCGGCAGCTTGGGACCACAGAGCAAACCCTGGCTGGGGGATGCTACTGAGGACATCCGTGAGCCATGGAGTGTGCGGTGCGTGCGGGACGGGGACGTGGCGCTGGCACGAGTGTCTGGGAACACCCACAGTCCGAGAGGCAGTGCGGGGACGGGCAAAGGCTCCTGACTATGGAGTAAGAGGCGTCTGTGCCTTTCCGTGGGCACATGCGTGGGACTGACTGTCCGGCACCAGTGGCCCGCCAGCCCCCATGCTCAGGGGCCCATCCTCGGGGCCGTGAACACAAAGCACCGGCTGGCTTACGTCCGCTCCTCGGAGAGGCCGGGCCGCAGCCCCACCGCTTCCCTGCTCCGTGGGCAAACTGCTCCATCTCCGTGGGCTCGTGCTCCTTCCGACCCCCCTCCCCCTTACCTGCAGACCGCGAGTCCCCGGGACTACCCCATGCAGGGTGAGCCGTGGGAAGCATCTAGAAACTCACCCCGATGGTACAGCTGACCCCCCTCCGCTGGCTTCTTGCCCCAGAGCTCAAACCAGCCCGTGGCCCCTGGGTCATCAGTCACCACCACCTCGTCCAGACCACCAGACATGTAGCCCCATGTCTGCCACCTCCCTGCCGCCAAGCCCTCTTGCTTCTCTCCTTTGTTCTCCACACCATGTCTGTCCTGGCCAGGCCAGCTCACCTGGCCAGCTGCATGGCGCTTCTCTCCTCTGTTGCCGGTCTTCCTACCACGATACCTGCTTTCTTCGAATACTGCTCCCACCACGTCAGGTGGGGCTCCAGGCCTGCACTAGCTCTCAGCTGCCCACACGGAGCCTGCCCGATGGCCGCAAAGTCCTCTATCTGGACTCAGCCTGCCTCCCTCCTGCCACTGGCCCTTGGCTCAGGACACATCTCCGCTGGGCTGTCCTCTGCTCATTGAGGGCTGAGCACCAGCCGTCTGGTGCTAGACAGAGTATTCTGGGGTCTGCTGTCCCTGTCCATGTGACTCAGCTTCTCAGCCGACTTTCCTCTCGCTTATTCCTTACACCTTGATTTTCTGTCTTTAACTGGACAAGAAGCTCCTCAGGATAAGAATCCTTTTCCTCCCTTCCTCCTCCCTTCTTCCTTCTTTTCCTTCCTTTCCTTTATTCTTTCTTTTTTAAAGATTTATTTGTTTGCTTTACCGAGAGACAGAGCATGCGCACACATAAGCAGGGGGAGGGGCTGCGGGAGAGAGGGAATCTTAAGTGGGCTCCAAGCTCGGTGCTGAGCCCAACGTGGGGCTCGATCTCCCAACCCTGAGATCACGACCTGAGCTGAAATCGAGAGTCCAAAGCTTAAATGACTGAGCCACCCAGGAGCCCCTCTGGGTTTTCCTTCAGCTTTATTTCTCTACTGTAGTGAACTATGTATTCCATATTAACCATTCTAAGCACACCGCTCGTTGGCATTAAGCATGGTCACGATGTTGCTCCGATGCCATCATCGTCCTGACCTCAAACAGTCCATGCCAGACAGTACCTTCCCAGTTCTTCCCTCTTCCAGCCCCCGTCATTGGAATGTGCTTTCTCCCTCGAGAACATGCCTGTTCTGGACACGTCACGTAAGTAGGAGCTCATGCTCGACGTCCCTCGTGACTGGCTCCCGCGAGCTTGCTGTTCTCATGGCCCACCCTTGCCGTGGCGCGTGCCAGCACGCTGCTCCTTTGTGGGGAGGAATGTTCTTCCCTGTGCGGCACGCCACGTTCTGCCTGCCCGTTCACGCCGACGGACGCCTGGTCGTTCCCACCTTCTGGGGATAGCGCAGGGTGCCGCTCGGGGCACGATGCTGGCAACGGCTGCGCAGCGTCTGTTTCCGACTCTCTCGGGTACTCACGTAGGAGCGGAATTGTCACGACTGCATGTTTGTCTGCTTGAGGAGGAGGAACCAGCCCTGTTTCTTGCATTTGCATTTCTCTGTGGTGCCTAATACCGCCCCTGGGGCTGGGGTGGGAGGCGTCCGCGGGTGAACGGGGACAGTAGCAGCAGAAGACCTGCTGTGGGAAGGTCTGAGGGATGGATTCTGGAGTTGGGATGCCCGTGTTGGGACCGCAGACCCTGGACAGGCAGACCAGTCTGCTTCAGCTTCCTCGTCTGGAAGGGGGAAGGAGCGACCTGCCTTCCTGGGCTATCTGAATGGAGGAGCAAACATACAGGGAGGGTGAAACAGTGCGTGTCCCGGGGTAAGCGCTGTGCGGTGTCTGCTGTGGCTCTACGAGGACGATAAGTACTACCGTGTGCCTCCCCGGCGAGGGGGGATGAGCTCCCTGACTGGAGGTGTGCAAGACGCCCGAGCTGACAAGACAACCAGATCAACGCGGAGCACAGGCAGCTCCAGCACCGACTCCTCCCTCACGCATCCAACGCCTGCTTGAACTGCTGAGGAGGAAGGCGGGGAGGGGGCTTGGTGTGAGTGTGGGGGCTCGCCCAGCACTGCATTCTGCCGGGGGTCCCGCAGGCATGTTGTGGGAAAAGATATTTTGACTCTCATTATGTCTTAGCCATGCAGTGAAGGTTTATTTCCTAAAACCTTCTAATAATGAGATTCTCTTGAAATTGTCTAGAATTACGGCACGACGCGCAGCCAAAACCAAGTCATTAAAATCCAGTCTTAAGAACCTTATTTCCCAGAGAACTGAAATGAATTGCAACATAAGTATCATTTCTTTTTCACACGAGACTTGCGTCACACTGCATTAGAGTCATGAAATGAAAATCCTCACATAATTCCCACACCCAAGTACTGCCATGTAGAAACCCCGTCTTTGAAACTGGTCCTGGCTGGGAGAGCAGGTCAGCGTGAAGACACGAGGCCCGTGGAAGGTGCAGTGTGATACAGTAAATTTACTTTTCTTGTGTGGCCTTTTAAGTGAGCTCTTTGGAGAAAGGAGAAAACTCTGTTTCTCATTTCAAAAGAGGACGCCGGGAGATGAGCTTTGTTTGCCGTTTCTCACGAACCTGCGCGGCTGGACGGTTCTGAAGTCCACAGCCCCACCTGCCCCCCGCCGGGCGCCACCGCGTCCTTCCCACTCCACGGGCATTCTCCTCCCGTCGTGCTCCACACGGGGTGCGGGTGGGGTGACGATCAGGACGGACCCCGCCTACAGCCCCTCCAGGACTTGTGGATGCCGGAGATCCCTCCTGCGCTTTTCTGCGCTGGTGCCACAGTGTGTCAGCGCCTTTGCTTGTGTATCCCAGGACTTTGCTCGTAGTCAGAGTGAGAGGGAGAACACGGCGACATGCAGAAGACCAGATGGCGTCCAGGGCAGGAAATACCCAATAATGATTCCTGACCACAATGAGATGGGGGTGGGGCAGGGACATGCTGTGGTGAGGGATTCTCAGGCATCCCGGGAGGAAACAGGAATGTGGAGCTTGGCTTTTTTTCTACGCAGGGCAGGGGACATCTGCCACACAGTTCTGTCTGTGGGGAAACGTCACAAGCACATCTCCCAGATGCGGCACAGGCATGCATGGATGGCCTCCTATAGCCCTGCGGACCCAGGACTTTGCCCGTGGCCCGGGGGTCTGCTTCCCAGCGTGCAAGTCCATCCTAACTCCCTGTTCCCCCAGACCCCGAGTTCCCTAGTTTCCTGCCATAACCCACCTTCTCCTGAACCTAGGGGATGAGCATTAGCCCAGACATGTTATCCTCCATCCCAAGGGCCACTCTGCTCACTCAGGGCGTTGGGAACACAGCGGGAGCACGAATCAGGTCTCCCTTCTCTTCCACGAGGCTCCTCGCGGTGCCCCCTTCTCACCGAGATGCTGGCTGACCTGTCTTCTTGCTGATTCTCTTTACATAAATTCTTGTAAAGCCTGACCCTGACCTGCAGTGTGGGGATCAGCCCCTTCCTCGTTCTCCAATCCCAAACCGGAGGCTCTCCACCTCCTGCCCTTTACCATCGAAACCCAGATGCTCCATCCCCTCCAAATTCACCCTGGGAGGGAGCAGAATGGCGATGGCCAGAAAAGAGAAGCTTCTGGAAGAAATACACACAAGGATGGTCACCATGTAAGGAGGTAGGACAAGCACTGAGAAATTCAGGGAAATTACTGAGGAACAGCAAAATGAGAGAGAGACGCACCGCGTAGCACCCGCAGACGCAGTCCACGGAGGGCAAAATGGGCCACGATGCAGAGGGCCGAGGCCACGCATCGTGACAAGGCTGGTCACAGCCATTACTTACCAGATACGAAAGACAAGTTCATTTACCTCTAACACCTATAACAACACTATCATTCCATTTCGCAGAACGAAAGCGTGGGGTTAACGGGAGTGGGGGGACTTCTTCAAGGCCACTGAGCTACAGAGTGGTCGAGCCAACTTCTTCAGAAACATTATGAGCCACGCAGACAAGGGACACACTGTTAGGTTTCTGGAAATTCTTTTAACTCAATGGGTCATTAGTGTTATTAAATATTTTGCACTGAGAACAGCAAGGCACCTTAAGAAGGCCCAGGTCTGGTGACCTCTCCCTGGTAAGGTTTTCTGATTGTCCCCACTTTGCTAATTTGTAAACAGACGCTTCTAGCTCTTTTGCTCCTGAGGTCAGACTGCTGCTCAGGGGCAGGAGGGGCTCCCCGAGGCCCCACAGATATTACAACTGTTTTCACAGTATGCGGGTGCAATGGGTGCTGCGGGTGCCTGTGGGCACTCAGGGCCACCAAGCCAACATTCTAGAAGCAGAGATTCCAACAAGACTCATCAAAGCGATAACAAAAGTAACAAAAACAATCTCAAAGCACTACTAAAAACAAATGACAAATGCTTTTTTTGTGAATGAGGAAGTATCACAGAAAGAAGCCTTTACCCCACGTTTTCTTGCTCACATTGACTAACTCATAATTCACTTGTGACCCGTATAACTGAATAAAGAGTTTGAAAAGATACTGTCAGATAGAAATAAAGTAGCTACTGCCTGATCATCAGTCTAGAGAACACACTTCAGCATAAGAAGTAAGAGTTGCACTTGGATTTGGCGGTAACTGCAGACGTCCAGGACACCCTGGGAACGGGACTCGGGCACTGCAGCCCTCCAGCGAGGGGATTACTCACTCAGGTCTAATGACGGCTGCTCTGTGCCTTCTCAGGCCCCACACCCAGCCCTGCCATATAGGATGCCTCTGGGGAAAGCATCCCGAGAATGTGTCATCCGGAATGAACATCAATGGAGTCAAAGGGCATGAGAAAGGGTTTTCCAAGCCCTAAAGAATGCTTGCGACTGCCCTGTGGAGGGACGGCAGCCGAGTTTATACGTGGACTTGCAAAGGGTAAAACTGGAAATCCTAATGCAAAAGTTCTGAAATGGGATGTGGTGGGAGCGTCGATTTGTGGATGTGGGTCTGTCTCACCTGTGGCACGAGCGTGTGTGCAGCATGTGGCCTCTGGGCTCCCACCGTGGAAGCTGAGTGCCAGCTAGCAGGTGTCAGGGCTCCCTCTGGCTCTGACCTTAAGGATTTCAAGGTTCTTGTCCTAGGTTATCATGTAACCTTGGGAGTCTGCGGAGGGAAGTCCCCCACCTTTCCTGGGAGTCTTCCTAGCACTCCCCACGTTCAAGTCGACTCTACAAACCTTGAGTGGGGAGGTCGTGTCTCATGAACACGGGCATCCTTCCACCCCACAATCGTACACAAGGCTGTGTGAGTGTGTGCGCCCGCTGGTGATGCAGCATGATGTCTGCTGAAGACGGGGGGTGCTTTAAAGACCATAAATGCCCCTCAAACGACATAGCGCTTTATAGGGAACAGTGATAGGCTCTTCTCACTTGAGCATTACGGGGTGATGGGTTGGCTCCTCTGTCCCCTTGTATAACTATGTGTCCGCTCCGCCCCTCCTGCTGGCCAGTGGCTCCTCCTCTCACTCCTGGACAGGGCCAGGCCTCCCCGCAGATGCCGACCCGGGGGCAGCGTCCTGCCTGTGCCGACATGAGCCGGAGCAGTCGGGCACAGGGAGCCTGTGCTCCAGGACATGGGGAGACGAGCCGGCGGGACGGCAGGAGCCTGCAGAAAGCTCGGGTAATGGGGCCGTCCCCTCTGTGGAAGGTGCGGGGAGCAAGGCCCTGTGACAGTGGGGGAGCAGCAGGCAGGGCGGGGGGAGCAGCAGGCAGGACAGACCCACGGGGAGCCCACGGGGAGCCCACAGGCGGTCCCGGAAGCCACAGAGGCCAGCCCTCTGCAGTCACAGCCACACGCTTTGTCACGCACCGAGTCCGAAGTCGGAGCCCAGTGTGTGCCTCGCACGACTACAGCAACGACAAACGGGCCCGTCAAACCCTCGTGTGTGAAGGGTTTGCTGACTCGCCACATGCGAGCTCTAGGCCATGTTTAAAGTCAGAAAGCACAGCTCTCGGAGGGATAAACTCTGCCCCTCCTATAAACACATTCCTTCCGACAGCATTCACCCTGCTGCGCAGTCCCCGGCTGGCAGGGGTGCGGGGCCTGACAGAGCACAGGGCTCCTTCTCCTGCTCACTCAACAAGCAAAAATAAACTCTGAGTTTTGGGCAGAGGAAAGGCCGCGGTGCCAGGAGTAGAAACCTTCCCTTTTCAAGTAGTGTCTGGAGCGCCGAGACACGCCCTGCACTCGGGATGCCAGGAAAAGCCCGGCATTGCTGCTCCCCCTGTTCCCGGAGGCGCGGCGGCCACCGGCACGCCCTGGGGGGGCCGCAGGCGCAGGAGCCCCGGCCCTGACCCGTTGTTGCTACGTCCTGCTCTGAGGCTTCACGGTGGGCGTGTCTTCAGTTACAGCTTCTGCTCAGGCCTCCCAGGGCGTAGTCGGAGGAATTCTATTCAAGTCCAGCTGAAACAGAGCCTGTCCCTTCCTTTGCTCCTTGACCATTTTTGGTATTTTACTATAAAGCTCGTACAGTCAGGTTTCCCTCACATAACCATCATGGGTTGCCACAAAAGTCTATTCTCAGTCAGTGATGTGGAAGCTTTATACACGTCCCCGAGGCGTACACACTCGATCGCAGGTCACCCTTTACACCATAAAGCTCTGCTTCTTGAGTAAACGTCCAATGACCCGGAGCGGAGTCCATGGCGAAGCAAGGAGCAGGTTCGGGGATCTGCAGAAGGCGCGGCTGCTGGCTGGGGGCGCACAGTGTGCACCTGCCCGGGGCAGGGGGAGGGGGTGTGTTCAAAGCCAGGGCCCCGGAGAGAGCAAGCCTCAGAACCTCGGCTTCACGGCCAAGAGACTACTTATGTGGCCCCATTTGTGTCTCTGAGTCTCATGGGCTGAGACGTTTTGAGAAAGCACTGAAGTCTGGGAAGGCAGCAACACGTAGAAACCGGTGCAGACCTCTGTCTGCGCTTCCGCCGGCCCGACTCGCAGCGTGGTGCCACCAACAGCCGGGGGCTTCCTCTGAGCCGCTGTGGCATTGCCGGTGGACAGGTGGAGAGTCTGGCCCCAAATCAGCTTGCCTGGAAGGGTCCCGCTCCACCCCAGATTTCAGAGGCTCTCCTGATGTCGAGGAAGAACCAGGAAAAAAGCACAAAGCTTGCCAATGTGTCGCGGTTTCTCTGATCAGATGGGCTTAAGGTGCCATTGTTTGGACCTGAGGCAGCTCAGCCCTGGCCGGCAAGGAGGCTGGCTCCTGGGGTTTAAAAGATACAGGTTATGAAGTGCACCTGCTCTCCAAGAGTACCAGAATGGCCAGTTTAGGTGAGTTTTCTGAACGAACAGTTATCCGGTTATCACCCGACCTTGGGCCAGCTTCTACGGACACCTTTCTGAAGGCCCTCGGTCCGGCCGGCCGGCCGGGGTGAGGGGTGTGTGTGCTGGTCCTTTTGTGATTCTTCAGCTGTTCCTGACCCCCCTCTCCTCTGTCTCTGCCCTGGACTGTAATCTTCTCAAGGGCAGGAAGCCTCTCCATCTTCTTTCATCGGCGTCCAATGCACAGAAGGTGCTCATTTATGCCTGAGGGCTGGATGGGGAAAGGGAAGACCACAGCAGCACTTGGCCACTCCGAATGGCACGGTGGTTGGCTTGTTGACTTCTCTTCTCTTCTCCACATCAAAGCTCCGTGGGAAGTATTTTGACTTCTACTTTTACGGATGAAGAAGGGCTCAAAGCTAGTAAGGAACGTGCCCCGACGGCGGTGCTGGGATTTGAGTGTGGTCTCCTCTGTCTGTGCCCACCACAGCTCGTTCCACGCAAGGCAGCGCGCTGGGGTCCTCCTGGAAAGTGAACGTGGCAGTTCTCACGGGAGCTCGCATCTGAATGCCGTGGGGGGCTTGCTTCCCCGCTGACCACAGGGGATTGTCTCCAGGGTTTCAGGTCCAGCTGGTCCCAGGAGACCTGAACGGAAACTCGGGCTAGCTCCACGTAGCTCAGCGCAGTGCTCAGCGACAAGCACTGTTCTCCACACCGCCGCCCTTTACGCGGCAGATGCCGAGTCTACCGTGTGGGCCTCCCCTCCATGACATGGGCCTAGATTTCCAAGCCCTTCTAGTTCCTGGTTTTCAAAAATATTTATCTTTTTTGCTCTTTGCCTTTAAGTTGTAAGCATTACTTCTTGCTTCCCTCCAGAGACATTCCTTCTATCTCCTTTTTTTCTTAATTCCTTCTAATCTCGTGTTTGCTGGGGAAATGGACAACTAAGCCTGCCTTAGCTGTCTGGCTTCCTGCCTTCCTCACAGACCATTGCTAAGTGTTCACTTTGTGCCTGGGAACAGCCTCGTCCAGGGGCACGGGTCCAGCGGGGGCAGAGGAGTCGGTGACCGACCGCAGAGGCCACTGGGGCCACGACGCAGGCACCGAGCTCGGCAGGGCAGGCCGATGGCCGGGAGGGGCACACCCAAGAAGGTGAAATTGGGCCAAGTCCTGCCACTGGAGACAGACGGTGGGGAGGAAGGCGGGAGGAAGCCGCGGGAAGTGGTCAGGGAACCAGAAGTAACTATTTTGAGCTGGCTGGCTGTGTGAGCGAGTCACGACCCGAGGTGCCCACCTGAGAACTCAGGCACCCGGCGACCCCTCGAGGGTTGAAGCTGCTGGTAAAATCCCTCAGGACAAAGGATGTGTCCTGATGCACAAAATCACGGAACTGGGTACTTGCCAAGAGCTCACCGCTGCCTCTCCCCTGCTGCACCAAGGGGGCCAAACCCCAGAGCGGAGTTGAGGACAGACGAGCCGTCTGTTCCTCGAGGGGTCGCGGTCTCCAGGGTCTTCCTCCCGCTCAGTCTTCCGTGTGCTCCCCTGTGGCTGCTTTATGCTTACTGTCTAATCTGCACGTCGGCAGGGCGACCTGCCCCCTTCACGGGGTTTTCTGATTTTTTTTTCCTTGGCACAAGGTGGGCCTGGGGCGAACGTGTTCTGCTGCTGGGTCATTCCCACCTGAGCGGCAGCAAAGGGCTGGGATGCTTGGTCGGTAGAGTCTGGGCGAACCCAGCCACCCCCTTCGCCTGGACGTGGGTCATCTTCCTCGGTGACCGATTCAGTTTGCACAACGGCATAGTTTGAAGCAGCTGAAGTAAAATAATCATGGATTGTCTTCCCCTATTATCTTCCTGGCGTGTGATATTTATTAAACCTTCTGCAATCTAAAAAGCCAGGAGGCAGAATCTCTCTCTGGACCTGCTAGAAACCTGTGAATGCAGTCCTCACGACCCACGTGCACTGTGTCGAGGGATATCCCCCAACTGAAAATGTAATTAGCTTCTGAAGCCGTATGCGCTCGTGGAGGGGAACTCAGCAAAGTTGTAGCTTCCAGGATTCCGAGACCCCTCTCTTCCGGCCGTGTCCCACGAACACTAAAAATAGCAGGTATGGCAAAGAAAACCAAGCAACAAGAAAACAGTGAGTTTCATATGTGGTTTTTTTTTTTTTTTTTCCCTGGATCTTGTTTTGACATGACCTTCCATCGCTGGGGAGGGCCCGCATCCTCGCATGGACGCTGGGACCCCAGAATCATCAGGCCACAGTCTGAGCAAACAGTTTCTTAAATAAACAAGGGTTTTTTTGTTTTTTTTTTTTTTTTTTGTGGTAACATGATGCATCAAAAGTGATGTTTATAAGGAAAACCTGGTGGAGTTGATTCTCTGCCAAAATTTTATGCTTGAAATTAGATAAAATCATCAGTGGAATTTTGTGTACATATTTTAAACAATAATATCCACAATTCACAGTAAACTGCTATCCAACCCCCATTCTGAACCCCATCGTTTGAGGTTAACAGAAACAGAAATCTATTACCACCGGACTGAGTATGACTCTTAAATTAATTAATTAATTGATTATTATTGTGCAGCATTAGTCACCGTATGGTACATCCTTGGGTTTTGATGTAGTGTTCCGTGATTCATTGTTTGCGTGTAACACCCAGTGCTCTGAGTATGAATCTTTAAAAAAATTATCTGCAGGTCATTTTTCTGCTATACAAAGTGTACCTTTTAAATAGGAAAACTGTGCAACTGTTTTTCACCTCCTTGAAAAAAAATTGCTTGGGAAACAAAACAAATTATTCAATCATTAAAGTCAGCAGCTGGGACTCCCGAAGGCAGGACTGCAAGGGGCTGTTTGGTTGTGGTTACTGACTCCTTCCTCCTCTTATAACTGGATCAGATAGAAGGAAATCACTTGTTAACGTGGTACTTAAATCTTAAATTGTTGAAGTTTAATGTTAAAATGTTACCCTGTTTAAGTAATACTTAGTAGCATCTTCAAGTTTGTTTACTTTGTAGAACGCTGTATTCACTTTGCATTAGTCATTGCGCAGACTTTACGCCCAGGGTTACTGCAGATAAATCTGCTCTATTTGTGAGGTATCTAAGGAAAGAGATGACTCATGCTCTTTGCTCCGCACACCTGTTTGGATCCGTGGCTCACTGGCAGGGCCACGATTCCTCGCTCGCTCTCTCTGGGGAAGCAAGCGGAAGATGGGTGCTCATTGTTCTGCGAAAACTCCAAGTCTCCTGTTTTCCCCTCAGGTCTGTAAAACGTGCTATGGAAAGAACGTGTTCCACTTGGCTCCGCACGAGGACGACGCTACAGCCGGTGCAGCTGTTTCCGAGAACAAAGGCCCTGCGCTCCGCTATCACACCGTAACTGCTTTGTTGAAGACATTTGGGATGGAGGCAGGTTTAGTGACCCACGGGGCGGTTTTCTCCCTGCATGCACGGTTCAGTGTGTTGCCCCTCATTATAGACCAGCTAAGTGGCTTCCACTCCCTCAGCTGTTAGCGTGGCTCTCCGACAGCAGGACACGACGGAGCCATGAAGCACGCAGCAGCCGCACATGCTGTGGCCGGTGGTGCACGAGTAAGTCCTAATCACGCAGACATAGAGCTCCTGGAGGAGACGAGGCTCAGAGGAAGAAGAGCTATTACTAAATCTTGGTATGGGGAGAAGATCCATAATGCTAATAATGGTTCCTTGATGACGATACGTGCTGGCCCCCGGTGGCGTGGATGGCGCACCGTACCCCATCTACCCCTCACATCCCTCTAGGGTGCCCACTTTGATCTCTGTTTTAGCAGTGGGCCCGCCAGTGCCCTGAAAGGTACGCGCTTGCCTGCGCCCGACAGCCAATGACGGGTGGTGTGGGCTCCAGCCCAGGCTGCGTCCCAGGACTGACTTTCGGACAAACAGGCGGATTCCTGGATGCAAATCCAAAGCGCATTAAGAAGTACTTGATTATCTGAGACTTATTTTCTGACCTGTCAGGTGTTTGGAGCAATCGTGTTCAGTTGTGCGTGGGGATCACTCATTCCAGGGACGGGGCGGGGGGGGGGCATAAGACAGGTGACAAGAGTCGATCTCCCGTCACCCTTGATGGACTGGCTTAGCCGCTGTCCATTCCCCTGAGGAATGAATGAGGCCATTTTCATTTGAAAGTACCTCTTTTTTCTAAAGAATCCGTAGTTACCCGGTTGTCTCTGTGACTAGGGCTGGGCTTGGCTTTGGGCGAGTCCAGTGAAGGGGTCCCGAAGCGCTGGTAAAAAAAAAAAAAAAATCCCTATGTTCTGAGATTAAGCACACACGTGTGTGCGTGGGCAGGTGGAGGGGACAGTCTTACCCCCAAGGCAGTGCAAGACTCCAACGAGTTAGCACATGTACAAAAACGAGCATCCTTAACATGCTAACATTAAAAAAATTAGTATTTAATAAAAAACCTTAGAGCTGTATAGACGAGAGACTACATCACTGTGCGTGAGGCAAGGGCGGGGGAGGCGGCCCCCTCCTGGAGGGTCTCCTGGAGCTGAGGAATGACACTGATCCGGGATGTCCCACTGCTGGAAAAAGGAAAGACCCGAGTAATAAAAAGGCTCTGCTTCGTTCGAGCCTCAAATACCCCAGAAGATTTCTTCCAAAATCTGCCATTTTGGAAGCTCAAGGGGTTGATCTGCTCTGGGCGAATGCGGGTGCCCCGTAGGCTGAGGGCCTCGTGCGACCTGCTCTTCAGAGAAGTTCCGCTCATCGGTAATCCAGACGCCCACAAGCACGGGTGTGAGGAAGGTGGGAAGCAGAACCGGCCCCTTCGGAACCGGAGGGACTGGGCGGCCAGCAGGAGGACTGGCCTGAGAAGGACTCGTTTGGTGGCACAGAGGAACGTAGGGTGACCAGGGAGCGCCACTGAGGCCGGAGAAGGGGGAGGAGGAGCACAGGGGGACGTTGTACGACCCTCTCCTTCCAGCAGAGGCCAAGCTCGGCTGCGCCTCCCGCGTAACCAGGACCTTGGACCCGGTGCGAGCCCACGGCGCCCCACACCCTGCACACGTACCTCCAGCAGCGTCCTTCTAGAGATGAGAGAAGGTGTTGTGAGAGGAATCGAGGTATCCCACGTCATGCACATAGGAACCAGCATCTGAGAGCAAGCGTCCTGGTTCTGGGGTCCACAGCCCGACTGCTACAGCCCCTCCAGACTTGGATCTGGAGGCGCAACAGGAGGGCGGCGCATGCAGTCCACAAGCCCCTCCCTGGCCCTCTCCCCGGTTCCTCAACATAGGGCCTGGCAGCGGGCACAGAGCAGGAATTCAAACTTTGCTGAAACGGGCACAGAAAGGAGGAGCAAGAAGGGAAGGCTACCAGAGAATCTTGTGTGGGCCTTCCAGGGCTCGTCCAGTGCACAAGCACGCATTCCCTCCTCCAGGCTCTGGTCCACGACGCTCGGGCCACATAACCCTGTTGTGGCCACCCCACGCAGCAGGGCGCTTCCGGCATCTCCAGCCTCCCTAGGTGCCGGAACACCCTGTCCCTAGCTGCGACAACCGAAAGCATCTCCAGGCTTTGCCCAGCGTCCCTGGTGACCTTGAGCGTCCTGGTGCAGCCACACAAGACCACCCGTCTCATCTCAGCGGCGCCCGTGGGGTAGATGTGCTCCCCTGCGTCACTGCCAAGGACACTCGAAATGCACCTGCCCCTGCCACTACCATGATCCCCCTCACAGGCTTTGGGGGGCAAACCAGGGGACGCAGTGGTCTGTCTCCTCCGGACCAGCTCTCATTCATGACTCTGTCCTACCGATACCGACGCATGGCTGTCCACCGGGGTCCTGCAAGACAGGCGGTCTCCTCACCCTTCTGGGGCCAAAGACAAGTGCCCAAGGATTAAATTACTTGCCTAAGGACAGGGTAGATCAGATTGGAAGTATTTTTCCTAGTCTTTCAGAGAGTTTCTACCTCCTAAATAGCATCCCAAGACTGTCCGCAGAGAATGCTGCACTCGGAAAATGCCCGCTGGGGCAGCTTTTAAAATGAATTTAATCCCAGATGGAATCCTGCACACTTGTTTGCTTGTAAAACAGACCTTACTGATTATTTTTCTTTTCTTCTCTTTTTTTAAGATTTTATTTGTTTATTTGACAGAGAGAAAAAGACACAGCGAGAGAGGGAACACAAGCAGAGGGAGTGGGAGAGGGAGAAGCAGGCTTCCCGCTGAGCAGGAAAGGGAGAAGCAGGCCTGGCGTGGCACTCGATCCCGGGACCCCAGGATCATGACCTGAGCCGAAGGCAGATGCTCAATTACTGAGTCACCCAGGGGCCCCATTATTTTTGTTTCTTGTAATCAATTTGCTCCATTTATTATTTCTTCCCAGCTCTTTAAGCCAACTTTAAAAGCCTGCCTGATTTTCTTGTAATTCTATAGTCGTGTTCCCTCCTGGGGGAGCTCCTGGGATGTAGGAGCCCGGGAAGAGGTCCTTCCTAGACCCCAGAGTCTCCGAATTTGTTCCCTATCTATTTTCCTTTGGACACTTTGGACACTCTTGTCTCCTTCTCCCTCTTGTCCCTGTTTGCTGATGTCTCTGTTTAATTTGCGAACTCTGTGATGAACAAATCCCTGATACTTACTCTTACAAGGTAAGAGCCAATAGAAACAGGGGGGAAATTAAAGACGCGCACATCTCACTTTTAAACAGAGGAAACAGAAAACACTCTTCCCAGGGAACGGAGGCCTGATGAAGCCTGTTGAAATTCTCTATTTCACATTGTAGTTTGATTCAAGACACCTGGGCCATCCCCTCTGCCAGAGTCATCGTAAACGTGACAGCGGTTTTAATATTCTTTTAAGATGTGCTCAGGCCTCTGACGGGTTCCCACAAGTCCTGTCTGGTCTTTCTTAGGGCAAACCCTTCTCTATTCCAGTCCGGGTTTTGATGGCTAATAGAAAAACATCTTGACAATACGCATTTTTTTTTTCCAACCTGGAAAGTTCGGCAAAGAAAAGCTTTGTCAAAAAAAAAAAAAAAACACCCACTTGCGATACATTTAAATTCTGTCCGAATAAAACCTTTAACTAACTATAAATTGGGCTAGTTTTGGGGAAGGCTGGGTTCAGGTGATTTTACCTTTTTTTTTTTTTAAAGATTTTATTTATTCATATGACAGAGATCACAAGTAGGCAGAGGCAGGCAGAGAGAGAGAGAGGGGAAAGCAGGTTCCCCGCTGAGCAGAGAGCCCAATGAGCAGAGAGCTCGATCCCAGGACCTGGAGACCATGACCTGAGCCGAAGGCAGAGGCTTAACCCACTGAGCCACCCAGGCACCCTGAGATTTTACTTCTTGAACATGTTTCTCTATTACTTGATTTTTTAGTCTTGTTTTACCAAGTTGAACTCACTGTCACTAATCTCTCCATAATCGAATCAGGAAAAGGAGCATGTGTACGTGTGATTCCCGAAAGACGTGGCCCCAAAGCTTATGTTGAAAAGCTTCTCCTGTGGTCACAGAATTTCAGTGGCCCCACACGTCCCACCCTCCCGATGGCCTGTCCTCACCGGAGGGTGCTCACTGGTCAGCGTGGCCACCCCAGAAACGTCCAGCTGACTCACAGTTTATGTGATAATGAGGACGTCGTGTGGCATTTTGGGGAAACATAACAACACCCACGACAGAGTCCACCTTCCGTTGAACCTGCCAGACACTGGACGAGGCATTTAAGAATTCTACGTCCCTGGAGCTACTTGGCACGGGCACCACTCTCCTATTTCACAGGAGAAGAAACTGAGGGTCAAGGAACAAGTGCGAGTCCTCTGCCATCAAGAGACGTAGTTGTAGAGCTGGGATCGGCCTCCAAAGCGAGGATTTCCACCTGCCGACCTCCTCCCGCCCACCACGGCCATTCGACGTCTTACAGCAAGGCCGCAAGCCAGTGACACGTGTTCCCTCACGCTGCAGAATGTCTCCCATATTCCCCTTGCGAGCACGTGGGTTTTAAAGGGAACGGGCCCTAGAAGGAGGGTCTAGAAAGGACCTACAGCCAGGACGTATCCGAATTAGTTTTGGGACTGAACAAGCCTCCAAGGAGGCTTATTGGCACAGCCGCTCTTCCACCCCCGACATACTAAGACTGTCTTGAAAAACTTCCAGGCCATTCAGGAGTTCTTGAACTTGGGGATGTTTCTGGACAGGGCAGAAAACCCTGTATTTCATGAGACTCTGGCGGCACAGTCAGGACAGGGCAACAGGGCTCAGGTGGGGCAGGCGGATACAAAGATGAGTAGGAAGGAGGGGCCGAGTGGGAGCGGAGCCGTCGGTGTGCAGGGCCACGAAGAGAACGTTTGCCGTATTTGGAGAGCCTCCTGGTTTTCAAATAGGAGATCTGCCAGGTCACGGAACAGAGCTGCCCCCAGAGGGAAGAGACAGGGTAAATTCGAGCAGATGGGGAAAGGATGGATTTTTAATTTACAAAATTGTGGCTTTATATATTTTTGTTTCTTCTCTGGCTTAGTGGTTTTGTTTAGAAAAAGAAATAGTTGACGCAGAAATTATAGGTTGAGAAAGAAAAAGTAATTAGGAACAACTGAGTTTCATATGTGTAACATCATCCTGAGATTTTAAAGGGGGCCCTGCCGGGGAAGTCAAGAGTGAGGGCTCTGGGGCCGGGTCTCCTTGGGTCTCCTCAGCGCCAACGATGTAACTGTGGGCAGCTCACTTGCTTGTTCTCGATGTGGGTTCCTCAACGTACACCAGGGGCCACTCTCAGGCTCTTGTGAGGACAGGGAATTAAAGAATGACAGCTGTGGCAAGCACCCTGCCCACAGTTCGCCTCCAGGAAGTGAGGCAGGGCTGGGCACCATCATGGCGCATGGAGACCCAACTAGGCGCCGACCTCTGTCTCCCTTTAGTCCACAGCAAGTGCTAAGACGGAATGTGACACAATTATCACGTTAACACAACTTCAGTTCAGCTGAGAACTCTCAAGCCGCTCGATCTGAGGAGTTACTCCAGGGTTCTCCGTCCACGCTGTCTATGCGCAGAATCGGATTGCGGCCGACAAGGACTAGGTCATCTCCTTGAAGAGCTGCAGAACCCAAAAAAGGACAAATAGAACGGATGCTCACCGAGCACGTGTCCCATCAACTTACGGTTTAGTAAAAAAAAAAAAATCACAGAGGCAGGACAATTTAACAGCTGCTGAAAGACGGCGGTGTGATGATGGGACACATTTCTGCACAAAATCCAGCAGAGTTGGCGACAATTTCAGGGGTACTGCAGATCCCCCAGATATTTCTGTCCCATGTGCCCAGCCAAGTGTCTGTGAGTCGCAGCTCTATTGGAATGCGTGTCCCTCAGCCGGGGTGTCCCTCGCCCTCGGGGTGTAACAAAGCCTCCCGCAGAAATAGGAGCAAAGCCTTTGGTGTCAATCGTATGCGGGACAGAACTTCCCAGGACAGTACTTTGACTGTAGTGGCTGCTTCCTGACTCATCCCGCTGGGGGAGGCTCCGTGAGACAGTCTGGTTCTTGCTCTGCAGAGCAAAGGAGTCTGGTACTTCACTGCCCGGAACCCTTTCCGATGGACCCTCGGTGAAGGTAAGATAAAACACGTTCTGCCAACGTACGAGCCACCGAACCTCTGATGAACTGTCAAGGGAGGCTGAGAAGGCTACCACGTGCGGCGCGCCTTCCCACCTACATGTTCGGCCCACACGCTGCTGTCGGTGGGGCAGCCTGTGTGCGGGACTCCTGACTCCATCCGGGCGTTCTGCAGCCCAAATGAGCTACTGAAATAGAACGGGTCCCCCGAATGAGTAAGAGCCCCGGCAGGAAGAACTTACAGTCAGATCATTACGATTCTTCCTTAACTGCAAAAACAGGTAGCGGACATCCCACCTCGGAGAAATACTGTGTGACCAGAAATAAACATTTAGTCACTAAACCATATGGTTGTTCAAAAACGGGGAAGATCGTTCCATAGTGGCCAACGTACAACAGAACCCACACCACATTTTGGAAGTAAAACCATGTGAACCAGAACAATAATCTCCCATAACAGCGTGCCCCAGACAATGGGAAATTTAGACACAGAAACAAAAGAAAAACAAGAAAGCCTGCCAAGAAGGCAGAGGAAACACCTGCTATGTTCAAAGAATGGAACAAGATGCTAACGATTATTTCATATGAAGGTTTTAAAATTACACATACACACACACACACATATGTATATATATGTACATGTTTTGCTCTAGTGGCCACAAGATGGGATTTAAAACACTGCGGAAAAATATCAGGACAAAAATCACTACAGTTTAAATAGGAAATTTTGTCTTTCCAGGTTTCTCTACTGGCAATAGGACAAAAGATCATTATAGATGGGAAAAAAGCTTATTTGCCTTCCAGAAATAGCTCATGTTAGAAACGAATCACAGTTCTATCCAAACAGTAAGATGCGTCTGAATTGGAAACAATAGCATAACACTGATGATCCGATGATCCGATTGAAACGATAACACAGGGGAACTTCCCCCAGCAGCAAACTACACGGAACGGCCCTTCTCCCTTCCCAGCCCCGCCCTGTCAGAAGGAGACTCGCAGATTCTGAAATAGCTCACGAGCCACAGGCAGGTAAAGTGGGTCAGTCTGACTTGGTCCTCAGAGACAGAAAAGTTATTTTTTTCTCGGACAAAACTGTCTGTTGAGAGGTTTTGGGAAAGTATTTGTTCTGCTGCGTGACCCCACCTCGTGTCAGGACCTGTGCCCCCACTCTCAAAGGAACCACCTTCACGGTGCTCCATGGGGCCCCAGGGCGTCTGGCTCTGGGAAATTAATGGCACCGTTGTCAATAACTTCTTGAAAGACCCAACTGTACTTGTTTCTTTTATGTTCTAAATTTCCGCGAAATACAGTAAGGACACTTGGAAACTCCCAGAGTGGGATGTCGCATCCTTTTCTAAAAACAAAGCAAAGGTGAGGGGATTCCCCAGTCCAGTTTGGGTGGGAGTGTGGTCCTGGCAGTGCCCGCAGCCCCTGCCTCCCTTCCTATCTGTGAGCCAACTCCCTGCAGCTTTATTCTGGGAGATCCTGCTGACGTACAGCCGGCAGGGTATCGCGCTCACTGGGGCGTGCGGGTGGAAGTGGGAATGACACGTTGAATTCCTGGAACAGTCAGAGTCAGATCAGAGGAGAAAGGCTGGATTCTAGAGTTCTGTCCTAGGGCAGTGATAACTCCCCACGTTTCCTGAAGAATGGGGGGTACTCGTGCCCAAAGGACAAGAAGATCCAGAACGCTCACTGCTTTTGAAAATAATCGTCAATTCTTGGACAAAGTGTTTAGGAGCATCCGGACTAGGTTGGATATAAAAACCTGATGAATGCAAAAAGGCAATAGTGTATTCTGATAAAGTTTTAGAGCATTCGAAATACACGCGAGGCTTCATTTTAATTTCTAAGATAAGACTACATGCTAAAAATAACTAACATGCCATGTTGAGCACGTGATAAGGGTTTTCTATGGTAGCAAGGTGCTGTTCTCCTGGAAACACGCATACATCAGAGATAATATGTTTAATGAACTTAAAATATACAAAATGAAAATCTGTAAATATACATACGTGTATGTACACACAGAGAGGATGTATATATCTCAAAATCATGGGGTTATTTATGTATCTTATATACCTTAATCTAGGAGGAATGATCTTATCTGGGAAGGCTTCTCCGACCGCTCCCGTGACCGCTGGGAAGGGACATGGGATGGCAGTCCAGGGCCCGCGCCCTCCATCAATGTCAGCTTCATGGGACTAATCTATTCATCCTTCTGATTAACATGGGATTTCCATTACTCATCTTTCCTTCCAAGATAACTGACATTTTTGAAGGGCACCCGTTTTGTTAAATTTTATTTCCTTCTACTAAAGAAGTCTTTTTAATCTTCTGGAATTGAGGAGTTTGTTTTCATCCACAAAGTTCTTTTTGTTTACTTCCTTAGTCTGCTTATTCTACTCAAGGGTATGCAGATGGCCGCACACCCCTTTTCATCAGTGCTATCCTCAAAATAAAGTCCCCAAAATACCCGTGGCAATTAACATTTAGAAATCTCCTTTTTGGTTACCAGCCATCTTCATGGAATGTCTGGGTTTGAATTAGCTTAGTACTGGACAAGTAAGAGAGAAAGACTCGGGGCAGAACACCCACATGTCCCCCAATGCCAAGCCAGAAATGCTGGCTGCATCCTTCAGCAGCCTCACAGAAGTCAGAGCAAAATCCTGGATCAGGGTTCAAAAATTAATTGTATGCACGGGAGACCAACAGTCAAAAAACAAGAACAAAAAAGAGCACAACAAAAAACTTACTGAAGGCCGCCCCCCCGGATTTTTGGGTAGAGGTACAGCTTGTACAAGCCGATGCAAGAGCATGTTTGGTAAAAAAGGGGTGACAGGATCTCATGATGGGGTTCAGGGGCACAGCATCCAGATCCAGGGGGAAACAGTCCCGTGCCCTCGGCACCAGTCAGGCAGCTGCTCGGAACCTCAGCTGACATCGGGCAACCAGGCCTGAAGTAGGAAAGCGAGACGCTCAGAAAAAGGTGATGAGGACGAGGTGGCGGTCTTCCTATGAGCTATGGGTCAGGAAGTCAGGGGTCCCGTGAAAGCAACATGAGATAGTTTGATATGCTAAGGCTTAGGAGACTGCGTGCTCTCCTAAATCCTGCTGGGATGAGGACATGTGGAGGAGCAGGAGCTTTGGTTGAGGGCTGGCAGAGGGACGAGTGAAGGAAAGCTCACTGGGGCAGAGGGGCTTGGGTGGGAGTGGCACGTGGGCGCCGACATCTGGGGCATCCATGCTTGTGTGTACCGGTGGGTGTGATGGGGGGAGGACTCCTTCCTGCAGGGAAGCAGGTGTGTCAAAGCTAAGCTTTTCCTAGGGGGCAGTTTCCTCCAGAGCACTGGTGAGAGCAGCCATGGCACATGTTGCGGTGTGGGGCCACCCTCCGTGTGCTGTGATGGTGGTTCTGGGCGAGGAACCGCCCATCAGTAGTGTCCAAGGTGCGCTCTTTGAGGCACCAACTTTAGTGGCCCGATGATGGCTGACACACACACGAAGCTGTCTGCACAGTTGCGTCGTAGCTACGAGCGTTACCTTAGCCTTGTTGGATTCCAAATGAAACACCCTCATGCTATGGTTCAGTTCAAGCTCTGTCCTTCCCTCCAGTTTGACTGAGTGTCTAAAAAAGGACCGTTTACATTTGATACAGGTACAGCACTAACAGAACTTTCCTCTATGACTTGTAGAGGCTACATCTGTGTCTTGAGGACATTCTGCAGTTTACCTCCTGGGAAACACTCGAGGAGCAGGCTGATATCACTGCCCTGGGCATCCCTTGTTTTCAAACAACACTCTCTCAGGGCAAAACAAGCTCATAAAAACACCAGCTAAAGGAGAAATCAATTCTAAGAAAAATTTGAAGTTGACAAGGGGACAGAAAGGAATATCCTTGAGGCTCAACCAGGCTTCCTTAAGGTCCTATCAATGGCATGTCTACCACTGGGTTTCTTTTAAGTGAAGCCTATGGAATGAATCTTACTGTTCTGAAATTTCAAGGGCGCCTCAGCGTTATCGGCAAGTCTCAAAGGAGAATTCGGATGTGGAAGGAGAGCTGAACCTCTTTGGTTCAACGGTGAGTTAGGAGTTAAGATTATTTTCTTATGCAATCCTATCCTACACTTTCATTAATGGAGTTTTGAAGATGGACTTTACTCTGGACATATATAAATCTATTCTGAGTTTTGTTTCTTTTTCCAGGAAAGCCCTCCAAGACCAGAAAGGGCTCTCATCAGTCTCCTGTCTCCTTCCCTTCGTCCTGGCTGGGACAGTGGGGAGGCTTGTTGCCGTACTAGACCCATAATTCCATCGTTCTCTGGAGAGAAATACAAATATTTGTAAAATATCAGGTGTTGAAGGAGGAGGAATTCACCCCAAGGGCTCCAAGTGCAGGAAGCCTGGCCTCCTGTTTCACGTTCTGCTCGGACTGCCTGGGCTCCTCCTCAGCGCCCCCTCCTGCCGCTGGGGGGTGTGGCCGGAGCCTCCCCCGCCCCCCCCCCCAACCCGGCCCTCTGCTTGGGTACGAAGGCTGCCCCTTCCCCGGGCCGGGCTGCAGAGCAGGATGTTAACAGAAAACAACTGCTTCCTAGAGAATTACAGAATTCTTGTTGTGGATTTGTGGGTCCTCAGGGGCCCCGGCAACATGTACCAAATCTGAGAGTCGCTACCTTTGTTGAGAGACGCTCCACACGGGCACACTGAGTCATACTGATCCGGACGTCAGGGCTCTTTTGAAATACGAGTGCTATCTTCATGAGGCTTTAAAAACGCCATTATCGCCACTTGAAGTGTATTTTTTAAAACAAGGATTTAATTGCTACCATGCAGAGCTAAAACACCCCAGTACTTCAATTTTTATTACAGAGCCCCAGCTCACCCTAGAATTCATTCGTCCTTCTGTTTCTTTATTTAAAACAGACTTTACGTTTGAAGAATCATTACAGACCTCACAAAGACAACAGTTTAATAAAAACACCAACGCCGACTAGGCGGCTGAGGACTAGGAGGCCAAAGACATTATTTACCCAGCATTAATGACTTCCATCTCATTTCCACTTTGTTTTGCCTCCCCCGCCCCCTTTCTGGTTTCAACCCTTTAGGAATTATCCATCCCCGCAGTGTTTTGGATACAAAAACTTCTGTTTCCATGGCGGGATCTTTAAGGTCCTCCCAGTGGCTCAGGAGGAAACGGTCATCAATACAGGGTCTGTAGTGGGTTACTGGGACGGCTCTTCCTGCTTTCATTCTTCTAGAATTCAAACTCTAAGGCTGGACACAGAGAGGGAAGGGACAGGGATATTTTGACCTTTCCCATCAGTGGGGACATATGTCCTTTTAAAGGCCTGCTTTGTACTTCCCGTATGAGTCAGACATCAGACGACTTGAATGATTTAGTTGTCTACACCACAATGGACTAGTTCGGGTGGGATGCCAGAGGGCTTAGGATCACAGGCTGCTCGGGATCTCAGGTCAGGCAGCTTCTTAAGGAAATTCTGAAATGCCCAAAGTGGTTAGAAGCAAATTCATTTTATGCTCACCCCACTGCCAGTGATGTACACGGCTTCTCTGTCTGTGACTATCAAGGACAAGGGAGACAGCGTCGGACTTGAGGGGGAAGAACATAGAGCAGAGACGAGAGGACCCTGATTCCCTCCTTCCCTCCACCTCCACACTCGCTAGAACTGTGACCTTCCCGGGATGTGCTCATCCAGGCGCAGGTTCAAAAGGCCCTTGGGCACGGAAAATGTGTGCAAGGCAGTTGGTCTGGTCATTTCTGCCATTTTTCTCTGGCTACTCTTCTACTATCTCTGGAAGAAAACAAAAAGTAATTTCAAAACTTTGCCCCACACTCTCCTGGTTTTCTCTTTGCTACGGAAGCAGTCTGCGGTAAGAGGGTGTAGACACGGACGCAAGTGCGTCGGGCCCCCCGTCAGCCCGGCAGCCTGGGAAGCACTTGCAGAACGCAGTGGGCAGGTGCGGTGCTCACGCTCATTCCTAGAGCACTGAACAGTGGGAGACACTCTCTTCCCACGCGTGAGAGAAGACAGACACGAAGCCAACATGTCTACTTGCAGTTGCTTTTAGAAAACAGATCATGTTTGGTAACAACCTTGCTCTGGGCTTTTTAGATCTCCTGCAATTGTTCACTAAGAATGAACTGGAAATGAATAAAACAAAATAAAGTCTTTGAAGACTGGCGCTTTCTATAACAGAAAAGAGGAAACGCTTTAATGCTATATTGGTCGAAACATTCCATTAGGCGCTAGGAAAAATGAAGGATTTCTAAAGCTAGAGCTTTGGTCAATCTGGAGGACAGCAGAAATGTTCACTGCTCTTTCCCCAGGTTCTCCGCAGTCCATCGGAGCCCGGGTGACATTTTCAATTAGACACAACCAAATCGTTGTCACCGTTATCCTGGCCATGAACCGACGTTCTACTTTCCTTAAAGCCATGAGAGGCCATTTCCCTCCGACTGTCAACTCTGGACCAGAGCCCACTTAATCATTTGGTCATCACCCACAGGGCCAGAGGCTGGCGTGCACGGCCTGCGTCCCCACAATTCTGCTGGCTTTGGCCGCCACCCAGAATCCACGGGGAGCTCCTAGGGGTTCCTCCACCGGCTCTGACCAGCCGGCTAGCCTCGCAGGGCCAATTTTGTGCTTCTGCAAAAACCAGACTTTCACCAACGGGTTGGTGCTCTGCACACACAAGCACAAAACCTGATCACAGTTTATGGTCAAGGGTTTGGGAGAACAGAGACTTGCCTCAGTACAAAAAAAGAAAAAAGTTTTCTCTCAACGCGGCTCCCTCTTCTGCTTGGGCTCTGACCATGTCTACTCAACGCTTCGTCTGTTTAGGTGTAAATTCTGAGGGGAACGCTCGGATGCACATTTCTCTCAGAAAGAGATAGTGCGCCCCTCCCCCCGCTGCCCCGAGTCACAGACCCTTCGAGAAAGATCGGTGGTGTCTGAGGCGCCAAAGCAACCACCTGCCACGAGCCCCACCTGGGGTCAAGAGCGAGGGAAGATCTCTTCCTGATGAAGGAACATGGCGCTGGCCGCCACAGCACCCGTTTGGGGGTGTTTATGTGTAGTGTTCGTGAGAAGAGGATGCAGGGGATGAATCCAGCAGGAAAATATTTAAAATTCTTCCTCAGCACTCAGATACTAGGACAGCCGACGTGTCTACCACTGGTCAGTGAACATAGACTGCTCCTGTCGGAACTGTGTCTTCCACTGGCTCCACTGCCGGTCGAGTTCCTGCTGGCCGTCACCAGCACCGGTCCCTGGAGGTGATACACCGCTGTGAGCAATTCTCACCGGGGTCTTTCACGGCGGCTCTTGCTTAATTCTGCTTTCACTGGTAGGACTCAGCCCAGGGTAGTCTGTCCCGGGCATAAGGAACATGGCGATTTCAGTGGTAACGAAGACACATTTTTCTCTCTAAGCCTTGACTTTCAACCATCAGATTCTGTCCAGAACGATGTTCTTTGAGTCCATTCAGTGATGAGGTATTATAATTTTGTTTTTTTTAGGATTTTAACCATGCATCCTTCCATTTAGATGAGCTCCAAGCTGGCTTGTTTTCTATCAAATCCTGACTCGTGTCGTGATGGTCCTTCTGAAACGAAATCGTGACCATACATATTGGGCTGGCAAGAGTGGACGCGGGCGGGGGCGCCTGCCGCAGCTCCTCTCTCCTCCGGCTGCGCCATCCACGCATTTCTGCAACAGCATCCTGAAAGCCTCGCTTTGAGGAAATGCTTACTTGACCTTGCTAGAAAGAGAGGGAGACTAGCCTGCCGTCCCGATGCTGAGGGCTGGAGGACCCAAGGTCTCCTGCACCAAAGCTACTGGACAAGGACTTTCCCGAAGGGGAGGCCCTGATCAGAGCTCGCACTGGAAACGCCAATGTCCCCAGGAGGCTGCGATGAACCACATTCGGCATAGACACCACTTCTGTTGTGCCCTGCTCGTGGGTCTCTGTATTTCTGAGTTAACAGCCTTTGTGTAACGGTCTCAGTGCAGCAGGTTGCAAAAGCAGGTCTTATTTCACAAAAGCCTGACTCCGTCTCGTGCTTCGTTTTGCCTCGGACTTGATGCCTAGAACATTCTCCTAGACTCACGATGAGTTCCCTGGCTCCCCTCCTCTCCACCTCCATACTCGCTACAACTGTGACCTCCAACATGGTAGCCACGGGGCTATTTAATCTGAATTTTCGTTAACTAAAATTAACTAAAATGAAAAGTTTCACTACCCACTTTTCAAATGGTCAAGCAGCCGTGATGGGCAGCGAAGATATAGGGCATTTCCATCTTTGCAGTAAATTCCTCTGGAGAGCGTGGGGGCAGGAAGGTCTAAAGGATTAGGGATACTGACGGCTTTGATCACTTCTATACTCCTGGTGCGAGCCGGAACCGACAGGGGGTGGATGTGTAGTCACCGTGCGTCAAATGGATACACTTGTTTTCAAATTCTTGTGCCCAGATATGGCCGTGTGTAAGTTTCATGGTGTTTTCTTTGACTAGAGCTAGACCAGTGGAAGGAGCACCGAAACAGGAACCTCACCATCGTCCGCCCATGAAGAGCTCTGTGACTTGAGTTCTAAGTCACGTGCCTTCTCCAGGGACGTCTCCTCAACGGCTTCTCACCTCCCTAGGACTCGGACACAACCTCACTGTCCCTGACCCTTCCTCTTGGACCTCGCCTCCCACCAGCATATCCCTTTGCCCGGGCTCTCAGGGCACCCCTGTTCACTCGTGCACCCCCTTTTATTAGACAAGCGCCTGGTTTGCAGATGATGCATGAGGCCTACTGGAGTGCTACAGGCCTGGCAGCTTCCACGGCTAAAAGGAAGCTGGGGTTTCCTTAAAAGCACATCACTGGGGCACAGGGTGGCTCTGTCGGTTGGGCGTCCAATGCTCAGTTGCAGCTCAGGTCATGATCTCAGGGTCGTGGGGCTGAGCCCCGTGTCGGGTGCTGTGCTCAGCGCGGAGTCTGCTTGTCCTTCTCCCTCTGCCCCTCCCCCCTCCATAAATAACCAGAAATCGTGAAAAGTGCATCACTACGTGTGATCTGCAAGTTAGGCAGACACTGTCTACACCTCTCGGAATACCACTCTCACTGCAGAGACCAACCACGCAGGCCAGTTGTGCAGCCACTGAGGGATGGGATGAGCCGGAGCCAGCGCCCGTCCTCAGCGCACGCTAAGAACAACCACAGGATGCTGAGAGCGCGTGAGAAGGTGTGTGGGCAGCGGTTAGATAAGCCCAGCACACAGGTGATGTCTGTGCTCTTTCCAAGTTGTCCTTTCTGGGCTGGGACAGCACACGAAATACTGGACGTGGCTTCTGTGAAGGGTTCCGAGTGCGCCACGAGAACGCGTCTGCCACGCAGCCCCAATGCTCCTACCCCCCACGGGCGAGGGTCTTCAGATGACAGAGGGCACCATCGCGTTGCCACGGAAACCTGCGGCAGGCGCGGACCATGAATGGAGGCTCCCGCGGCGCTGCAGTGCTCTTCCCAGCTCTCAAATTTGTACGCAGCCATTTCCATTTTATTGTGAAATCCTGGCTATTCGCACAGAAGGCTGAGGCTATGTTGGCGACACAGGGTAGAAGGTTCGCTCAGGAGCAAGACTGCCGCTCGCCTTGGAGAGAAGACCTTGCCCACCACGTGCGTCTTCGCGGCCCTGGGCTGCTCTCCCCAGGGAGCAGGTCTCGGCTTCTTTCTTTTGTCTCTTGGCTGCTGCCCTTCTGAGCCGACCCCAAGCACCAGACACAGTGAGCCTTCCTGCGTGCCCAGCCACCTGCCTCCACCCACCTCCCGGAGTCCTCTGTCCGCTCTCCCCGTGCCCCCTCTCATGCGTCTCTGTGGTTTCTCTTGGTTTGATTTACGTTGTTGAATTTAAGGAATCTTGTGACGTTAAGAATTATTCACTCATACTTTGATTCAAGTCCAGGGACCCGCAGACTGTGGGAAACTCTTGGCTACACGGAAGAACACCACAGCTACCCGGTTTGCCAGGGGCTGTGACCACCTCGCCCGGGAGATGCTCGTCTCTGGTCCTGTGGCCCACGGTGGTGGGGGGTGCTGTCAGGCCCACGGGGGGCGAGCGTGGCTGGCTGAGTGCTGAGTGATGCGGGAGATGCCCAAACACTCACGCGGGCGCTGGCACAGAGTCAAAGCTGTAGGTTCTCTCTCTCCCACTAAGGCCTGACCATCCCCACAATTCCCCACCATCTGGGCTTAAACAGTATCTGGTTTTTACCAATGTCTAAAATATCTGACTGCCCAGGGCAACAGGTGTCCTGGGAAGGTTGAAGCATTAAACAGCTAGAATAACCTGCCTGTCCTGAGTGGACAGTTGAAGCCAAAGGGTTGGGGGACGTAAACCTGTCTAAGGGATGGAAATAAGGAATTACAACTGACTTCAGATGGAAAAACCTGAGAATTTCATGGTCTTTCAGGTACGTTAATGAGCAAAGACAAAGATGTCTCTGTTTGTTAAACCAGACGCCTTGCCTGCCCTCCTTACGCTTTCTGTACTACTGACCTTGGAGTGACCTGGAGCATCACTCCACTCCCCAGAAGTTCTGCAACAGAAATGAACTCTGGGGGCGCCTGGGTGGCTCAGTGGGTTAAGGCCTCTGCCTTTGGCTTGGGTCATGATCCCGGGGTCCTGGGATCGAGCCCCGCGTCGGGCTCACTGCTCGGCGGGGAGCCTGCTTCTTCCTCTCTCTCTGCCTGCCTCTGCCTACTTGTGATCTCTGTCAAATAAATAAATGAAAAAAATCTAAAAAAAAAAAAAAAAGAAATGAACTCTGATACTGTCCATCCAATGGCCTTCCACCTCCACGGAGGAAGGGAAAGTATAAAATGTATAAGGAAAGAAAGAGTAAAACAGATAGAGACAGGTTAGGGGGCCACACTGCTCTGTCTGGTGCTGGCGATCGTAGGACTGCTGGCAGTGGGAAAGTCTGAGAAGTTAGGAGGCTGACTTCCTTTGTGCATATCACCCTGTGGAATATTGGCGAATTAGGACTTACGAGTTTTAATTACCACAATATATACACAACAGGTTATTTTAAATGCAGAGCTTTTAACGTCAATCAAGTATTAATTCATTTCTTTCTTTTTTTAAAAAAAAGTTACTTATTTTAGAGAGAGAGTGCGTGTGTACACATGGGGGGAGGGACAGAGAGACCCCCAAGCAGACTCCCCACTGACTGCAGAGCCTGACGCTGGACTCGATCTCATGACCCTGAGATCATGGCCTTGGCTGAAGCCAAGAGTCCAATGTCCAACCGACCGAGCCACCCAGGGGCCCCGTATTCGTTCATTTCTTAAAGTTATGTTGACTTCCTGAACAACAGAAGAGAAGGCTGGAGAACCGACCAGGGAGTCATAACTTGAGGAAAGAGGGCCAGACCTCCTTTCATCTTGCCCGTGTTCTCGCCCCCTACCCGGGAGAACCTCCTTCATACCAAAGGCGGAAGGCAAGCACTGGGAGAAGAACTCATCCAAAAATGTCTGAGTCTTGCTCGGGACAAACGGGAGTAGGTCATTCATGCCCTGTGCTGGTGTCCTCCTTCCCTCCCATGGGAACGGGGTCTAGAACATCCTCTGCGCCTTCCAGCTCTGGCCGGGGAGTGAGGCGGCACACCCAGCGGGGCCCCAGCCCCTGCCCTTCGCAGCCCGGCTGTTGGAGCCGCTGACCCACAGGTGGGATGGCTCAGTCCGGGAGAGACAGCCATCCCCCTGCCGCAACCCACCACCCACCACTGAGGGCTGGAGAGGACGCTTCACACGGAGCTGACTCATTCGGTAACATGAGAATTCATTTGGAGTCGGAATCCGTAGTGCATTTGTGATTTCTGTTCTGAGTCCAAAAGTTACTCAGTAACATACAGTTTCTGATGTCGGCTGTCACCATGGTGACGAGCAAGTGAACTCTACCCCGTGTCCATATAAGGCCGCGCTGCCCAGAGCTCGGGGAGCAGAGAGCTCCGCACTGAGCCATTGTCATCGCCGCTCCAGAAGCTCCGTGGGGAAAATCCACGGCGAGGGGCCCTGGGGGACGCTGTGGGAAAGAACGAGCGCTGCACTCAGCTCTCTGATGGCAGAATCTACCCAGCCGCCATTTTTATGCTTTACTTTACTTTTAAAAAATATTATCAGTCCAAGAGTAAGGACGGAAATAGCTGTGTGGTGTATAGGAACACATCTGGGTAAATCTGTTAATTAACAGATGTTTAACGTACAGAGACTGGGCTTGAGGAACTAAGACAGATACTGTGTCTTCATGAGCATTTGGATGAAGGAGACCCAAGGGTCCTAACAGCAGATAATCCCGGTAATGCGAGGATACACGGTGTCATTTCTCGTCCTCCAGCGCCCTTTCCTTACCACTCGCCGTCAGCATTTCTACCATCTTGGTGATGGACACCCAATATGGTGCACCCCGGTCCCGGGGTCTGATTGCTAAGACACCCCGACTTGGGGCTGCAAGGCCGAGGGCAGCTTGGGGCGCTGGGCAGTGTGGAGAGAGGCAAGCATAGAGGGGGCCTGCTTTCTGCATGCTGCACCTGCTGGATCCCACAGGCGGGGCCTCCAAGGGGGCCAGCATGTGGCTCGGTCCCTGAACCAAGCACTCATCGAGCCGCCACATCTCAGCTTCACGTCATCACTACCGGCTGAAGGAGGGGCAAGTCAAACCCGCACGGAGCTCCGGATTTCTCGTGTTAACCAAATTCACCGGGAGGTGGCCATTATCTACTTTACTAGGCAAGACAGACAAACGGTCTCAGGCACAAACTGTGTTCATGACAGCCAAAGGGAAACAGAGCTCAAAGCAAACTTACTGAATCAGGAAGACCCAGGGACCCTCAGAAGTCTCCCTCCTAATAACCGCTCCGAGAAGACCCCTGGCATCGTAAGAGGACAGAACTATGTAGATGGCGTCATCTATTAAAATAAAATAAAACGCTAAGGGCCATAAGTCAGCTGGAGGAAGACAGATACCATACGATCTCACTTATATGTGGAAATTAAGAAATAAAATGAACAAACAAAGAAGAAAAGAGATAAACAAAAACCAGACTCTTAAATACGGAGAACAAACTGCTGGTTGCCAGAGAAGGGGGTGGGGGGAGGGAGGAGGCAGATAAGGGGACTGAAGGCACACTGCTCTCGATGAGCACCGAGGCATGCACACAGTTGTTGAATCGTTAAATCTGCAGACCCCAAACTAACACAACACCGTATGTTAATTATCCTTGACTGAAACAAAAGCATCAGAACGAACCATCTTTACAGAAGAACAAAATTCGCATAAAACCATCATGGGAAATGCTAACAGATCAGTTCTGCATGAAACAATCATGAACAAGTGAAACAGAATAGACCCAGTAACCTCGTGCTCTGTTTGGGTTCTGTTTGGCTGATCCCATGGAGAGGAACGCGGGGGCTCTCTGGAGCCGACTTCCCTCCCACCCAGCGAGTCCCACAGACATTTGTAAACCACTAATTTGTCTTCCTCTTTCCCATACAAGGCCAGGCTGCCCAGGGCTCAGGGAGGGGAGAGCCCCACAGTGAGCCATTGTCATCCCTGCTCCAGAAACATCGCTGGGAAAGTCTATACCAAGGGACCGCCAGGAGGATATTAAATCTCACCAAATGGCTTCCATGTATTTAAAAAATACTCAACCCTTAAGAAATGCTGATGCACAATCTTCAATTAGCAATTCTTAGAGCATAATGCCCCCATTCCAGGCAGGGGAACCTAGATGACATCAGTAGCCAACAGCTGTCCCCAGGACTGAGGTTCTGGAAGGACCCAGGACGTGAGGACCAAAGCCTCTTCAGGCGTGATCTTTGGCTTGGAAAGGATGCTTGACCAGTCACATGTGAGGGAGGGAGACCGACACATCTGTAAAGGGGTTCCTTAGCCCAAAGTCTAATTTGGCTTCTGGAGGGGACTCAGGTAGGAGACGGTGTGTGACGTCACGCCCAGCGCAGAGGCCAAGCTCCATGGAGACACGTCCTCCTCCTGTGTGGAGGGAACGGGGACCGCAAACACTGACCGCAGGACTCGGGGTGGTGAGGTGCACTTGGAACCCCCACGCGGTGCTGTAGTTTCTGATGCGACGGTGGCAGGGGGCACAGGCACCACCTCCCAACTGCCTCTCCCAACCCGGCCCGGGACCCTGGACAGGCAGGAGTTCCCCAGGGAAGCGCGATCCCAAGGCACGAAGACTCAAAAGACTGCGTCATAAAACGAAACACTGCTCCCCACGTGAAAATGGGCTTAGACAGAGAAACAAATATCTGTTTAAAATCAGTAATGCCAAGACCCAGACATCAGCTTCACCAGCAACAGGAAAGCCTGTCACTTTGGACACATTAAACCCAGTATCAGACCGTGATTCAGGTGCCACCAGGTGTCCTGGTGGTGACGGGGACTGAGCTTTTTCTCACTTACCTGATCAAATTTGCTACATAAAGGACATTCGGGGGCAAGCAAACGAATTTTGAAAGTGAGACTCATTTTCTATATGGCAGGAGGCTCATGCCCTCCAGTCGGGATGTCTACACTGCGGGGTAGACCCAACCATGCTTTCTTCACATCATATTTTTGCAGAACATTTGCTTATGTATAAAATCACGGTATAAAACACAGTTGCATCATACATGTGTATCTATTGTAACAACGAACAAGAGATGCGTAAAAAGGTTACCATTCTCCACTTGGAACCTGTGTACACTGACTAAACTTTGCATTATGTTACTGTTTGTTCTGAAACGGAAGAACGAGTCTGTGTTGAATTTCTCGGGCAAGTGTGGACTGACTCAGGTGCCTGAAGGCACCAGTGTCTGGGACAGAAGGCTACGGAAGAGTCTGGTGTCCGCGACGCTGAGACTTACCCGTCCTCCCTTCTCAGGGTAGCACTGGCAGCCCCCGCTGCAGTCTCTCCCTCCACACGGCACGTCAAACTTCTTCACGCCCTGCACGAGGAAGCACAAAGAACGTGTTATCCCAAACGCTGTCCGCTGCGACAGGCGGGGCCTCGTCCGCTGAGAGCACGTCCAACTGCAGCGGCCGGCTCGCCATTCGACACACAGGCTTTAATTTTTAGGGCAGCTTTGGGCCCGGAGCCAAGGGTACAGAGAGTCCCTGTGCACCCCCCAGATCCCCCACACAGCCATCCCCACTACCAATGTCCCCAGCAGAGCGGCATCACCCGGGGTCCAGAGTTTACGTCAGGGTCACTCTAGGTGCCGCACCTTCTACAGTCAAAACGCCTTTTAGAGGTGTCTGCTCCATGCCGGATGGCAAGCTACGTCCTGGGCCTGGAGAGTCGGGGGGAGTGTTCCCCGGATCCAGGGATCCCGTGTGAGGTGAGCCCACGAGGACACTCTGTGTCAAGTACTTGAGTGTGAACGAGAAGCTCCAGGTGCAGGAAGTGGCCCTTCATGCTCCTGGGGCTGTGGGGAAGGCAGCCCCGAGGCGGGGGTTCAAGGTGAGCAGGACTGAGTCCCGATCCTACAACATGGAGCCGGGGCAGCTAAAGGGAAAGGGGCTTCCGAAGGGGAGGAGGACCTTGCAAACACGCCAGAATGTTCACAAACCCTCACCCCCGCTGCAGGGGTTCTCGGCATCCCAGGTAGCGCCGGCAGAGGACAGCCCTTCCCTTCCCTCTGTGAGACGCAGCGGTTTGCAGAAGGAGGCGGGGACGGAGGGAAGAGGCTTTCCCGAGTCTTTACTGGGCGGACTCTTCAATGAGGCAAGGGGCTGAAGGAGGGAGTTCTCTGCCTGGACAATCCCAACGGTTTCCAAGGCAGTGCTTGCTTGCCCTTGATCTCAGTATTTTAGGTACAGGATGGCCTTGGACTTTGGATCAGGAGATTTCCCTTTCAGACTGGTGAGAGCACGAAATAGAGCAGGAAGTGGCGATCAGATCAGCCCTCTTCTCTCCCCTTCTTGACTGGCCCTACCTCCTCCATCTGCACGACAGAACCCCCGTCTGCCTCATCACCCTCGTCACCCTCGGCCAGCCCGGCAGACCCTGCCCAGTTGGGGGGAACTGATACTCAAGGACACTGGCCATGGTTAGCTTCTGGTGCGCGCTGAGCCAAACCTCCCCTCGCAAGCAGCACTCCCCAGATAACAGACCATGCCAGCTCGGCACAAAAGTGCATTTCGCCTCATCTGCTCCATTCTCTTCTAAGTTAGGTCTCAGTGACTAAGCAGGATGGTCACCTGGGGACTCCCTCCGGTCAGCTTTCTGTCTGTTTTTTGTGCTAATGCATCAGCTAGACTCTTCCCCGCTCCAGGCATGGCTCTGCTGTCCATGCGCACACGGTTGCGGTGTCGGCTGCCCCCTCTGCGACGCCTGCTCGCCTTCCTGCACGTGCAGCCTTGGACGGGCACACAAGGACTCTGGCTACAGTTTACCTAAGACGACGCAACCACTCCGTGTTCTTTCTGTAGAGACGATAAATCCCTTTCCTGGACGATCTTTTGGTTATCATTGTGTGAGACCGTCTGAGTTCCACAGTGTAAAAATAAACACATTTACAGTCCTTTCACACCCTCATAATGTGTTTCTCGGTATTTCCCGATTTTTCCACGCTTCGATGTTTATCTATCGTGGGGCGCTTTTTTAAAATCCACCGTTCTGAATAACTGGTTTTTATAAATCCAACCCCATGCAAGGCTGTCGGTTTTGCGGATTACCCTGAACGCTGAAGGGAGTCTCTAGATGGACAGCCACATTTACACTCTGTATTACGTACAACTGGGATGCGAACGGGGGGCTTGGCAGGTGTCCCTGGTTCACACAATAATTCATTTGCCAGTTGTCTGGAAAGGGCAGGGGGACTCCTCAGCCTAAGGACTACAGGGGAAAGCAAAAACTCACATTCTCCATCTGGTGTTTCAGAGGCTATTTTTAATTTTGATTTTAAGGGCACTTGCCAAGTCCCTGGATATAAACCATTGGTTGAAATAACTTTAAATCGATCTAACAGACTTTCTGTCCTAGGCTTAGGATATGCAGCGGACTTAGTTATAGAAATGAATTCTTTGTAACATATTTAAAATCTAACGGTGTTGTTTCACTTTTGGAGCTGGGACTCACAAGTTTGATAAATCCCAACCTTGGCCCTTCCTCGACCAAGTGCCATGGCTCGGGTGCCAGTCTCAGGAGGTAAGGCAGGCCTGCCTCTACAAGCCACAGCCAATTTCCATCATGGAGATCCCAACCCTGTGTATGCGTGTCTGTGTGTGAAGTGGTGTATGTGCATGTGATGGGGTGTGGAGTGTGTGTGTGTATTTTCCCATCACCATCTGACATCTCGCATGCCTACAGAGGGAGTCCTGTGGATTCCGACATCTACGAGAGCTCTGCGCCCCACGGCCTGGAAGGCCAGATCTCCAGGAGGAACACAAGCATTTACTTTACTAGGGCAGAGCACGTGTTCCAGACGTTTCTTAGAGACTGAGCAAACCTCAGACCTGAGCCTCGGTATTTCCCTGATGGGACATGAGATCTGGAACGTTCTCAAGATACGAATGCCCTCCTGAAGACCTTGAATGTGGGGTATGTGAACCTCTCTGTGGGGTCCTCTGTCTGCATCCCCAGAACAGAATACTAAAAGCCCCCACCAACCGCTGCCCTTGCCCCAAGCCTTCGGGTCTCCCCTGGATTTTACCACTGAACACAACCCGAGACGAACCTCGAGCCTTCTGGTCAACTCCTTAGTAAAGATGACCGGTTTCCTCCCACTGCACACCCCCACGGAGATGACAAGCTGGCCTGGGTCTAGACCTTTAATGTCCACGTCTCTAGGACAGCTTGCAGCCCGTCTGCAGCTCCAAGACTTCTCAGGAGCGCCGGCTGAATTCTCCACTAGTCCCTCGTGACAAGTCTGAATTCCCCTCAGTACCATTTTCTAGAACAACACCCCTGCCCCCTGCTCTCC
The DNA here is from genome assembly GCF_010015895.1 of Lontra canadensis. Taxonomy (NCBI): domain Eukaryota; kingdom Metazoa; phylum Chordata; class Mammalia; order Carnivora; family Mustelidae; genus Lontra; species Lontra canadensis. The sequence continues at coordinate 2,520,056 of NW_022631067.1, forward strand.
CCACGCCCCCCCTGCAGCAGCACCGGTCACTGCGATCACCATCCCAACGTCCCACGGAGGCCACGCTGCTGAGCACCAGGACCGGAGGCTCCCCCAGACCCAGCTTGAGGTGTGGAAGGTGTCCCTGTCACAGCCACGTGGCAACCACCAACCGAGCTTGGCTGCATGTCCCTCATCCCCAGGCGGAGCAGGACCCGCAGCCAAATGAGACCGATGCCGGCGAGGGTCTGTGCAGAGTGCAAAGGCCTTACCCCCGCCCTGAGCACGCCAGAACCCGACACACACGTGGCCCTATGTCCTCGCACCCCCGCAGGAACTGCTGCCTCCCAGGCTCCGGAAGGACGGAGGAGCCTGTGCCGTGTGCTTCCCCACTCGGAGTGGTCAGGGAGAGCCTTTCCCTCAGCTGCACCCATGGGAGTGCTCCTGGCTCCCCAGTTCTATCAAACACGACAGCCCCAGGGCTCTTGGAGACCCTATACCCACCTCCTCCCCTTAAAAATTCGCTCATTCGTTCCTTCCTTCCTTCTCCACTGAATGTTTACTCTGGGCCGAGCACTGTGCTGGGCCGTGGGTGTAACGCCAGGAACAGACTGTACGCAGGTGGACAAGAAAACCGAGCAAATGAGCACCAAAGCCCACACGCTTTAAATTACGGCAAGCGCCACGAAGGAGACATGGTAAGAGAGGAAGAGTCAGGCGGGGTCACGGAGAGGATTGACTCAGCCAGGGCCTCCCCCTCGGGCCGTCCTGCGCTCTGTTATCCCTTACTGGCCTCCCCCACAGAGACCCACCTCCCTGCCCTCCGACCCGAGGCCCTCACTGCTCCAGCCCCGGGGACGGAGGCTGCCAGTGTCCAGGCCGAGGAAGGCCAGGCCTCTGGGGAGTCCCCACCATCGGGGAATCGAGGGCATCTTGGACTGGAATGAATTTGAACCTAGTCTTCACAGGACCCCCAGGATGCCCCTCTGGTGCCGGATTCCGGCCAGACTCCATTTCAGCCATTGTTGCTTTATGGTCCAGGATAGGCGTGGGGCACCTTCTGTGCCCCTTGCTCAACGAGAGCCGCCTCATTGCTACCAAGATGTGGAAATGCTTCGACCTGTGGATGCAGCTTCCCAGCTGTGGAAGGAGTCTGACTCGGGGGCACAATCATTAATTCCTCAGCGACTGCCGAACATTGCACCGAGGTCCGTGGGGGCCCTTATCCTGGGGGCTACCTTGGCCGGAGCCCACCCCCAGACTCAGCGGCCCCCTCTAGGCTGGGGAGGGGTGTACGGAGGCAGGGAGAGCCAGTGCAGACACAGGGCCACGGGCGGGAATTCTGCCATCGCCGTTAAGCGCTGGACGTCTTACCAAGTGTTGTGGACCCAACAGGAATTGTTCTGAAAAATAAGTGTGAATTCTAAGTTTTGGGAAACAGGACAGAAAACGGCTGAAACACAAGAAGCACGGTAGAGCAGGAATGCCTCTGAGCTGCACCAGGGAGAGAAGTGGGCGCCTCCTGCTAAACAGCGAATTAGAACAAAAGCCATATTGGCAAGGGTTGGGTGGCGTGGGGAGAGCCCGCAGGGAGGACAGCGAGCGGGGAGTCTGAACAGGCTGTGTCTGGACACAGTGTCCCCGGTGCGCTGGGAGGGGAGGGGCGGGCAGATGCACGTCTGAGAGGTGCTCCATCTCAGCTTGCGACGCTGCTGTCCTGCTGGGACCTGGACCCACCCTGGCGCGTGGACGCAGTGCCCGGGTCGCCAGGCACTACTTAGGAATGCAGGCCCCACCTTCCATTTCCTGCATCAGGACAGGCTTTGAACAGGCTCTCTGCGTACACATGTCGCTGGGGCTTCCTGGAGGCCGCCTCCTTCAGCGGAGGAGAAAGTATACTCCCCACGGATCCCGTGCCCTCCACGCCTCGAGAGGACCCAGCGTGCTGTCCGGGGACAGCACTGGCCCCCAGACGCCCCATGCCCCCCGCGGCCCGTATGGGGAGGCTCCAGGCACTGAGGGCTCAGTCGCTGAGCTTCTCATCAGTCACGGTGTCAAAAACACTTTGGTCCTCTAGTCCGTATTCAGAACACCCTTTTAGGCAGTTCTCGTCTGAATTTTCCCCGGCCCCGAACCAGTAGCCAGCACTGCTGTACTAATTAGAAATTCTAGGCAGTAAGAATGACCCTGATCGTCTACGAGCCAATTGGCAATGTCAACACATAGATATATTTTCTAGAAACCCTGGTTATTCTACTCAAGCAGAATGCAAGAGAGACTGTTTCCAGGGTCCAAGTGGAAACCTTTGAGCAACAGATTTTGGGTGGGGGGGGAGGTGTCAGCTTTTTATACGGGAATTCTTTCCTTCAGCATCTTATGTGAATCTTGGCATCATTACTCTTGGAAAGATTTAATAAAAATACATGTATTTGCATGGACATTCAGTTCATCCCAGATGCACCCAAACCACCCTACATGCGTGACCTACATCCCTTGGTGACTTTTGTCTCTGGGAGAACAGAGGTCGTGGAAGCTTCTAAAACAAGCCACTTTCCAGCTCCCCGAACAGGCATGTATCAGGTTCAAGCGGAGACTTTTCTGCTCCGGGCCACTGGCTCCCCGGCTGCAGGCAGAGACTGGTCTGCCATCTATAAATGGAATCCCGTCGAGTCGAGGGGACACAGGCTGGAGCAGCTGGGAGATTAGGGAACATCCGGTCCCCTGAGCTGCTGGCCACGCCTCGTATGTGAGCAATCCGCTGGCACCAGGGGAGTGAGGCTCCCGCTGCCTCCGGCGGGTATCATGTAGCATCAGGCAGAGAGGAAAGGCTCTTGGCTGCCACCCGGGCCAAACTCGTCTGTAGGTGTCTGAGGACCGGCCCCTTCCAAACAGGGAGAAAACCGCCTTTCTCGCTTCTCCCAGCAGCAGACTTGTCCTCATATTCAGGACATTTAAAAATAGGTTTAAATAATAACTTGCATGCCTGAAAATGAAACACACAAAAGACTTAGACTCTACGACAAGCTCTTCCTGTGAGTTACCAGAGGGAACCGTCCATGTCTATTAAGGGAGCAACTCCGTGGTCCCGGGCCCCGCTTTCTGCGGGTGTGAGGACTGTTTACAGTCGATACAATCTTTACAAATGAAAGAAAAAAAATGCTCGGCATTGTTCTCGGACCGCACATAAGAAATGAGTATTAACCAAATTTATATGAAAATGCAAGAGACAAAACTCATTTGTCCTAAAACAAAGAATATTTTGTCCTCTGCATGTTCCAAGAAACTTCTTGTCCAAGAAAGTCTTTCTAAGCCAATATACCTCCAGCCAAAAAGAGCAAGTCTCTGTAGGGAATTTACAGATCTTTTACCATTGGACTGGCCCCAGCATCCAACCCCAGCTTCCTGCACGGGAGATACTGAATAACCCATTCTAATCGACACAGAAGACAGACATCCCTTATTGTAAAAAAGTAGTCGTCTTTCATAGTTAAGGTAAAGAATCTATACAAGTCTTTGTCTTTGTCACAAGTCCAGTCAAGCCTGACTTTTTAGAATTATTCTTTTAGTCCAAAAAAGAAGCTGACTAAGAAGAAAGCCAACTTGGGAACAAAGTTCCCAGTAAAATTCTATTAGTTTATCAAAACAGGAAATATAAGCCATTTCCGTACATGCAGCTTTAGAAATTAAGGAAATAATTCCAACATGGTATTAGCGAGACGAAGCATATGGCAGAGGAAACGCAGACCAGGGCCGCTCCACACAGAACAAAGCCCTTGTCCCTATGAACCGGGTGGGAAACGTGGCCAGCTCAGCTTCCCTTGTTGAAAGTATTTCGAGGCGCCCACGATAGATGGGCCTCGAGCAGGGTCCTGACAGCGTCACCAGGTACCGGCAGCGAAACGACCGCGGGGCACACACGTGGGCCCACCTGGAGCGGACAACCTCAGGGCACTCGTACCAACGACAATGGGCTTCGCAGCAGTCGTGCCCAAGTCCCCGCCTGTCCTCACAGGGCCGGGAGTTTGGGGAATGGAGGGAGAGGCGGGGGCACCGTGAGCGCGAGTTCAAAGGACAGACGCTGAGCTCGGCGCTGGTGCTCCCGCGCCGCGGCCAGGTGCATACCTGCGGGATGGCGTCACTCCTGCTGGCACGCCTGACCGGCAGACGTCACCGGGCGGGCCCTCGGCAACCAGCCACGTGACACGATCCTTGCATACCTCTATGATTTTACGAGCAGCGGCGGGCCAACATCTCTACCCTCTCCTTCTGCTCCGGGAGCTCAAGGTCTAGGGGTGTTTTCCCAGCACAGTCGCTGTTGGCAGGATGGCCGGCCACAGCCGCACTGCCACGCTGGGCGCGGGGTGCTGACCCACAGGACGGGCTAGGAAGCCCCCAGCGCGGGAGCCCGGCAAGACGGGGCGGGCCACTGGCGGGCGCGGGAGTGCGGGAGGCTGGGAGGCCAGAGCCTCCCTGGGTTACGTCACCATCGCTGACGACACTGAAAGGAGGCCACACAGCCGGCCGGCGGGCCAGCGAGGTGCCCAAGTCAGGGACGAGGAGCCCCCGGGATGGGCCGCTGGGCGTCCGGGAAGTGGGCGGCGAGGAGGCCGAGCAGAGGACGCAGGAAGGCAGCTCGGGGCCGGGTCCTGGCAGCTCCACGGCAGCCGGGTCTGCACCAAACGAGCACGCGGCCCGCCTTCCCCGGTCTGCTGGCGGTTGTGCCAGGACACACCCGACGGAGCCCTCCATGCTGCCCGGCCCCCGGGGTCGGTGCCGCCGGTGCAGGCCGGGCTTGCTGGCACAGGGCCCCAGCCCGGGAAGGAGGGTTAAAACCCCGCCAAGGCTGGAGGCTGGAGCAGCCAGAGCTTCCGGAGAAACACCGGCTGAGGCTGGAGGCTGGGGATGATCTCAGAGCGTGGGTGGGCCTGCCTGCAGGTGAGGACGGGCCGCTTTCCCGGCGGGCCCAGAAGAGGCGGGCGTGGCAGCTCCTGCCCCAGGCCTGGGCCCTGGCCTCCCCACTGCTCCCCCACCGGGGTGGGGAGCGGAGTCTGCCCAAGGAAGCAGGCTGCCTCCCGCACACTCTGCCACACGTCGGGGCCAGCGCAGGTGTGGACGCGAGCGCAGGGGGCACGTGCTCTAGCCAGAGGCACCCCTCCTGTCTCTCCCACCATGTCCTTTCTGGAGAGCCAGCATGAGGTTCTGGGTGGCAACTGTGAGGCGTTTCATCTTGAGTCACCTGGACAGGGCAGGCCCAGGGACGTGGCGGCTGCTGTCGTCGGAGGCAGGCAGGTGCGCTGCGGCCATGGGGCTGCGGGTGTGCTGTCGGGGGGCTCCACAGGTCGCCTTAAGAGGAGGCACGGTGCCACATGAGGGTGCCTCCAAACGCAGGTCCTCCCCATCTGGAAGCCCGAGAGAGGTGTCCTGCCCGAAGCCCAGACCGTCTGAGTTTCCGGGCATCACTTACCACCCCAATCGCTCGAGTTCTGGTACCTCTGAGGTTGGACTGTGGTGGGCTTCCTGGAGTCTGTGCATCGTTCCCACCACACCCGCTGCCACCCACCACCCCCCAAGCCGCATGCTCTGAGCAACCGAGACGGTGGAAGATGGATTCTCTTGGCAATTTCCATACGTCTGTGGATCGATTTTAAGCTGGAGCTTATTTACTCGACTCCAAAGGCTGATCCAGGTCCTTTCCCTGCCGGGGTCCCCGGGTCTCGGTTACAAATGAAACAGTCTCCCGAGCATCAGAGAACAGTGAGTTCTTTTTCTTTCCAAGCTTCTGAAATAGCTTGTCGAGTTCTCCATAAAAGTGCCTCCTTCCCAGTCCCTCTCCCTCTTCTGGGACAGCTCCTTGGCCACCGCGACGAGACGCACGAAGGCCAGGGCGCTGCGGGGGCGGGACCCGGGCGGGGTGAGCCTCGCTGGGTGGGGCTCTTCCTGGGAGGCCGTCTGCTCCTCCCCACCAGAGCCCTTCTTCTCGATGTCGTGACATCGAGCTGCCACGAGGAGTGCAGAGTGAGAGCAGACCAGCACGTGAGCTGGAGCTGCTGGCCCTGAGTGCACGCGGGGAGAAGGAGGTCGGACGCGGGAGGCTCCCACGCGGGGCCACCTGCTGCTGACCAGACGTCCTCGGTGGGTCTGTCCGTAGACCAGCTCTGGAAGCCACTCTCCCTCCACCCCCTCCGTCTCTCCATCCTTAATGGAGATGGCCACATTCCTGTTTTCGGTCACCACTGATGCCTGGGGTCTCAGTCTGTTTGGCTGCGTCCAGGAGAGACTGTAGACTCCCAGGGGCTTCTGGACAGCAGAGATCTGCCCCAGGATCAGGATCAGGAAATCCAGGGTCAGGGTGCCAGTGCCTCCGGGGAGGGCTGCACCTGATTTATAGAGATCTTCTTCCTTTTCTTCTTTTTTGAGATCTTATTTATTTTTTTGTGGGGAGAGCACGAGCAAGGGCAGAGGGAGAAGCAGACTCCCCACTGAGCAGGGAGTCCGACGCAGGACTCAATCCCATGACCCTGAGATCATGCTCTGAGCTCAAGGCAGCCGCCCGGTACAAACAGCATCTCCAGGCCGTGTCCTCACATGTGGCAGGTAGAGGGAGAGAGACCTCTGTGGGCCCCCTAATGAGGGTACTAACCCCGTCATGGGGACTGCGCTCTCGTGACCTAACAGTCTCCCAGAGACCCACCTCCGAGTATCATCACCTTTGGGGTTACAATTTCAACATGAGTTTTGGGGGGACACAGGTCAAGCACCTGGCTAGGGGACAATCGTGTCCTTCTGGTGTTAGCCCCATAGCTGGAGCCCACATGGGGCTCTGTTCACAAGACACAATACACTCCGTGTATATACTCCCCTGGTCCCCACGCCCCACTGCTTCTCTGGACCGGCATGTCTTGCTTCTCCTGACACCTGCCAGTCTGAGTCCTATTCCTGTCAGTCCACATTTCCCAGGCCTCCTATTTTCAACTCCAACCGAGAGCTTAATCAAATACTTTCCCATGAGTGGAATGTGAAGGATTTTAAATGCACCGAACGTGAACACCTCTGGGTCCCCTCCTCCACACGGAACATACCTTTGTATAAGCTGTGCCTTCAGCCTGGAATGTTCTCCCTCCTGCCTTGCCTTCCCCATCCACGGAGCTGAGTCCCGCCCAAACACTCCAACACAATGGCCGCTCACCCTCGGGAATGGCCAGGTCAGACGTGTGTTGATTTCACATCTTGTCCCTACTCGTTCTCTTTAAGTGCGGGCATTTCTGCTGGAACACCCCATAGGACTACTCCTGAAAACCCTCACCTTCTGCAAAATCGCACGCCAAACCAACAAGATCTATGGGGAAAAAAGAGTGCTTAGAGGCAGACCACGCGAAACCCGCCCGACTCAGTAACCGGAGCATTGCGAAAGGAGTCCTAATCCCAGTAAAAGTAACAGTACGGCTGAACACGTGTGTAAAATTCCCAATAAGCAAAGAATTGCTACAGTAACTGTAGTCCTTCGTCTTACAGCACAGCGGAGGCAGTCATTTGACAGAAGGGATGGAGGGAAGTGGTAAGACGGCTCAGTGGCCAGAACAAGGGCCTCATGGCCAAGACGGGGAAGAGGGACACAGCAGGGGCTCCGGGGCAGGGCTGCGGCCCACAGAGCCCAGGGAGAGAAGGCCACCGCTTGGGCCTCCGGGACAGAGTGGAATTCTTCGGCGGCTTGCCGTGTTCACTGTCAATCCACTCTGCCTCCAGTTGTGCTGCTGCCCGGCCTGTGAGCTCACGGAACTTCACCCACACCGACGTCGCTCTCCTGTCGAGTGGCGACGGTCCCGCAGCTGGGCCGAGTTCCAGAAAGGGCAGGCAGCCCAACGGACGGCGCTTCAGCCTTCGCTCACTCGCTGCTCAGGCCACCAGCATCGTCCTCCCCAAACAAAGACGACATCGGCCACGTTGAAGACGTTCTGATGAAGGCTCCGTCACTCCGTCTTCTTTACAGCCCGAGGGATACGGTTCTCCGGCTTGGGGGGGACCATCCATCGGGAGCCTTCGACTCTTGTTGGAGAGGCCGCCCGTGTACTTCCTGCTGGGAAGGCGCGACGGCAGCATGGCGCACGCGCGGTACGGTGCGCGTGCAGTGAAGTTGCTGGTGTTCAATTTCGAATGAACGGCCTCGATACATGAGAACTGTTACTCTGTGCGCACCCTGCTCTTGAGTCGGAGACGGCCCGAGACATCGCTCGGGCTATGCATTACCTCACACACTGCCTTACTCCGCTTTACTTATTCCCGCAGCGTGTCAGATCTTGGCACTCTCTGGCACGAACGAGCCCCGGCACGTACTCTGTTCGTGCCGGCGCAGGAGTCTGGAGTGAATATTTAACATTGTTCTCCAGAAGCAGAGTGGCTCTGTCTCTTGAAGCTATTCATTCCAGAAGAGGATGCTCGGGGAGAGCTTTCTCTAAGCCCGCCCGCGTGCGAGAGGTGGGGGATTCCAAGATGAACCTACGTGAGTGAGAGGGACTCAGCAATGCTCTTTTACGACACAATAAGAGTTTTGTTTGGGTTTGGCGAGGACCGGCCTGGGCAAGGCTGGTACCGGTTTGTGTTGGCGCGTGAGAAAAACCAGTAGTCTGCCTGGGCAGGCTCGAGTCCAGACCCAAGGAGCCTCACCTCTGCAAACCCGACAGCCATCTGAGTCAAATCCCAGGGGCTCTGGGGCCGGCGGAGAGGCCGCACCAGAAGCCCCATCACTTTAGGTACCTGCCGGCTGGCTTCTGGGGTAGAATTTCTGCATTTCTGCTTGGCTCCTTCTCCTGCGCGTACCCAGCCAACTTCATCCTGCCGGGCAGCTTTTAGAAGGTTTCTATGTTCTTCTTTGCTCCTTAGTGATTTAGGGGTCCCCTGCCATGAGCTGGCAGTTTTCCCCTTGCACCGGGACACGGTCTGTGAACCAGCTCCCATCTCAGAGTCCAGGTTGCGGACCAGGGGGCAGCGCTCAGTCATCTGTGTGCAGGTGGTCCCTGGGGACATCTTTACACTCGGCTATTTTGACCGTGACCTTCCCATCCCACACTGCTCGCGGCCCTCGGCCGGCCACTGGGATTCTCATTCTCGGGTTCCGTGCTGCGCACTCGGGGAGCACTCACCACAGCAGCTGCAGGACTGACGGACCAGATGGTCCTTTCCCCGGGACTGGGTTCAGACCAACTCTTGGAGCTTCTCTCCACAGAGAGGCAACATTGGAATCAGCCTGCACACTTTTAGGACGAGGGGCTGGTCCTGTCATACCCGCCTTGGGGGACGAAGATCATTCATCCAGCCTTTTACCCTGCCTCTGGAGCGTCTGTAGAGGACAGGTCTCCCCGGGCCTCTGGGGGCTGCGGGCCTGTTCCTGGCCTTTGGTCAGGGGTGTCTATCTGGGATGTGTCACACCTGGAGCTGCTCTCCATGGTGCCCCGTCTGGAGGGGCAGACCTGGGCTCGGGGCTCGCCGCAGCCTTGCGGGCCTGGGAGTCATCCCTATCCCACAGGTCCACTGGTCTCCTCATTTGCAAACTGGGTAGAATCCACCGTCCCTGCCTGTTGGGTCGTTGTCGGGAGGAAAGGAGATGAACCCGTGGGATGAGCCGAGCCACGGCGCCTGGCGTGAGGCAGGAAGGGTTTGGTAGTCCCGCTCTCGACCTTTCTCTTGTCTCGCCCAGAGGAAAAGACACCAAGCTCTCCTCACTCACGGTTCGGGTGCAGGGATCGAGCAAGCGCCAACATTTCCATCGTGCAGGGAGACTGCTGTTTATGGAGACATTTGAGTGTTTCATGGTTTTTGTTCTACAAGCACGCCTAGGAGGCTACCCTATAACGAGCTTATGGAGTTAACCTTGGAAAGGCGATGCTTTTGCGTACTACCAATTTCCGAGTTAAGATTCTGAGAGGGAAACTTCAGTATGCTAATTCATCTTTAATAATGGAATTTTTTTTTTTTTAACCCAGTGACTAGCTGGCATCGGCATAATTTAAGCATCTCTGCGGAATGTTGTACCCAAGGTCAAGCCCTGAGTCAAGGTCACTTGGGACTGAAGCCAAGACCTCCTATTCTCTCTCCGTTGCTATGAGCCCAAGATAAAAATTCATGAATACTGTCTGAGCCACAAGGCTTGTCATTCCCCCAATGTATCAAAAGTGCGCTTATCATATTACAAACAACGAACATGCTGAGATTGTAAACACCGAAAAGAGGGGACTTCCTCAAATACTTTCAGTGATGTCATCTGGCCCTTCTTCCATATCCGCTTTTATTATGCTCCTGTCCTTTCAAAACAGAGTTCGTGCCACGGTCCAACAAAGGCCAGGAAGTGTCAGGACTATGGCAGGGGTTCGGACCTGGAAGCCAGGACAGACTGATAACGGACAAGCACCTCCGGGGAAGGAAGGGGTCCGCTCTGACACGGCGGTCCGGCGGGCGGGCGAGGCCGCAGTCCCCCCGGCCCGCGTCGAACACTCTGGTCCGCCGCTTGGAGGGTGAGCTGCTTTCATCAGCGGGCGGGCTCGCGCCCCGCACCTCTTCCAGAAAACGTCTTTCAGAGCCAGCCGCCTTCACGCGCAGGGGCGGGGCCCGAGGTGAGCGGGCCGGCCCGGCGCGTCGGGCTCCACGGCGCGTCACAACACGACACAAGCTGTGATGCGACGCGCACAAAGGAGCCTGAACAAGTGGGAATCAATTCTTACCCAAATTATTGTGTTTTCCGCTTGAACTGAGGTTGCGTATCTGCGTTGTTTGAACGAACTTGCCTTACTGATTTCAAGCACGTTTCCAGGCCCTGCTCCATGCCAGTGTGCGCTGCCCACGTGTGCTGACGCTCTCAGGAGTCTGGCCCATGCCCACCCCCACAGGGACGGGATCCTCGACAGACACCCCCGCACCCTCTGCCCCGACTGTGCATGGAAACGTGGGAGGGAGTCACAGGCACAGAGCCTCGGGTGGGGGTGAGGGCGGAGGGAGGCGGCATCATGAAGTCTGGGACTGAGCCGGAGGCCGAGCTCACCAGGGTCTCCCTCCCGACAAACACACGTGAAGCAGAGACCTGAACTGCTTCCCAATGTTGTCGCGTTTCAGAGCTTCCTTCCGCCCAACACGCCGCCCTCGGGAGGGAAGGGCTGCCAGGAGCTTGGGCTCCCACTCTTACCATCAACAGTCAGGCCCCATGCAGGGGGCAGCCCTTCCCCCCACCGGCTCACCCAAGTCTTTGCCCTTAATAGACAACACTGCTCTCCCTGATAGCCGCCCATAAACGTCTCCCAGGTTTAGGAAGGGATGGGGCCCTTTGAGGTCCCAGGCAGGGGTGCCCCTAAGGTCACTGAGCAGAACACAGCAAGAGGCAGGCCTGAAGATGATGGCGGGGTGGGGGGCGGTGTTGCGTGCACACCCACTGGCCTGGAGAAGCGGAGGCTGGAGTTTGCCTTGACATGCTTCACAGTCAAGGGCAGCGTGACCCTGACACTCTTTTAAATATTCTCTGCCCATTGACAATTCTTTGGACTTCAAAGCAGACTCGTGATGACAGACAGGCGTGCTCCGCTTTCTCCCACAGTGGGCTCGCGGGACCGGACTTGTAGGCCCCTGGGCCCGCGGGACTGTCCTTCAGAAGATGCCACCCACGGAACTCAGACCGTGACACCAGGACGAGGGCTGGGGGGAGGGGCGCAGACCTGGATGTCCAGCGGCAGAGTCACGGCACTGACCACGACCCCATGTCTCATTCCTCTTCATCTCTGTTCTTTCTTTCACGTCTTTGGACAGGGTTGATGTGCTGGATTCGGAAGGCGGCGTACAGGAGGCCGTGGGTGGATCTGGGGCTGGGTGGAGTCACGTCTTCAGGCTGGACGGCTGCGGCACTGGCCACGGACTAGAGGTTCTCCGACATTAAACCATGGTGGCTATTTATGCCCCATGTCCCCTTTTCAGCCACCCTTGAGGACTCGAGCTGTGCTTATGGCACATCGACCACCAGACAGACGCGTCAAGAGCACCAGTGCTCTGGACGGAGTCAGTCGAGTTCTCACCAAAGCGAAGAGATCTGACGTGTCACCAACCCACATGGCCTCAACGTACGTCGGAGCTCCGTTTCTGGAATGCTTTCAAATGTTGCAGACCACCCTTACCTCAGGTAATCAGGGCAGCGCACCCCGAGTGCCCCCACGATGTCCTTTCACCCGGTCTACCGAGCACCTGTTACGGCGCCAAGTCCAAGCCTCAAACTCCCGGAACTGGAAACAGCCGACAGGCAAGTATTAACTGCAGTGTAGCCCAGCCTTGTTTTACTGAAGACCCACTTGGGACTGCACTTTCTGTCTCAAAGTCTTCAGCTTACGGTGTGATGCTGCAGGGGACTGAGGGCTGGTGGCATCCCTCCTGCACGGTCTGGAGTAGCTGCGTGAGCCTTCAGGTGCAGGAGAACCCGGTCCTGCCTGCATGTCTCATGAGGACCCCGGGCGCTCCCCAGACCTCCGGAAACTCCCCACAATTAAATACTACCACACCACCCCCTGGAGTGCCTGAATGCATTTAGACTCCCTCCTACTCCGGGAAGCCTTGCCAGGCCCGTCAGCGTGGTAACAGGCTGCCTCTCCTGCGTCCTCCCCTGGTGACTGAATATGGTCCTCTTTTCTGTAAAAAATGATTCTCTGCAGAAAAGTAGGAGAAAAAATCCCCACTCTCTGACCCACTTAAACAGCAGTTACTGAACTGTCTTTGTGCCCCATGGATGCTCTTGCAAAGAAAAGGTGGGTGAGAAGCAGCCGCGTCGTCTCCACCAACGGCGTCAGGGAGGGAGGGTGGCAGGCCTTGGCTATGGGTCTGTGTAAGACTCATCCCGGCCAGGCCCACGTCACTGCCTAGAGGCCGACCCCATTTTCTTCCTTTTATGGGGCGTGCATTCTTCCAAAAATTGTCTTGCAGATATTTAAAAAAACAAAACAAAGCCCTAAACAAGAAAACCTAACTTCTCCCTCAAAGCACAGCGTGATGTCCCAGCTAGAACACAGCAGCCTGGGGCTCCTTGCTGGCTGAGCCAGCCCTGGGGAAGGATGGGGAGGCCACCAGAGGTCTCCTTGGCTCTTGACTTCAGGGGATGGCAAACACAAGGCTGTCTTCGTCTTGTGGTAGTCAGGCTAGTAGACAGGAAGGCAAATCGCTCCTCTGCACCGGCAAGCGCGTGGGTGTCCTTGGCTACTCTGCACCTGCCCCTCACCGTTCAGACAGGCCACCCCCTGGTCTCAGCTTTGGCTTCTGAGCAAAGGCCTGTCCTTTCCATCCACGGGTGCAGGCAGCCCCTCCCTGGGGAAACCTCTGACCAACCCACGCCAGCCCTTCACGCCTCCTCTCTGGTCTTAGCATACGAGCGCCTTGCCTCAGCAGCTGTCTCAGGGCCTTCTCCTGCCTGCCTCTCTCACGTGCGCGCACACACACCACTGGCCTCCATTCCCAGCCTCTCTACCAGCTCATGCTAACAGGTGCCCGCTGGTGCCTTCCCGAGGCTCTCAGCTTGAGTTCTTCCTGGGGACTCTCTGTCCCGCCGTCACTGCCTGAATGTTCCTTCCTCCCTTAAATTCTGAAACATTCTTTCTTCTCTAATTGTTAGAATCAACTAGCGAAGTGTTTATCAACTTAAAAATGTGTACAAAGTTGATTCAATAAGGGTTCATGAAAAGATCTAACGTAAAAATTAGCTTAGGATATAAGTGAGCCACAGACAGCCCTTAGACTACATCTGAAACTAATGACGTACTATAATGTTGGCTAATTGAATTTAAATTAAAAAAACAAAACCCAGCCCTTACAGTGGTAGATGGCCCATTTGGACGTCTTTTTGCCTGTGGTTCTGGAGTAAAACCATGCGGTCGACTTCCCTACACAGCAAAGCAACGAGAACGGCCACTTCTAAGGTGCTGGTTTCATGCCTCTGACTTTCCAAGTGCTTCCGTCGAATCGGCCACGTTTAGTCAGAAACCCACGTTTGTGAGTACCAAAGCTTTATTTTTAACAGCTGAAGTGTTTGCTTTATCCTGAACTGTCCTGAAAAATGTCTTGGGGACATGGGAGCACACGGCAAAGCACAGGAACTTTCTGGAACATAAGCATTTCAAATTCTCTCAAACACACAGCAGCGCTGGTGTTAGAGGCCCACGGTGGTCAGTCACATGGGGGCGGGAGGGGTCTAGGACCCGGAGGGTGTGGCTCAGTGCAGAATGTCAATGGCCACGCCTGCGCAAGCACCAGGGCTTGCCTCTCGGGCGTGGAGAATTCCAAGATGAACCGCTCTGACTGCCGTAAAAGGGTTTGCCTCCCAACCGCAATCCACTTCCCCTTCAGCTGCCTGCCCTGGGGCTCCCGCCTGCTGTCCTCCTGGCATCGGGCCGGTGGCCGGCTCCCAGCCAGGACCGATGTAGCTGGACCACTGTCCGGGCCTGTCTGGCATGCTTGGCTGCACTGCCCAGCAGCTGGGGGCCCCCACCAGCTCTTTCTGGTTGGGACACCCTCTTCTAAATGTTATTTTTATGATTCCAAATCACAGAGCAGTGTCTTCTGCCCCAGACCTGGGATCTGCAATGGTCAGTTCACAGTGCCCATGTCGCATCCAGATCTACAAAATCAGAAGCTCTGGGGCTGCGTTATCACCCAGTGAGAAAGTATGCATGCACGCGCCGCGAGCAGACCGTACGGTCCTGGATGGACAGCATACGGAAGCGCCAATGTACATCACCGAGAGACACAGGTCGGGTCTGGGTCCCCTCGGTTGCCCTTGGCCCCCAGAAAAGTCGCTGCTGACCCCTGCCAGGATCCAGCACCCCTGGGAGCGTGTAACAGAACCTGTGCAGGAGCCCAGGCCAATGTCCAGGGAAGGCACATGCCGCCACCTGGGAAGTGACCTCCTGAGAAGCCAGTCGGTGGCAGGACGCGGATACCTTCCTGGCCACTGCTCACGGAGAAGACAACGGGCCCTCACGTGAGGCATCCGGAGCTCTGCCTGCCCAGACTCCGAGTTTCAGGCAGGCGGTGCTCGGGGTCAAGGCTCTGTGTATAAAATGTTCACCACCCGCAGGAAGGAAGCTCGTGGGTCAGCTGTTTGCAGGTGACGCTGCTGGTGACCCCCAGGCCCCACCTCTCGTATTGCCCCAACAAAGTCCGAGACACGTGATAGGGGACCCATTTTCCCCAGTGAAGTGTGTTTGACTCTTTTCCTCTCAACACAGTTCTTTGTCGGTAAAACGAGGCCCGTCTGGCTGGCTTGTGGTGGGAGCAGAAGTAAGGCCCCGGGAGGCCTGGGACCAGCCCGGCTTCCTCTGCAGCCCTCCGAAATGCATTTCATTTTAAGGACCCTATAAAAACCTACTGTTCAACTTCATTTCGATATTCAGGCCCCATTTTTTTCTGAATTCATCTGTTTTCATGAATAGTGCTATTATTCTCGACAAATGCAGCAAACCTTAAAACCCTGCGTGTCCATAAAAGACCAGTTATGCCTGAGACACAATCAGACATGTCATCAAGGACAGTCATTAGAATATTTTCCAGGAAAAGAGGAAATGGTCAAATTTTAATTCTTCATACCAGTGCGCCAGAATAGTGGGGAAAACACGCCAGAATAGCAGGGAGACCAAAAAAGAAAAAAAAAAAAAGTTTTGTTTCATTTGGTTTTTGTTTTTAGACTCGCGCACACGCAGATGTGGACGGCTCTTGTGTTTGTTTTCACGTGTACCCGCCTGCGTGGGGGTAGTGCAGAAGTAACACAGTGACGGCGTGAAGTCAGATCACAACGACGCGCATCCCTGAAAGGCGCTAATAAGACTCTCACTTCTGCAAAGAACAGTAGAAGTGGGCACAAGGCAAACGGTGGATGGTCCAGGACCCTGGGAGCTGGGTCCCAGGCCCGCTGGCTTCCCTCGGTCTCAGCTGGGGACTGGGCTCACCGACTGCACGGTGCTGACTCGGCCGGCGGAGGGCTAAGCGGCCAGCGTTGGCTGAAGGACACTGTGCCATCTTCCCTCCGGCCTTCTCCCTTGTACTTCTTTCCACATAGTCAAGACGGTATTTTACACAAGATTCTGCATCGTTATTTTTTCTCTACGCTACACGTCCCCCCCACACCACTAAAAGCTCTTCAAAAACAACACTTACGATATGTCGGCTGTGTATTTGCTCTCGAGAGACACACCGGGATCTTCCTGCCGTGGTATTGTGCACGGAGCTGTTTTTCAGGTTTCCCAGATTAAAAGCCTACACTGCCGAGAACCAACAAACTGACAAACCAACCTGCCAACGTGGAAGCCCTTGGACAGCGAGGCCACCCTCCGGACACGTCCGGGTCAGAAGTCACGGTTCCTGCCTGGCTCTGCCGGTGGGCCCAACGGCTCATGGCGCTCAGCTCCCAAACGAGACGCTGCGCACCTGCTACGACGCCTCCCCACGTGCAGGCGCCGATAGGTGCCGTGTTCCCGTGCCCCGCAGACCAACACCGTGCCTGGGAGCTCAGACGCGCCCCAGTGGCCAGACTGTGTCAAGGCCGCTGGCACGGGGCTCCGCCGCACCGCTAACCGAACTCTCTGGGTCTCAGTTTTCCTGTCTGTAAAAGGGGACGATGTTCGTCCCTGCCCCACAGAGCTAGTCAGAGTCATGGGGTTATTCGTTCTTGTGAAGGCACCTGGGGGGAGGTGCGGAAGGCACCCAGCCTCCGAGGCCTCGTGAGACCTGCTCTTACGCGCTATTTTAACTACTGTATTTGGCCAAGCAGAAGTGACTGTGGAAAGGCCGTGACAAAGTACAGAAAACCAGCCAAGGAAGTCAGACAAGGGAGAAACCGTGTCCCAGTGGGAAAACTCAGCAAGGTGCCTTACCAGTGAGGCCTGGAAGGGCAGGTGGGAATCCTGCGGGGTGACATTCACGAGCAGAAGGGGCCATCGGGGTCAGAAGGACCGCGGGGACTTGGGAGAAGTCCTTTCAGTTTGCTGGCGTGTGCAAGACTACCCCAGAGAAGAGCACGCGGGGTCTCGGGGTCTTGCCGCTGAGCCTTCACCTGGAGGAGTACGAAGTGGGGAGGGACATGCTGTGGTCCCACGGAAGCAGTGTCCCGGGGACAAGGCGGTGCCACTCCAGGAGTGGCCAAACAGGGCTGCAGGATACAGCCAGCCTCCACGCTCGGGCAAGCGGAGGGCACGTGTGGTCTGGGATCCCTCCACCATAAGGAGATGTTTGGAGAAGTGTGCTTCCAAACACGGTCCACTATGGCGAGAGGTGGACACGAGGCAGGCGAGGGGAGGGGACCCGGCAGGTGTACAGGTCCAAGCATGCAGCCCTGCAGTAGGGAGAGGGATGAAGAAGCTGGTGACGTTACCACAAGCAGAGCAGAAGGAGCTGGGCTCCATCACTCAGGCCAGATGGGGGACGGACATCAGGTCCCGGGATGGCAAGGCTGCAAGGGGGAACCCTTGAGTTTCCCAACTATGGAGAGGATTTTATTCACAAAATGCAGGTAGACATCTTACTGAAATGATGGGAAGGACATTTCTGCCTGGAGATGGGGCCAAGGCAGAACAAGCCCGTGGGCTGCCGTACAGACATCTCTCCGTTACAGCATCCGAGACCATCTGAGGTCCTACCACAGACGTGGACCCTGGGTCCTGAGCGGAACTCAGGAATGTTTTCTCAGGGTGATGGATGGACCACAGGCACAGCTGTGATCTCTCGCCACCCGATGCCTCTCTCCGTGGGTAGAACACACGCTTTGCAGAAGTCTCGCTGGCCCCTGTGGGCACCCGACAGAAGTGACACCTCTCACACCCGCCTTCTCACTGTGATGGGACCCTGTGATAGGACCCACATGGCTACTACGGGCACTCGGGCTTCTGGAAAGATCACCGCGTGTAGGTTGTGAAGAACCCCGCCCAAGCTCAAGGGAAGACTTCCCCGCACGCATCAGAGAACACTGCAGAGGCGAGACACATGCTCCAGGCCAGTCCACAGGAACCACCACAGCGCTGGAAGGAGTCGGGCCCGCCTCTCAGCGTGGAGCTCTCAAGGATGGCAAAATACGGTAGAAACATGGAATCGGATTCTTCCACCGCAGGAGAACATAGACAGCAGAGAGATCGTATTCCAGGATCTGCCTTCTGCTTGCCAGCACCTGCTTTCTCAGGAACACCACCGGCATTCAACATTCCTCAGTCCACATTCAGACTCAGGACAGAGGAGGGAAGGGGAGAAACACGCCCTGGGAGAATGGCTGTGTAGGGGGGGCTCTGGCATCTGCTGTCCAGAGACAGGAAAGCACCAGTGTGTGCTGTCACCCTGGTTCCTGGCTGATTGGGCGTTTGACTCTCTGTTCTAACCCTCGCTGAAGATGAGGAGGGTTCACAGTACGGTCCCCAATGGAACCTTCTACTGGAAGGTGGCCCAGAAAGCTATTTTGGGGATCACACAGTTGAAAGGTGAGCTGGGGTTCTAAAAAGCGCTTGCGTGTGTTCTAACATTCATTCGAAGCCTACTGCTGGGGTGTACAGGACGTGCAGGAGAGGTGTTGAGATGTATTTCCTTCAAATTGCTAAAGAATTCTACGCAGTATGATACGGCAAGAAAAAAAAAAGAAACAGAAGGTGTGAGGACTAAAAAGGAACGTGTAATGCTGTCTTTTGAAGATCTGATGACTGCATTTATAGAAAATGCAGAAGAATCTATAGTAAACGTTCAGAATTAACGAATGAGTTTGAGAAAGTACTAACCGTGAGACAAATTCACAAGCTGAACTATATTTACATTGGAAGCATCAGCTCAGCAAAGGGCATCATGAAGAGAAAACTTGAGCCACGAAGCAGAACAAAGTATTTGTGGCCAAACAGGGGTTTGGCCTGAGGACAGATGAAGAGGGGCGCTGGGGTGGCTCTGTCGGTTAAGCATCTGACTTTGGCTCGGGTCATGATCGCAGGGTCCTGGGATCGAGTCCCGCATCGGGCTCCCTGCTAGGCCCAGAGTCTGCTTCTCCCTCTGCCTCTGCCCTGCCTCACTGCTCCTTTGTTCTGTCTCTCTCTCAAATAAATAAATAAAATCTTAAAAAAAAGGAATCGATGAAGAGATCCCAAATCATCGTGAAATGGATACCCAAGAGAAAAGTGGGCACGAGACTCAAACCAGCAGATTACAGGAGAGGATATCCAAATGGCCAAGAAATACAGACAAACCATGCTTGACCTCATTAGTATCGAGGACACTCAAACATTTTGAGAATAAACACAAGATAGTAACTTCTGTTGGTTGTTTTGAACCCAGTCTTGGACTAGTGCCTCAACCCTCCCACCGCCCTTGGTCCTAAACTTGGCTCTGTGGTTGGAAGTGGGTTCATCTGAGAGCTGTCGGGGGTCTGCTGGCACACCTTCCTGTCCCGTCTTGTCACCGCGGCATTCAGGGTCCTGTGAAAGAGGGGCAGGCACGAGTGCCATGGGTCAAGGCAGCTGAGCCCAGGTGGGCTGCCTCATGGCTCCCGTTCTGTGCGCACCTGCCTGCTGCGGACAATCGGGGAAAATCCTGGCTCCTCCCTCCTTACAGCAGCATGGGCACCTCTAGGAGGAGAACGGTGGCAGGCTGCTGCAGAAAATGTCACGGGGATACAGGGTAGACGCGGCCCCGTACTGTCGGCTTCTCCTCTGCCTCCATCTGGCATCACCACCAGTAAGTGTATTTTAGGTCCAGTGTAAAATGGCCGAGCTGCTCTTTGGAGGATGGTTTAAGAGCTGTGGGGGCTCTCTAGAGGAAAAGAGGACCAGTGCCTTTCGTTTTGTAAGCCTGATGGAAAGAAGACTGTGTTACTAACCCCGAGAGGAGCCGAGCGCCCGGGGGTTATTAAACTAGCATTTGCCCAAGAGCTGTTTTACGTGGAAGCGGGGAAGATGCGAGACCAGCGCAGAGGAGTGCAGGCAGCAAAGACTCCAAGCACGCGGACAGCCTGATTACCGAGGTATGCACGGAGGACTCAGTCAGCCAAAATAGGTCAAGACGGGCAACCCGGCTGCCAGTTGCTGGGAGCAAACTCTCCTTAATTGCTGCTTGGGGAACTAATTGGTCCCAGCAGAAGCATCTAGCAGGAGGTCTTTAATTCAGACGAGCGGGGGCCAAGCCCTCTCCCTGTATGGTCCCTGTACGGTCCAGCCTCGGGGGCACCCTAGAGCAGGGCGGGGCGCCACGTGCCCCAGAGAGGCATTTCGGGGCCAAGGCAGGCAGCCGAGGACAGGAACCTGGACAAACAAACAGATGGAACTTTGCGCTGAACCATAAGAGAATCCCAGAGATACTGGCCTGAGGATGTTTTAGCCAATTTTCAGAGCCGCTTAGATAAACTGTGAACAAGCGGATACAGAATCTCAACAGATTGCCAGGGATTTGCCCCAATCGAGCTGACATTCTGGCTGGAGGGCTCTGGCACAGTCCTGCTTCCCCCCGCCCCCCCAACACCTCCCAGCTTCCTTCCAACTCGCCACCCACCTACACAATGAAGCCACCCAAGTAAAACATCGTGTAACAGCAGTATCTTTCCATGCTCACCCTGAAACCTTAGTCCTTCTAAACGCTGACATGTCAGTTGTCTGCTTAGTGACCGTTATAATACTGAAAATTCCTTCATTTAGCCTGCTTGAGATGAAGTCATGCAGCTGTAAGGGTGACTTGCAAAATACAGGCCAGTTCCAGTCTCTGTTAAAGGGACCGGGGAAGGCCTTGAGATCTCCCGTGGCAAAACTTATGATCCATCTCATTCCATCAAAGCTATGACAGTGCTCCTGGATTTTAAAAAGTCATTCGTATTCACAGAAAAGCAAAAGACAACACAATGTAGGTTTGGCAACTTGAAGCAAGACACCGACTGCCTCTGTCACATTTGATTTGGCCCCTGAAAGAGATGGGCAGGTGGCTTCAGAGCACAGTACCCTCGCAGCCTCCTGCTCCCTACTCTGGGACGGTGACCTTTGCTGGGTGTACGTGAGAGGGTCCCTGGGTGCTGCTCTCTTTCCCTGCCAATGTCGCAGCTGTTAGAATGTCCCCCATTTCTCTCCTGGGGTGATTGAGAATCCCTAGCGGGAATGTCCATGGAGCCCCATGAATCTGGAATAAGTGGCTCGGGACAGACCTTTCAAGAAACAGAAGGATTCCAGCCCCGACTCCACGTCAACCTAGCGACGCCAGCGTGTCACTGATTTACTCCGTGTCCCGCCTTCTTTGGCCGTCAAGAGGCATGATGGCACCTGTCCCATCCATTGACAAGGCTGCTCTTGGGATTAGGGGAGACAGCATGACACTCTCCTTGGAACTGTACAAAGAGCTAGGACAAATGCTGCATATCAGCGCAAGGTCAAGAGGGCAGGCTTTCCTGTGGCATGAAGGGCCATTTCGATGACCCCACCCTATTGATACCACCACCACGCCTCCCACGGGCTGATCTACCCTTCGGCCGGTCCTCATGTCCTCACCATTGTCTAGGGCTCCTAAGAAGGCCTCGGCATGTCATGAGTCACGTCCTGGGTTTCTGGACTCTTGGAATGAGGTATTGTGGGAATCTAGGCTTTCTAGCTTCGAGAAATCAAAGCTCACGTTGACTCAAGTTGATGTCAGTTGGGGGCATTGTTGTTAGATGTGTACAGAGCCATAAAAGAGTAAACGGGGTGGGGCCTTCCGTTACTTTAAATTCATGTGTCTTTTAAAACGTTAGCATTTAAAGAATCTGATACCCCAGGGAGTAAAGTAATGAGTGACCCGTTTCAAGGTCTAAAGCTTCTGCACCTAATCTACTCCCACAGGTTGTTCAGGTTAACACGTCCCCTATCTCCCTGCCCGGTCGTGGGCTTCACACACGTTGCGCTAAACCAGAAGAATTCACTTTTGTCACAGTGCGAACTCTATTCCATGACGCAGTTTTGGGGCGATCAGTGGGTATCTGGCTCAGTAGGATGTTTCGTTTGCTGTCTCCAAAATAAGCCTTTAAAAAAACGGTGAATCATGTAATTCCCTCAAAAAACAACCGAACATGTAAAATGACTTAATTACTGAAATTAGATGACGGCCCTGGTTCTTCAAGGCGGACACTGGACGGGGCTCAGGTTCTCGACTCCACCAGAGCTGGCTGTGCGGCTGCCACGGGGCGCCGACCGCTGCCCGGGCTGCAGGCTCCTCGTCTGTAAGAGAAGTCTGGGCAGGCTGGTCCCTAAGCCCCCACCTGCCTCCGAGTGCCTCCAGCGACGGACAAGCCCTCTGCAGACATGTCTTTCTGGATCATCCTTCCCAAGGAACAATCATCGCATTAAACATGCTGTCAGCATGTGGAGCTCAACACATCCACACCTTCCATTTCTTCGGAAAGTCCAGGAAAGACAGGAATGTCATGGAGAATGAGGACAAAATGCTGAGCAGAACGATTTTTGCTTCAGCAAACTGGAAAGGCCGACCTTGGCTCTTTCTCAGTGACAAACTGGAGTGAAAAATGTGACTAATTTCAGGGCGGGGGGGGGGGCTCAGTCAGTGAAGTGTCTGCCCTCAGGTCATGATCTCAGGCTCCTGGGACTGAGTCCCGCATCAGGCTCCCTGCTCAGTGGGGAGTCTGCTTTTCTCTCTCCCTCTGCTGCTCCCCCTGCTTGAGTTCTCTCTCATAAATAAATTAAAATCTTTGAAAAAAATGCGACTTATCTCTTCTCATTGTGGAAGGAACTGATCCGACAAGAAAAAAAAATCTGGGTTGGGGAATTTGAAAAGGGAAAGAAAATTTTACTGATTTTTAAGCGACATGTCAACAATTCCTCTACAAAGTCAAAGTCTTCGGACAGCTTCTTTACGGTGGTTTCAGTACTCATGGGGATGGAAAACAGGCACGTCTGAGGTGCCTTAGGAGACATCTATAGATATGAATAAATTGGTAGATAGATATATGTATATGTGTCTCTATATATTTTTTAACATGGGACTCGAACCCTCGAGCCTGAGATCGAGACCTGAGCAGAGATCGAGGGCCGGACGCCTCACCGACTGAGCCACCAGGCGCCCCCGCTAAGGCTCTTCATATTAACCGAATCTCCTCCTGGTCCGGAGTTTACTGAACACAAAATCATGATGATTAGTATAGATTAAGGAGGTTTACGGTACATGATTTGTCCTTTATTGTTCTATTATCACTTGACAATCTAAAATACTGACTCTGTTCCACACACAAAATTGTTATAATGTTATATAACACGTATGTTATACATGCAATTATATATATAAGTATTATAAAAATCTATTTAGATTTCACTGAGTCTCTGGGAAGTTCGTCACGTTGCATATGTGACCCAGAAGCGCTGTTTGTGGTCACAGTTTAGTTTTAAAGGGTGATTTAGAAAAGATGACAGCCAAGCAGAAAAGCCTCACTTGAAAACAGTGCCTTAACGAGCTTTGAAAACAAAATTAGCTGGGTGTGGGTCCCAGCAGGAGCCCTGTCTCTGCTGTAAGGATTTCAGTGTCGGGTGACACCCAGGGCAGGGACTCGAAGCCACGGGCAGCACGGGCCGGCCATTCCGAGCTGGACTCCTGTTCTCCAGCCGACACCCCATCGGCAGCTCTCCAGTGCGAAAAGACAAGAGCTTAAAAGTCACCCGGGGCTATCTCGGGGGCGACTCTGAAGCAGTCCCAACTCCTCGCCTTTTAACAACAAGCATTGGACATGAAAGGCCGGCTCAGATTGACCTTGGGTGGGACGTACGGGGACGGGAGCATGATGCAGCAGAGTTGTTTCTGGCTGGAATGCACCGTGGTCAGCGATGTAGGGAGAAGTCTGTCTTCACTACGTGCTGAGCCCCAGGGTGGGTGCGGCTCTGAGCAGGGCAGGAAGCCAGCTGGTGGAGGGACAGGAGTGGACCCAAGCACGGTGGCTGGGGAGGCCACAGCGTGGACGGCCGGGAGCCCTCCTGATGGCCAGCTGCAGAGGTGACTGCGACGGGGTCCCCCAGAACGAGGGCAACCAAGACTGGGGGAGCGGCGCACATGGGTTGGGGGATACATGCCAGGGGATGGGCAGGGGCATCTGAGCTGCGACGCTACAAGGTTGTGTGCACACAGCTGCAAACTTCTGGGGGCACCAAGCAAGGGCTCACCCTGAATCCAGACTGATGAGCTCCCTGAGGTCAAGAGTCTTTGGTCATACACTGTCATTTCCCTTCTGGCTTGGGAGCTGCCATCTGCCGCCGCGAGTTTTGTGGACTTATGAGCAGTAGCTCACCGCTCGAGCTAAGACAGTATTATTCTCCCATTGCCATTGACCGGCTGACAAACAGGAGGAAGGGAGGACCCAGCAGCTCCCAGTAGACAACCTGGACTGACCCAGAGCGGGAGGAATCACTAAGGAGGCAGCGGCTAGGTGAAGACCCCAATGGCCGACAGCCATCAGTAGCCCACAGCAGACCTTTCCTGTGGCCCACAGTGCACAGAAGGAAGAGACACAGAAGGCACCACCTGTACCCTGAGAACCTTCTGGAATCTCCAGCCAGAGCTTCATGACTCAGGGGTGCGGGAGGCCAGCAGGGAGGGCCGTCACCAGGGAGACGTGCCAGGAGGAGACACGCTCAAGTTCAAGTGATGATGGAGTGGGGAAGACACACAGCACCTGTGAGCGTGTCCACCCCTGGCGCAAGCTGGGAGCTCTCCCTGAGCCGTTGCTTTTGGTTCTTTTAGAGTTATGGACTCATCTCACAGAGAAGGAAACCAAGGTCTAGAAACGAAAGATCTTGCCCAAGGTCATGGTTCATGATGGCCACAGCCTGACCAGCAGCATGTGAGCTGGACTTGAGGTCACAGGTCCTCAGCTCGGGGGATGTGCAGGGGTGGTCTGAGTTCAAAGCAAACGATCTAAGATAAGTTTTGGGACAGACGCATCCAGAATGTCCCTCTTCTCCCACCTCATACACACCAAAGTAAGTGTTCTGTGCCCTGCGGGACAGAGGGCAGCCTACAGGAGCAGGGGTCTGAAGCAGGGGAAAGCAGACGCGCAGGGACAGTGACATGTGCATCATGTGATGGCCTTGCCTTAGTCATTGTCCCAAGCAAGCGTTCTCTACCTCGACTCCCTAATCTTCCAAAACAATTTCCCCGTATTCATTTACATGAAATGTCTGCTCACTGAATCTTTGCTTTTATTTCTAAAACGTGGTTGTCTTTCATGGAATTTTCCAAAGTACTCTGTTTAAGAGATTCTTTAACTAGAGACGGTCAAATACATGACTGACCTTCGCTGGGGAAAACTGTGTCGCTGCACGGGAAGCACTGACAATCTAGAAAGATAACGGGGTGGGGGCGGGGCTGTGCTTTCAGCCTCATTTCCAAAGGAAACAGGCTTCAAGGAAACGCTCTGCGAAGCCCCAGTGCTGTCTTCTGTTTCCAACACAGTCTCTCAACAGCTCTTCAGGAATGCGTTGGTTTCTAATCACTACATACACCTTGGGTTAAACTTTCCAACTATGGGCCAAGGCTGGTGGGACTCAGAAGATCCCCTTTTCCAGAGATGGGTGTGTTTTCACAAAATGGGCCACAATGGCCAATTCCTGCCCTCCCTTCCCACAGGCTGTTTTTGCAAAGCTCAGGGTCAGACTTGCTCTCAGGCCAGGCATGACTGCAGAGGCTCTGGGCCCACCAGTCAGAGGATAAAATGCTCTGCAAAGAGAGAAATCCCTTAACCCATCTGGAGAAGGGCAGATGAAAATGATTTTTCTCCAGCCCATGACTTTCCCAAACTTGCCTGCACGAGCAAGCGAGTGTCGTGTGTTTCTGAGATATTTCAGAGGTCGGGCGTGACACAGCAGGGCCAAGCACACCCCAGTCAAAGGCCCTAGTGCTTGTTAGGGAGCCACCACTCAAAGGGAAGGCTAGAGATCATCTCCCAGGACCCGTGGTTCTGGGACCAGCTGCGAGTGGGTTACACTGCTGGGTCCAAACCTGCAGGATCAAATTCCAAGTCTGCACAGAGATCTCTGCCTGGCTCTTCGGATCCAGCTGGGTCCCAGGTCCTCTCTAGAGCACTGGGCGAGGAGTCACCCACCAACACCCCCAAAGCGTTTACTAGGGGAAAGTGACCTCACTGGCAAGTCCCCTTCCCCTCAACTCCCTCACTGTCATGGGCCCAGCAGAGAGGTACTTGTGACTTTGGCTCATAAGTGGGGGGCCTTTGAATGATGGCCCCCAACCCTTCCATCGGACCACATGGTTTGGTCACTGGTCCCTGTTCTGCATTCTCACCCTTGGCGGACCGTGAAGCCAAGTTTCTGGAAGCACAAAGGAGGCCACTGGCCAACCCTCTTGCCCTGAAGAGCAAGTTCCCCTGGGCCCCCAGGCGCTCCCTGGACTCACGCCCGCCTTCCCTTGGGCTCTGAAGCTCAGGAAAAAGCAGCTCTGGGCCGCGGGGCAGGCTGCCCTCGGTTCTGCAGCGGAAGCACATTTTTCGTTAGCTTGACTCTGCACAGAAGCCAACGTCTGTCCACCCCGGTAGCTTTTTATACAGTGATTTGAGGCCAGTGAAGCCAGCGGGAGAGGAACTCCCTGCAGTTGACCTCAGTCACCCATCTCTGAGGGATGTGCCTTTGGCACCGAACACAGTGATTCGTGCTGTGATTCTGAACAAAAAGTTCCCCAAACACTGAGTGTCCCTTCGGACCAGGACCCCTGTCTCACCCACTTTCGTCCGCCCATCTGTCCTTGGGTCAGAGCCCAGCCCCCTCGCTCAACTCTGCCCTGGGCCGGGGGGGACTCGGCATGTCCAGGACCTGGCCCTTGTCCTCACAGGGCTCAAGGGGCCACGGCCAGGTTGAGGGAGGAAGAGGAAGCCCTCTTTTCTTTGGGGTTTCCTTAGTGCCCCTCCGTGTGCCTTCCCCTTCTCAGCACCATGGCGGCTGGTGGAGAGACCCCCGGGAGCCGTCTTTGCCGGCCTTCTGTGTCTGTGACAGGGACCCTCAGCCAGCCCCATGGCCCCTCTGACACGTCCTCCTCTCCATGCCCCGTCTCACCATGGCCGAGGAACCAGCATCAGCTAACGCTACATCCTCAGCACAACTACGCTGAGAAAGGGAAAAGCACCCCGTGGACGATCACCAGGCACTGTGCTCTCAACGTCCAGTGCCATCTCTGGGCAGGTGGCTGCTGCTGGGACCCTCTCCTCCTCCGGGACGTCAGGTCAAGACCTGCTGACAGCTCCCCAGTGCGAGGGTCCAGAAGTGGGACCTCCAGAGCAGCCAGCAAGCCTCAAACGCTTCTGTCCGTCTTTGGGGCTAAACAGGTGGTTTGGCTGGAGAGGGTGTGGCTGAAAGCCCTTGAACGTTGAGGCATGTGGCCCCGCTCCCACCACAGACCCCGGTGGACTGGCCATGGGTGCCATAGGGCTGACGCCTCCTCGAAGACGGAGGCCTCATTCAGCCGCAGGACACTGGCTGGAACAGGGCAGCTCCGGCTCAGTGTGACGGACTGAAAAGCTGTGAAGGGGACAGAAACGCCACCTTTCTTTGCATTTGTCTCCGGGTCTCCTCCCTCCCACTCAGCAGACCTTCCCTGGGTGGCCGGGGAGCCCTCCGATCACGTCGCCAGCCTCCTTGGTTTAGAAATCTTAAGGACCTTCAGCCTTCCTACAGAACGGTCAGATGCCGCATTTACTCAACAGGGTCCTCGGGCCGCAGGCAGGTCTGTGCAGGTCCTGTGCCAGCGAGGACGCACGTTCCCGGCCCTCGGGGAGCCCGACATCCAGCGCGGTGACCCAGGGGGACACAGGTAAGAGTGATTCAGGCTCACTGGCTCCCCTTCTCCTGGGGTCTCCCCACCCACCACATTCGGACCCAGCCCTGCGTGGAGAGAGGGCCCAGGCACCGACCGCCTGGGAAACCCGTGGGCAAGACCTCAGTCCAGGTGGCATCTGATGGTCCATGGCCCCCTACCCCCGAGATCTCCTCTGCCCCGGGCTGCTGGCTAGCAGCTCCTCCTGGGCCCCTTGCAGCCCTCGGCCGGGTTTCGTCCCTCGTCTCGACAGGCTCTGCTTCCTTCCAGAGGAGCCTTGGGCAGCCCCGGGGCCTCAGGAGCTGCACAGGGTCTGGGTCACCCTCAGTGGCCGTCCAGACCAGGCCTCACACTTTTGCAAAGGTAACTCTGGCCAGGACGGCCCCTGTGACCACTCTGTCACGGCGTGGTTGACAGGTGCAGAGAGCCAGATGCACCCCGAGAGGAGAGGGGCCTCCAGGGAGCTGGGCAGGCCACGTGGGAGGGCCACGTCTGGGACACGGGGGTGTCAGAGCCCCGAGGCCGACTGGCCCACTTGCCCCTTTGTTTTGAGCTCTGAGTCACTTCCTCTGAACCCGACATCAACCCCGGGAGCCTATCGACCCAGAGAATGAAACCGAGCTTTAAAAGAGTACGTCAGAAAGTACTGGAGTGTTCCTGAGCCTCCCACAGGGCGGGCGCAGGCGGACACGGGCCACACCGCGGTCGGACCGTGAGGACAGTATGCGCTCAGCGAGGCGAGCCAGACCCCTCACAGGAGGCCCCTGACACAGGCGATCCCAGCCCCGAGACAGGAAAGCAGGATGGAGCTCCCTGGGGGCTGAGGGAGGGAGGTGAGGCGTCACTGCTGAGTGGGGACACAGCCTCGGGTGGGGAAGAGGAAGTCCTGGAGGCGGATGGTGGGGGTGGTTGTGCGGGACCAGGGAGGTGCTTGCAAACGGTGAAGGGGTTAAATGCTGCGTTCTGTGTAGTTTACCAGAAAAAAGAAAGAGTACCAAAGAACGCACACAGGTGTGTACTACACACACGAGAGGGCGGATGTGACATGAATGAGATGGTTTCCAAATGGTCCGTTTGCAAACGCTCCATGTTTGTATTCTGGGGGATGTGTGAATCAGGGCTCAAGACCTTATTTTTTATTTTGGGAAATTTACCCAATTTCTGACATATGAAATGCTTAGAAAGAATAAAGATCACAAAAAGATTCTTCCTATGGAGAATTCAGAAAAGCCTCACGAAGTCTGCCTTTTTGCTGTTTACTCTTATGGACTTTCATTAATTAAACCCAATGAAGAAGAAAAACCACTACGAAGGCAGAAATGTTCCCTGAATAAACACTCTTTGGTCCTTAAGAACCCGAAGAAGAAAGATTTTGTTAAAGGCACTGCAAAGAGGAGAAAGAGGCCCTTTTAAACAGGAATGGGTATACGTAGAGCTTCTTCTAAACCAACGTGTTTTCCTTTGAGACACTGCTCTGGCTTTGCTTTCCTGTTTTCTTACACACAGAGGCGGGTGGCCCCAGGTTAGATCTGGCTCCAGGAAAATGAAACTCTGCGTTTATTGGACGCGTCAGTGTTGTTCTCGCATTCCTTGTTCTCGAACTTCCAGGCAGGAGGCAATACGGCTCTTACCTGCTTCTACGTCTTAGGTAAGGAATTTCTGAATTTAA
The DNA here is from genome assembly GCF_010015895.1 of Lontra canadensis. NCBI lineage: Eukaryota > Metazoa > Chordata > Mammalia > Carnivora > Mustelidae > Lontra > Lontra canadensis. Next base: position 2,549,499 of record NW_022631067.1, read on the forward strand.
GAAAGATCAGGAGTGAGCCTGACTAATCTTCCATCCCGCCCCCCCGCCCCAGTAACGTGAGTCATTTCTGGTACATTGAATTCCAATCAGGTGAGAAGCAGGTAACAAACCGATCTGGTTGGAAAGTGAAGAAATCAGCCCCAAGTTACAGCTCAGACGCACGTGAACTGCGGCCATCAGGTGGGGGCCTGGGGCCGCCTTCAGCCGGTGGACAGCCCAGGACTCTCCTGAGCCTCCAGTGAGCAGAGCGCATCGTCTGGGGCTTAAAGGGCCAAGTCGGTCTCTGCCTGGGCTTTCAAATTCCTTTAGAGTCTTCTGAGGGCCTTGTATAAATCCCAGTGTCCCGGGGGGATGGGTTCTAACATTCTGGAACATTCCCCAGCCCAGGTTGACAAGTGCTGCTTAACCCAGAGGTGGACCCTTCGAGGTCTGGCCCCAGCCCAGAGCAGCTCCCGCAGAGCCCGGGGCTGTCCCGAACAGAAGGCTCCGCCAGGCTTTCGCGGGAAACCAGAGGCGAGCTGTGCCTGCCAGCAACGAGGCCGGGCCCGCTCTGAGCAGGCTGTGGACCTAGGAGAGTGGAGCGTCTGAGGGGAGAGATTTCGGAACAGGGATGAAAAAGTAAATCAGAATCTGTGAACGCGAGTTTTACTCTTTCTCTCCCTTGATGGCCTCCACTGACGCAGACTGGGAGAGGAAGATTTTTGTCTCTCATCTCCTGGCAAGAACACTTCAGTGGAAAAGTAAAGCGGTTTGCTGCTACGACTAGGAGTGCTACCTCTGGCACTACCACTGTCAGTAGTACTATTGCCACTAATACTCTTACCACCACTACTGTTCCCAGTACTGGTACTACTGCTGCCACTAGTACTCTTGCCACTAGTATTACTACCACTACTATTAACACCAATGGTACTACCGCTACCACTAGTACCACCACCATGAGTATTAACTACGACTACTACTGGTACTGGTACAACAGTACAACTGGTACTCTTACCATGACTGTTAACACCATGGGTACTACTGCCACCACTAGTACTACTGCCACTAATACTCTTACCACCACTACTGCTCCCAGAACTGGTACTACTGCCACCAGTAGTACTACTATCACTAGTATAACTATCACTACTGTTAACACCACGGGTACTACTGCCACCACTAGTACCACTGCCACTGTATTACTGCCACTAATACTGTTAGTGCCACTGGTACTACTGCCACAGGTACTCTTACCATTACTGTCAATACCACGGGTACTACTGCCACCACTAGTACCACTGCCACTAGTACACTATGACTACTACTGTTACTACTGCTGGTACTACTACCACCACCAGTACTAGGAGAGACGGGAGCCAGCACGGGCACTCAGAACAGGAGGCGGGGCTGTGAAGGACTAAGTTGCTTGCTGCGTGCACACATTCCGCCCTGTGACTCAGGCGAGGTTCCATTTTAATCAAGAATGGACCTGACAACTACAGGCGTTGTTCCTAAAACTGAGGTGCACGATCCCCCCCCGGAATCACCTGGGAGGCTACGGGGATCTCGGGGATCTCGCATTCTCCTTCAAAGCCCCAGGAAATGCTTCATGGCGTGCCTCGAGGGCATGTTATACATATGGTGGGAACCAGACCCGTTACCAGCAGGAAGTGTCAGCATTTACGAGCCTTCGTTTTAAACATAAATGATGTTTGCTACGACTGTCATTTTTGTTTAAACTCTGCAGCATTTTAGAAATGCAATTAAAGTGAACGTGTCTGCCCTTTTGCAATTTAACATCGGTCAAGGCTGACAGCTGAAGACCCGCTGTAGAACATGACCCAGTGAGAAACATTTATTTTTCCAACCTCTGGCATCTTGGTGTTGCTCAGTAGGCACAGAAACTGATGTCTACACATATTGGCCCAAGACTGACAAATCATTTCAGACTCTGCTGTTAATATTCCTTGTTTTGCAATAGGAAGGGGAGGCTGGACCATAAAACCTGGTGACTAAGATGAAGGAAATCCTGTCTGAGCTAAGATTGTCCTGGTGGGGGTGGGGGGCGGCGCTTGTAACCTGGTAGGAATAAGCAGGAAGCGAAGGTGGCTTCTAGATAGGGAGGAGAGGATCTCAGCCCAGATCGGCGCTACATTGTAACTTGCACAGTTACAGTTAGGACAATGACCAAGTAAGGAAGAAAGGGAAGGAGGCGGTTTTCCTCCCTGGAATTCCCAGCTGGGACCTTCCGCCCCACTGGCCTTCCTCACCTGGGCCTGAGGAGGAAACAGGTTGGTCTGTGTGTCCTGTCCATCCTGACTGTGGAGGACTGCCAGTGCCCTGCTAGGACGTGGTGGTGGGGGGGGGATCCTTCTGCTCTTTCAAGAAAGAAATCCTATGTACAGATTCTACTGGGCATTTTCTGTGCCGCTTGGCCAAACTAAGACCTCTTGAGTTTTCCTGCTTTGTTAAATTATATGTTGGTCTCCAATTATTTGAACAAACTGTTCTTTGTTTATAAGTCTTTCGATTTGTTCTGGAAATAATTTAGTTATACCTCGACTGAAGGTTAATTAAAATTTAAATTCTTTTCTTTCTAGGTATTTCTGCAACTCAACAAAATGGAGACAACTGTCCAAAGGCATAGACATCCCTACGTCTGTCTTGCCTGTGGCCCCCGAGGCGTCCACAGCTCACTTCCTGGGGTCACAGCTGCCAGGGTGTGCGAAGATGGTGGGGTCTCACCGCAGAAGATGTGCACCTCACTCCCCACGATGCCTCCCACGCATGTCCCGGCCCAGCTCCCCTATGCCCCAGCCTGCACCCTGGGCAAGGCCCCATCCCCGTGAAGGCCCCACAGAGAGCGCCCTGTTGGGGCAGCAAAGGCTGTGAGAACTGGTCTCACCCCAAATTCCGGTTACACTTGAACTTTTTCTCTCTGTGGTTTCAAGGTTTTATGTTTTGAGGATGAAGACCCACATGTAATTAAAAAAAAAAAATCCTAGAACCAAGTAGCCATTAGCTAGCATTTATCAAGCCCTACAAGGCTAATAAACTTGCTATGATCTTTACATGCAATTTCTTTTTTTTCTCCTCAGAGCACACTTAGGAGGTAGAACAATTTTTATTCCAGTTTTGAAGATGCAACGAAAGCCTAAAGCCAAGTGGCTTGTCCAGAGCCACACAGCCAGGAAGGAGCCAAAGTACATTTTGAACTTGAGACCCACCTGGCCCCTCTGGGAGACCCACATCCCAGTCCTGCGCTTTCTTCTACATTCCGTGGAACGGAGTGTGGCTCTGAGGCTTGAGTGGGGCTCCAACATAACCCACCTGAGTCCAGTGTACGGTAAGGTCTACCAGTCAAAGGACAGAGCAGCCCGTCTCCCACGCTGAGCTCTGCAGGCTGCTCTCGAAGCATAGGTGAACCCAGGGGCCAGAGTCAACTTCAAAAATTTGGCCAGACCGCTGGACAGCTCCTACCCCACAGAGACACACATGTGTGCTCAGAACACCCTTATCCACTGCTCCCGCCTGTCTCGCTGTGGGACCCACACCCGAGGTCCCGGAATGATTCGTGGATGTGACTATTCCCAGGAGAAGTAAACATGTTCTTTCAGCGAAGGAACGTCACATAGTCCAGCTCACCATGAACTTGTGACATAGTGGCATTCCTGTTTCACCCATGAAGATGGGGGCTCAGAGAGCTAAAGTCACCTCCTGGTCCTGGGCCACAAACCCAGATGTCGCCCCTCTGTGTGACATACCACCCCGGCCTCCCTGTTGGCCCAGACAAATGAACTGTGTCATCATTCCACCACTGTCCCTGGGGGCTCCTGCACAGCTCATCTGAGGAAGCCCTCTTCCTCCCCAGGGTGTTTCAGTAAACCTCTCCCCCAGCCTCTTCATCTGCTCGAAATAATGCCAGCTTGCTGTGCCTCCCGCTTTACGAAGTTGCCGTCCATACACCGGCACAGCCTGGGATTTCAAAAGGGACCTGGAGAAGATTTCCAGGAACTCTCTCTGTGGATGGGGTTCCCCACTTGCCCCCTCGGGACTTCCTGGGTCATCGTGTGATCTTCTGCACTTTGTTTCCCAGAGCCTCTCTGTCACCGATGCGCACAGGCTGGCCTCCCTGTGGAGGGGCCCCTGCAGAGGTCCCACCTGTTGACACTCCCTTCCTCCCCCCAGGCAGCCCTGTGGAGAAAGGAGCCAGGAGCCTTGGAGGCCGTGTGTGTGTGGCCTGCAGCTCTGTATTGTGTCTCCGTCTCATCTTGATGCCTATCTGTATGCTTTCCAACTATCATCTGTCTGTCTGCCTGTCTCTACCCATTGTCCAGCCACCTGTTTATCTACCTGTTTATCCGTCTCTCTTTCTCTGTAATCTTCCGCTGTCTACAGCCATCATCCGTCCATAAGTCTGTCATCAGTCCATGTTTGTCCAGCTACCCCCTACGCCTATCGCCCCTCCGTACCGCACAGGTATGAACACTGTACACGTCTATTTCACACACGCCGGACATATGTATGTTTCACACCCCCCCCCCCCGCGACGTACTCTGAACGCGTGGTCTTATTTTACAGCAAGGGACTGGCCGGCCTGGCACAGCAGCTAAGAGCAGAGCTCTTGGAATAACCAAGTCCTGAGCTTCACTCCTAACTTCCTTCCTTACTGGCCGTAACCAGTGCCCTGTGTGTGCCTCAGTCTGCACACCTGTAAAGTGGGCTGATGGCAGCGTGGTAGGCACTTAGCGGGTAATGTGTCTTGGTGGCTCAGCTCAGTTCCTGGCACCCATGGGATCAGCGAACGGGAGCTGCTGTGCTTCTCCCCTGGGGTATTTTAGTTGTTCTGGGGGATCCTGGAACTCTAGAAGCACCTTCTGGGGTTATTCCTTCTGATGTTGATTCCAGGAGACCCCACAAGCCTTCCTTGGGGCCCCTTCCTTTTCTCTGACCTGGTGCCAGGGCCAGCTATGTGTGGGTGGAGGAGGAGGGAGGTCTGCCTAGCGGGGCCCACGGCACTGGCTGGTCTCCTGCGTCCCTCCTTCCCGGCAGCCCTGGGCAGTGACTGCCTGGGCATGGCTGATCAGCGTCCGTCCTGATGGACAGGGACCCCCGGGAACTGTCCCCCGTCCTCACGCACCCACACTACTTCACAAAGATAGTCATACGCCCAAAAGCGCTCAACAAGCAGAAAAACAGGTTACGTCATTTCTACCAGGTAGCAGAAAATGAGTCCATGGAATTCCGTAACACACATTCTTCTGGAGTTCCCATGTGGGAGATCACGGAACGGGGCAAAGCAGCAAAATAGGAATTTTATGGGTGTGGCTGAAACCATCCCTCGGAAAAAATGCAAATCTTTCACAGACCGATCGCTCCCTTCTCATCACACACGGTGGGCTCGATCCAGGAGGGGGGCAATGCTTAATTTGGAAAAAAAGCAAAACAAAAAAAACCCCAAAACCCCATGAGAAAAGCTACCCTTTAATCTTTTATGAATTGTTCCACGACCGGATTCCATCCAGAAGATGTGTCTGAACGCTTCCGGCTGGTTATGTCTTTTGCGTTCCCCGAGCGGACCCTGCCGAGGGCCGGCTGGGTCCCCGCGCCGGGGGCACAGACCACGGACCAGAGCACAAGTCCCAGAGGGAAGACAAAACGTGCCCTAAACGTTGGGTTGTGGGAGCAGCAAGTGTGTTGAACATGAGTCTCTGTGTTACACGTGATTTAAAGTCATCACTATCTAATGATAAAGGAAAGTCCTGGCAGGCCAGGAGGGCACTTTGACTGGACTCAAAGTGGGTCTCAATCCCAAGGGACAGAGGCTCCAGCAGGGACAGGGCATCTGGCATCTGCCTCCTGGGCACTCTGACAAGTGAGGGGACAGGGTGTGCTCTCTGTGACAGGGGCCATGGGCTACGGTGAGGAGACATGGTGCGTCAAAGCTACAGGTCAGGACTAGCCAGGGCTGGGGGCCAGAGGCTGCTCTCCTCCTACGCGGCGGTGATAGAGGCAAATGTGTGAGGTGATGGCCTCTAGCCACTGGCCTCTGTTCCTGGCCCTTTTCCCCAGTCCATAGCTGGAGTGGAACTTGTGGCCACTTGGAGATGTGGCCCATGGCAATGCAAGGCCTGTGGCAATGCCAGGAGCACGCGGAGATGGGGCTCCAGGACCCTGGACAGCCCAGCCAGCGCACCGTCCCTGCCCTGCCGCCCGCAGGGTTTTCTAGGCACGGAACTTGGTAGTGGGGCTCCCCCTTTCTATGCAGGGCCCGGGGACCCGTGGGTGCTGGCCTGGCACATTAGGAAGGGTGAGGGTGTGAGTGAGCAACGCTGAATGTCTCCTGAAAGTGCCCCATCGCGCACACCTGCACACCACCGCCAGGTCTGGAAAGCGCTGCCAGGATTTCCTCCCCAGTCAGGCGGTCAAGAAGAGGGGAGGCCACTGTAGCTCGTCCCTGCGCCGCTACGACAGGCTGAGCTCTGGGAACTCCATCAGGATGCCTTTCCTCCCGTTTTCATAAAGCACCCCCTGACTTAGGGGGACAGAAGCGCTTTGGCTGGGCACGGGTCACCTATGCTGTATTTCCAACCACACAGAAGCGCCCTTTGTTACTCAAGTCTATGTGGGAAAAATGGAAAAATATTTCAATCTTGTCGGCCGCCTCCGCTGTTCGCTAGTGGAAGACTTGCTTCCTCTCAGCTCTCTCTTGCGCTCACCTGCCTGGTCTACGCGTGCCTCATGGGGCTGGTCTGTGGCTTCCAAGAGCAGATGTTTGTGGGGAAATTGTTTAGTTTTGCAGGAAAGCTGCACGGGTGGCGTGGGGTCCCCGTATGCCCTTCACCCAGAATGAGGCTACATCAACCTCTTACAGAATCTCGGTGCTTTTTGTCAAAACCAGGAACTCACACGAGTATGTTAATTTGCTACAGACTCAGAATTTTGCTGGTTTTCCCATGAATGTTCTTTCTCTCCTGCAGGATCCAATCCCCAAGACCACCTTGCTCTTACAGGAGCAGGTACAAAAGAACGCGATGCCTCAAAAGCAGCCTTGCTCACGGCAGCACAGCACAGCCTAACGGAAGGCCCAGGTGCGCCCGGAGCGCTGCGAGGCAGGGAGACCCCGACACGAGAGCCTGCTCTGCTGGGTGGGCAGGGCCTGCGGGAGGCTGCAGAGCTCCTGGGGGCATAGGATTCCTTTGAGGTTCCCTCAAGAACTGGAGAAACTGGCAGGTCCCCCTAAGACAGGATACCCCCTTTTTCATTCACGGAAAACCCAAAGGAAAATCACGGACGCCCAGGGAAGCCACTGACATCACGGTCAGGGAGTCACCCAGGCTCTCACCTGCCCCAGGAGAGTCTTGTTAACCGAGGGAACAGATACCAGGGTAGCGGCAAGACGTTCCCAAGTCACCTGCCTGTTCTCATCTCAGCTGATTAAGTACCATTGGCAGATTCTAGAAGCTTCTCACACCCTGAAGCTAAAAAGCTTAATACAGCCTATTTATTTTTAAGTCACATCCTGGAGCAGCGCACACGCTTCCCTGGAAAAGCATTACCATCCCAGTGTCCCAGCTGGGGAGGGGGCAGCCGGCTCCCCACACAGGGTGGGCCTGTGGCGGGGGTGGGCGTGCTGACTGCCCGCAGCACCCCAGCCCTGGGACCCTACGGCACGACGGGTCCCCTTCCCCATGTCTCCGAACCAGGGCGTTTGTGACTTGCGCTGGGGTCAAATAGCCAGTGAGGAGCCCGTCAGCCCAGCCGGTGTTCCAGGCGTCACCCAGCACCCTCTGCAGGGGTGACGACGCCCAGCAACCCCCGCACGCACAGCAAGAGGCCGACCCCTGCCCTCTCACTGCAGCTCTGCAACCCAAGACACTCTTTCTCGGAGTGAAAGAACAGGACTTTCGCCAACCACCCTCTGGGTCACGACAGCCCGTCACATCATCACCAAACATAGCGTTGGCGGTGATGCACACCACGCCTCTGCTCTTCCCCGGAACCATCTCTATTACTTAACGGAAGCGAGTCTCCCGTGTTTTATCCTTAACCCAGAGAGACAGTCCTTTGATTTTTACTATTTCAGCAAAGTCTTTGTTTTCTATTCTAGAACTTTTCACTTCCCCACCCCCTCTCTGGCTCCAAATATTTCCAAGGGCACTGCACGGGCTCCGTCCCCTCTGTCTACCCTGCATGGCCACGTCGAGTTCCGCGATGCCATGACAAATTCCTCGTGTTCCTGAATGTGGCCAAGTCATCCCGGCCACCGAGGGAGGCTCGCTTTACCAGCCTGCAGAGACGGGGTGCGTGCTTCCTGCTTGGGTTTCCACTAACAGAGGGGAGCCCTGTGCTGTCTCCCCGCTTCCTAGGGGCCCCGATTTTGAACGAGAGGACTAATGCTCTCGGGAACTTGGGGGAGAAGTGGTCTCACGGATTCCTACACAGAACACTGGAGCGGCGCAGGACTACGCCTTCTTTGCAAAAGGTCTACCCGCCAAAAGGAGAAGAGAAAACCTCACCAAGTATTGCCTTTTGCTTTGGCCTGGGGGGGCAGGGAAAGGTGTGGCTGCTTGCAGGAAGGAGCCTCAGGTGAACCTTCCAGGGCCTGGCGCGCACCTGCAGCCTGTGTAGAGCCCAGCATCTCCCAGGGGGCACGGCACCTGCACCTCCAGGCTTCCCGGCTGCACCCCAATACCCGTGAGCATGGAGAGTGTGTGGCCAGTGTCCCCGCTGAGGTCGTGAGGTCAGCCCAGCTTCCAGAGTCACACGAGACTGGCCTCTCAGATCTTCAAGGCTGCTGCCCCACCTCTCAAGATAAGCCACAGCGCTCTGCGGAGCAAGGGCTTTCCGGTCCCCAAGGAGGCTCCGCCTAGGGAACCTTCCCTCACAGGCCCAGATGCCTGGCGCCTTGCTCCCTACCAGGCTCTCCTTATCCTACAGCCCCCACTCTGCAGGCTCACGTCCCTGCCCAGGAGCCCATTGTGTGTGTCGGGGCGGGGGGTGTGTGGCTGGGACTCAGGGCTCTGGTGAGTGCCAGCGCGAGGTGGCAGCTCACTGTGGTCCCAGGGCACCTGGCTTCCAGGTCCAGCATAGCCACGCTGATGCCACGAGGCCCCATAGAATGGCGGTGTAGAAAGGCACTCAGTGCCCTGGCACCTTCTCGAGGCAGGACACCTTCAGGAAGGGCGGCGCGAACAGCAGAACACATGTGTCCACACTGGGCCCTGACCTCAGGCTGGCCAGCAGGATTTCCGCTTCCTTCTTTCCCTCTGGACACCGGACCCCGTCGCTTTGACCTCGCTCTGGGCTCCTGCTCTTCAGAACAGAGTGGTGGGGAGGAGGAACGCTATTTCCCTTTCCAGAAGCCAGTGTGTGGGCTTTACTCTGGGTCACGGTCGAGAGCAAAGAGGAAGCGGGACCAGAGACGCAAACACTGGAGCTCAGGAGCGTCCTCACGACTGACCTGCAGTCTGACCCTGGGTACTCAGTGGGCAGGGGCTGGGCTCAAACCCCACACCTGCACTTACAGACAGACCACAAGCAAGCTATCTAAACACTGTGTGCCTCTGCTTTCTCATCTGTAAAATGGGGTGACAATAGCAATTCTTTCCCAGGAGGGGTACACACGAATTGGCATATAAAAAATAATCATCGAATAACTCTCCACTTTCTCTTTTAAAAAAAAGGGGGGGAGGCACCTGGCTGGCTCCGTTGGCTCAAAGAGCAACTCTTGGTCTCAGAGTTGTGAGTTCAAGCCCTAAGTCAGGTGCAGAGATTAAATACAAATAAAGCCTTTAAAAAATTAGTTGTCTACTCTCTTTGATAACCATTTTCGGCTGCTTCTGCTATAGCGTCCTTCAAACCACAATGGGCAGCCCTTTTTACTGACTTGACTTACCCTTGGGGACGAGTCCTTACCACAAATGGGCAATGAGACAGGGTTCTTGAGCATAGTGAACAAAGAGGGGAGGAGGTGAACTTGCCACAGATAAGAGAGATTTCTCAGTGGATACAGCTGAGGATCAAGGCATTATTTCATGAGTAATCGCACAAAGCCAGTGGTCAACAAGAAGTTAATAAGTAGGAGATCCACTGTTGAATGTAACAAACTGTGTATTTGTTGAAGAATAGACGTCCGCAGGCCTACAGGAGACTCAAAATGGCAAGTGACTCCAACTGCCTCCCAACCCACTGTTCTAATTCAGTGGCTCCCAAACTTTGGTGTCAGGTAGAATATAGACTCCTAGGCTCCAACCGAGACAGTCTGATCAGAAGATCTAGATTCGGAGGAGAAAGAAGATCATCTAGATTCAGAGCAGAGGTCTGAAGTTCTCAACAGCCTCCCCGGGTGGGTGTGGGGGTCCAGGCCGAGCGCTCCGAGATGCACGGTCGGACAGGAAATGCTCTCCGTCCCGCCCAACAGTCAGACAGCAGAGGCTCAGGTGAGGCTGAGCAGGGAAGAGGTTTTGGACGAAGGGACAGAGGTTGCCGCCCGCCCCCCAGTAACAAGCGTGGGGATGTTCTCTCTCCTGTTCTAGGTGTGGAGACCGGGATTCAGGGTTTCCAAGACCAGGGTACAATGTTGATTAGTACCCCGGTGTTCCAACCCCAAGCTCTTTCCACCAGTTTTAGGATCAATGCCAGAGAAAATTCGCCAGGCTTTCCCCATCCCCAGGAAGGAAAACAGGGGCTTATGAAAGTGGTTCTAAGGGCCAAGGGCTGTGGAGATGAGGGAGCCCAGCCAGGCACACACTCCCAGTGTGATTCAGAGCTGTCCTATCTACCCTCTTCCTCCTCTGAGCTGCGCTTGGAGAAAACTTTGGCCTGGCATGTTCCAGTGAAAGTCTACGGACTCCTTCTGACTTCCCAGTCTGGCCTGAACTGGAGCAGAAGGCAGAAAAGGGAGGCTAAAGGTTCTTTCCAAGCTAGAGTAGCTCTTTTTCCCTCGCTGACTTTAAAATCTTTGTCTGACACGAAAACCGGGACAATGAAAATAACAGAATTTCAGTCAAACCGGCTTCCCCCAGTCCTGTGTGACAGTGGTCACAAGGAACCCATAAGAGCCACCTGGGAAATCCGTTAAGAGTGCAGGGAGGGTGGGGTCTGGGGCACACTGTGTGTTCCACCCGTTTTTGGTCCCAGTTTAAACATCTGTGTCCACAACCAAGGGATGGCCTTATTGCATCCAGCTTAATGCAAGTGGCTCCAATCATTTAAACACAATTTTCACAATCCCACAGTGCCATTCCAAGTGCACCGACAATACCAGAGCAGCCCTGAATGCACCTTAGCCCCTCCCACCCTGGCTAAGACCTGGGAGGCAACTGTAGGGTTTCTGCCATTGTTCACTCACAGGGGTTAACACGAACACTGCTGTCTCTCTCTCCTCCTCGCCCCGCCCATTCCCCCCATGCCTCTCATTTAAAAGCACCAGAAAACTCTCTGCCAAGGATGGTACCCAGACACCAGCTTCCCAGTGCCACAAACACATTTCTTCTCCCAGCCCCGGCGTCTCAACCACCCCAGGACGGACGTCTTCCCTCTAGGAAGCTGGGGATTCGCTCTAGTCCAGGAGAGGACGCCTCAGGCTGTGGTTTAAACTGTTGGCTCTCGGGGGAGGGCCACCGCCTGTTGCACACGGGATCGAAGTGGGGAACCCAAGGGAAGGCACACTTGAGACGTTCTCTGGGCAAAGCGAGCGCTCGCGGAACCTGGGCTGGGTCAGGGCTGCACGCACACACGGGCGCACACGCACGCACGCTCAGGTGAGCACGCACGGGCTGCCTTCCGGCAAGGCCACAAGGTGTGCCTTCCACTCTCACGGTGCACGAATCAGAGCCCGTGAGCGGGACCCAGGACTTACCGCCAGGACGCTCTGGGCTAGGAGCCCCACGGTCACAGCCCCCAGCAGCAGCCACCTGGATGGGAGAGAGAGGGAGAGCGCCATGAGCGGGTGGCCTCGGCTTGGCAGTTCCTGAGTTACACGCAAGGGCCCCCGCGCGCAGGACCCACGGGGACGCGGCAGAAAGTCGCTTACCGCCGCAGGGCAGGGCTGGACGCCGAGCACTGGTGTCTGTCCATGCTCCCGATCCCGCCACTCCGGGCTCCGCGCTGTCCCTCCTGCTCTGGAGGGCGAGAGACAAAGCAGGCTTAGCAGGGGCTGGGGAGGGAGCATCCTCGCCTCAAGCCTCCTTCCGCAAGACGCGGGAAAGCGGGGCGCGCCCCCGCATCCCTGCAGGGGTGACAGAGAGCCGCCCCGAGACCGGACAGGAGAAGGGGGAGCCTCCCACTTAGGCCCTGCTGGGCGCCGCTTAGCGGCGGCCGCTCGGTGACCTCCCCCACTTCAGCAGAAGTGCGCGTAGCCCCCTGCCTGCGCCGGGCGCCCCAAGTCCCAGCCCCAGCCCGGGTCTCCGCGTCCTCGGGGTCGCCCTCACCTCGGGCCCCGCGTCAGGGGCGGTCCGAGCGCATCCGCCGCTCCGGGGGCGCCCGGCCGCGGCAACGGGCAGCGCGGTCGCCCTCGCGGGCCCCCGGGTGCCGGCCCGGGTCCTCGGTCCTTCGGCCGGTGGGTGAGCGCGGGGGGCGCAGGGTCGCGCGGCTGCAGCGGATGGGTGCGGAGCGCGGAGCCCTGGCGTCCCGGCGCGCCGCGGCCACAATCTCCGGGCCGCGCGCTCCCGCCGCCTCTTACCCGCGCCGCAGGGTCCTCCCCTTTGAGACGCCGCCCGCGCGCCGCCGAGGGGAGGGGGCAGCGCCAACAAATTGGGGAGCTCGCCGGGCCGCGCTCAGGTCTCCGCCGCGAGCCGCCGCGCCCCGGACGGAGCGCAGCGCTCGCGCCCCGGCCCTCCGCCGCTGAGCCGCCCGCCGCGGCCCCCCGAGCGCCCGCCGCCGTCCCCCGCCGATCCCCGCCGGTCCCGGCCGCCCCGGGCGCGCCACCATGGTGCCCCGGCTCGGCTTCTGGCTTCTGCTGCTGGCCGCCGCCCTCCTGCTCCACGAGGAGCGCAGCCGGGCCGCTGCGAAGGTGAGTCCCCGGCCGGCTCCGCTCCCCCGGCGTCCCGCCCCGCGCCTCGGGCGCCCGGCGCGGCCCCTTTGTCCCCTGACCCAGCCGCCCGTCCGCCCCTCGGGGGTCGCGCGTGGCACGGCCAGGTGCCCTTTCCGAGCGGGCCCCCGCCAGGGACCCCTGTGGGCTGCCTTCGCGCATCCATTTGGGATCCTCCTTTGTTGTGGGCTGGGTGGGGGCGAGGTAGAGGACCTCTCTGGGCCCTGGGCAAGCGGAGCAGAGTTCGGGGCGCACCGCGCCGGGCGACGGTGCCCGGGAGTCTGCGGGACTTGAACTCGCGCCGCGGAGGCCTCAGCGGCCCGGCTCCCTCTCCTGCCCTGGGCGCCCTGGTGGGCCTGGGGCAGGCTGGGTGGGCACGCGCGCCCCACGCTACTCAGAGCCTCACGCTTGTGCCCGGGAGTCTCTTTGGGCTTGTTTCTCCCGTTCTCGGGCGACTCTGCTGGTTGATGCTGAGCAGTTGTGGGCCGTTTGCCTGGAAACAGCTGTCTCTCTTGCTTTCCCACGACTTTTCTGTGGCTGAAGCCCGCTGGAGGACAGAAGTGAGCGGAGCTTTAAAAAGTTACCAAACCCCACTCGTTGCCTTTTATTAATGGACATTACCCAAAAGCTATAACCACATCACAGTTGAGTATGAAACCAACATGAAACTCCATCTTATTGTTCTAAGCACAAATTGTTTTGTTAGTTTTCACTTCCTCGGGCTGTGTGCTTGCAGGAAAGGATCCCGGAGCTGGGCTTGCAGGAGGAAAGGCTTCCAGCTCTGGAAGGTCCTTGATGCACTTTTGTTCTTTCTTTTTTTTCTTCCCCCCTCAGACAGAATAAAGACCTCGGCCGGTCCCCAGTGTGCCAGGCTTGCAGACAACACCCTGAGAAAGTGTGGCTTCTAAAGGCATTTTGCACCACCCCCCCACCTCAATGTTTAAAAATTATTTTGCTACTTTCCACACTTCCCAGTCACTGTTTTACTGTTCCAGACCCTCATCAAGCTCATCTTGTACCCGCTCACGGCGCTCTCCCTCCTGCTTCCATTCAGGTGGTTGCTTTTACGTTTTGTTTGTTTGTTTGTTTTTAGTTGTCCTCGGGAGGGATGGTATTCACTGACTCTTGCTTGTAAAATCAAAACGGGTACCTGCTGGAGTGAGCTGGTAGTGTGCACGCCCGTCTCATCCCCGGGCAGGGCTGACTCCTTACTGGCAGCTCCTTCATTGGTTGCCGGAAGGGCTGGTGACCACAGCAGCAGTTAAGGGCAGACGCTTCTCTCAGCCAGGAGAGAAGGGACTTGAACAGCCAAGCACCGGACTCAGTGGGTCAAGCGCTCTCCAGTAATGATGACAAAATACTTTGAGAAGAGGAATCTGCAGAGCACTTATTTGGGTGTAGAAACATTGACCCAAAAATGTCTTACTTCCAAGGAGAGAATGCTAAATTCGATGGCAAGCAAATGAGAGAAAGTTCTCTATTTGGAAATAGGAACCTCTGCTTGGACTTAGATTTTCTAAATGATAATAGTAGCAAAGCAAAGCTGATTGTAAGAACTAGGTTCAGCCGGGACTTTAAAGAACAAGCCACACACCTATGGGAACGCCTGTTCTTGCCTGGGAAATCAAACTCACTACTGTTGTGTGGGATTATTCTCCTTTAATTATTCTCTAAGGCCCAAGCACATTCCTGTCCACTGGCTTGGCTCTAAACCTCAAGGTGTCCCATAGTGTTTTAAGCTCTGGGTCACTTGTTTGGACACCCTCTGATCGATCACCAGCTGACTTAACATTATCTTTACACTTAATTTTTCCTGACTTAGAGAGATATGGATATGACCTATGGAGTCAAGAAAATCTGTTTAAAAATAATTGTCTAATTTTTAAAAAGCATTTCACTTTTCATATCATCAAGAACTTTTATTTATTTTTTATTTTTTGGCTTACCACTTTCCAAAATTACCTGTTATGTACCAAAATTTGAAATAACTTCAATACAGATCCAGGCAAAATACATTTAAAACTACATTGTGAATAATAAGTCACTGCCATCAGTCCATGAAATCCTTATTCAGAAGCCACCCCGAAGGGTTCTGGGGTTACCTGTGCCTTTGAAAGAGAATCTGATTCACACTTTACCTGCATTTGTACCTGTCCCAACATTGCCCCCTGTGCTGGGCAAGCATTGCCCCCCCCCCCCCATTTGAAAGGCCCTTTGATTTTATATTTGACCCTATATGCCGTGGTCATATTGTTCATTTACTAGTAGATGGATTTTCTAAGCCAGTGATTTTTCCCCATGCCCAGTCTATCCTGATTCCCCTCCCCAACTTTTCTTTCTGAGTCAAGAAGGGAGGAGGAGAGGACAGGCCTGAGACAGAAGCGCCCCGGTTGGGGGTCCCTGTGTTCTCAGTCCTGCAGTCAGACCCGAGGGAATCCGAGGGAATCGTCCCCACCCCACGCAGCCTCGGACTCTTCTCTCACTGCGTCACCCCCTCCCCCCTTAACAGATGGTTTCTCAGGATCAGAAACGTGAACTCGCCCCCACGAGTGGAGATGCCTGCGCCCGGCTATGGGCGTGTTCAGACCCTTGCTCACTGTCCTGGGGCTCAGTGACCCAGGACTCATGGAACGGAGACTTAGTCCCCATGTTGAGTACAGACTCTGTTCTGTTGCAAATGTAATTTAAACAGGAAGTCTGAGCTCTCCTTCTGGCCCAGTGGCGGCACCATCAGCCCAATACACCAGGAGGGATACAACCCAAATCATTAGGTTCCTTATCTGTGGAATTGGTGCAACGGGAAGAGATAATGCATGTAAACTGCGTGTGTGCAAGCGCAGCCCCCACAGAATTATTGGCGGTGTAAGTTCATCACATACACCAAGAGCAAGTGTGGTTTAAAACTGTCCGCTTTTAGTAGGCCGTTGAGCTGGGAGGACTCCTTCCCCGGACGCCTCGGTCAAGCGGACCTGACCCTTCTTCTGGGGACCGCCCCTTCCGTCCTTTGCCCCGCGCATGCGCCCTGAGCCCTCCCGCGCGCCTGCGCTCTGGCTGGCCCGCGACGGCGCATGGGCTCGCCCTGCCCCCAGGCAGCTTGCACTTGGCAGGGCCGCCGAGCGGAGCACTTGGCAGGGCCGCCGAGCCGCACGCAGGCCGCCGAGCAGCACGCAGGCCGCCGAGCAGCACGCAGGCCGCCGAGCAGCACGCAGGCCGCCCAGGCTGGTAAGTGTCGCAATGGCCAGCGGCGCAGGACGCAGAGACGCTTCCAGGAGGACACCCTGCCTCCCGCTCTGAGGGGGACGAGAATCTCTAAGGTCAGCGTCGCTGTTTCCATGAGCTGTGAGGGGCGTTACGCTCGCGGGTGCTGCCTGTGCCGCCTGTTCCTAGACCTGCAGCCCCTGCATCTGAGAACGACACGGAGGCTCCCTCCTTTGAGAAACCCAGAAGCCACGTCTTCTGTTACCAGCCGTGGTAGCCGACCTTTCCTCCCCGAGGGGTAGAGACACGGAGGGACAAGGTCTGGGAGATGGTGGTAAGAGGCACCAGCTCCCGGCAGGGACCTGACTTGGGGTGTCCCCTCTCCCCAGGCTGCAGGTACATTGGGGTGTTTGGAAGGTTGCCGCATGGATGGCTGCTTCTAGGCTGCAGTGCCTTTGGGAACTGACCCAGAAAACTTAGCCTCACTTGGGCAAGGACATGAGGGAATTCACAAAACCCATTATTCATTAACAAGACTGTTGGCAAATGTCTTGGGACTGGTCAGGATGGTCATCGCTTCACGAGTTCAGTTACTTAGTGAAGAGCTAGTAAGGATTTTGCAGGCAAATGAACCCACCGGTGCCTCTCTGGAACAAACCCTTTGAGAAATCTAGAGGGCATCAAAAGTTGAGTGAGTTCTAACACTTGTTTGGAAGAAGTATAGACAGTGTTTGTTTTAACATTTGTTCCAGAAATTTGAAAAGGATTAACCTCATTAAAATGCCTCTCAAGCAGATTTAGTATTTTTGCATTCTTGAGATAGAGTAAGCAAAAGCGACAATAGAACGCCGAAAATAATACCATTAGGGCATTGTTCTTCCTGCTATTATTAAACAACCACTAAAAAAATGTCGACTATAGAACAATACAAAAGACATATTCCTACTATTCTCAGGCGTACAATGAAAGAGGATATAAACCAGAACACGTTTCAATGGTCAGTTTCTTTGGAGGCACTGAACACTGTAAGAATTACTTGGGGTTAATATTTTTATAGTCTGGTACACGGTGAACTGGTTCCATCCTGTGTTTCCCTCCATTGTTCTCCTGGTTGTACTCTAGTGGCATGTGTCTCTCCTAGATTTCCTCCTGTTTCTCCCTTCTTCCTCTGCCCAGGCCCTCGGCATGGGTGTGCAATGGGGTCCAGCCTGCCGGCTCCTCTCCTCTCTTCTCCTCTCCTCTCTTCTCTGTGCTGTCTCCCCTCTCTGGCTGGGAAGATCTGCTCTTGTGATCCCATGAAGAGGGCTCCAGACCTTTCTCTTGAGATGCAGCCTAGGGTCTTCGCGTTCCCATGGGCCATGTCACCTTGGCTTTGGTCTCAGACTTAGCAAACATGTTCAGAGCTGAACTTACAGTCTTACCCAGACCGACTGCCCATTCCCACTGTTGCCTTGTAGTCGCCGATGCCCCAGTATCTCCTCACATTCAGCTCAGACACGATGACTTCCCCAAAGGAAATCTCTTTTATCCTGTCTCTTTTTAACCTCCATGTCACTCAGTAGCCAAGGCTGCCATGTCTTCCTCCTGTGGGCTTCTCTGCATGTCCGCCTGCTTTCTCCTCCCACGGCTGCAACCCCCTTCCAGGTCTGTCCGCCTTGAGCCAGGGTTGCGGCAAACCCCTCCTCGTTCCTGGGCTCCCTCCAGCCCAGTCCTCGTGTTGCTGGGTGGCTGCTTGTCTCTGGGGATCTGTTTATGACCATGGCATTCTCTTGAGGGGCTACCTCTTGTCGAACCGCAGCTTCCCTTCTGTTCCGTGTGCTGGTTTCTGTTTGTCTTTTAATAAAGACTTTCTCTTTTATAGAGCAGCTTTAGGTTGAGAGGAAGGTAGAGATTTGCCCGTACCCCCCTTCCCTGATGCGAGCACAGCCTGTCCTCCATCAGTGTCGCCCACCAGAGTGGGGCATTTGTGGGTGAGCCTGCAGTGACGCATCATCATCTCCCACGTTGCATGACGGTCACTCTCGGTGTTGTGCAGTCCATGCGCGTGGAGGGGTGTGCAGACATGTCATCACTGTAGCGTGACCCAGAGACTTCAAGACCCCCCGTGCTCTGCCTGTTCCTCCTTCCCCCATACGCCCGGCAACCGCTCCTCAGACTTGTCTCCGTAGCTTGACTTTTCCAGATGTCCTAGAGCTGGAATCAGATGGGATGTGGCTGTTCACACTGGCTTCTTTCACTTGGTGATACGCATTCAGGTTCCTCCACACATCTTTTTGTGACCGGATCATGGCGGTCTTATTGGCGTGGAGTGATACTGCCCTGCCTAGCTGGACCACGGATTCTTTGTCCACGCACCCCCGAGGGCCATCTTGGTGGCTCCCACATCCTGGCGGTTCTGAATAAAGCTGCTGTAGACAGCCAGGGGCAGGTTTCTGTGTGGACATGTGGGCAAAAGTGCTCCACTCCCTGGGGTAAATAACTAGGCACGTGATTGCTGGTTAGTGTGGGAAGAGTGTGTTTAGTTTTGTGGGTGACCACCAAACCAAACCGTCTCCTGAAGCAGGCTGCGCCATTTTGCCTTCCCGCTAGCAAGAAGCGAGGGTTCCTGTGTCTCCACATCCTCTCCAGCATTTGGGGTCATCAGTGTGGGGTCCTGGCCTCTCTCCACAGTAGGGATCTCATGGCTGCTTTGATTCCGCCCTTCACAACATGGATCCGTGGAGTTTATCTTCGTGTCTCGCCAACCTGTCGGCTGGGTGATTGCACGAAGGACTAGTCTCTGTGTTCCATGGGGTGATGTCATCTGTTTGAGCCTCAGGTCCCTAATCTGAGAATACAGTGTCCGTGGAAACCTTTGCGTCACCTGGTGTGGTCGTGCCCCCGGAGCAGCTCAGTGCTCAAGCCATGCTGGTGGTTCTCGCTGCCCTGTGGCTGGGACCGCAGTGTCTCGTGTCTGTTCCTCTGACACTCCTGATGATTCCAAGACGCTGGAGGACCCAGCTTCCCTTTAAAATTCCCCCACTATGTGCGGGGGTTGCCTGCCCCATGGAGAGACCTCACCAGTGACTTGTAATTGGGGTTGATGTTTCTGGCCGACAGTCACTCGCCAGCCCTGGGAGAGCCCCAGTGGGACTGTGCATCGGCCCACGTGAGCTGGTGGCAGTGTTAGGGAACAGAAAGGGAGTTTGTGCCAGACTAAGGTGTTTCCTCTTAATTGGGAATTTGGAGTAGTTACTCCACCCCAGACTAAACACGACTTGGCAATATACACAATGCTGAACTCCTTATGTAAATAGTTTATTCCGTGGTTTAGTAATATTTCTAGCCTTGCTATTCTTGATTTTTAATATGTGCACTATGGGAACAGCTGATGGCCTCTGAGTTTTAAGGCTTGCGAGGTTTGTGGTAAGAGCAAAGATAAAAGCAGTGCCCGGTCAGATACTGAAGGGATAGTTCACATACCAGGAGGCTTTTGCCTATCGGTTGGTTTTATCTCTTGCTGATAAAGGACAGTTCTCCGACCCCTTCATCTTTTACTGCTCTTAGAGTCACCACTTTGTTCAGAGTTGTGGAATTACTGTTGTTCATTCCGGAATAAATATCTCTGTGTACCGTGGGCATTTCTTTCTTGCTCACACAATGGCGAGCGATAGTGGCTGTGAACCAGACAAGGCCACTGTGATGTCACCGGCTTTGTTCGCATCTCACCAAATACACTGACGGTTGGAGAAGCCATGTGTACACTCGAGAGAGAGAGGCTAGCTGTTGAAGTAAATGTCCAACCCAGCTCAGTGTTTGGAGACCCGATATTCCTCTATTTGATGTTTCGTTAAAATTGTTTAATTAAACGTTTGAGTTTCTGCTCTAGAACGTAAACCTATTCCTTCATGAAGAACAAAACCTGAGGTTTTCTGGTTGTAACTCTCAGTATCTCCAAGAGCTCTTTGCACAAATTTTTCATAGGAGCCACTCACACCTGGAGAAGACGGAGGCTTGGAGGGAGTGGGTCGTGGGACACAGGGGCATGTCTTCACTTTGGAGCCGTGAGCCTTTCCTAATGGGTTACTCCTTTATTTCTATTAAGGAAATATTAACCTATATTTTAATCAGTGGAACATTGACTAGTACATCTCTAACAATGTTTTTCATAAAGTAAGCTTGTAATTTTTGTAATAAGAGAAAACAACCACAGTTTATTCTAAAACCCCACAATTAACCTTTGTAACCAATCAGCAGTTTTGAGCATGGGAGTATTTTTTTCTATATCATCCAAGAGCATCAGCTTTAAAATGTCATTATAAATGTAAGTATCTCCTTTTCGTAATTAGTTTTAATTTTTGAGTTCCATTTTATAATTTTTTTTAAAGATTTTATGTGTTTGTTGAAGAGTGTGAGAATGCGCTATAGTGCATGCATGGCGGGGAGATGGGCAGCAGAGGGAGAAGCAGGCTCCCCGAAGAGCAGGGAGCCCGAGCTGGGATCAATCCCAGGACCCTGAGATCATCACCTCAGCTGAAGGCAGACACTTAACCCACTGAGCTACCCAGGTGTCCCCAGTTTTAGAATTTTTTAAAGGAGTACAATAACATTTTAAAAGCTTGGATAAAAGCTTGAGTGAAGGTGTATCAGTGTCTTTTCTAACCTATTTTACATTTAGGGTTTTATTAGGGGGAGAAAAAAAAAAGGTCACAGGACCTGTAGTTTGGCCCACTTTTTGTAATGTCCATTTGATTTGACTCTATATCTTAAATAGTAGTAATTAGATATTAAGGGGTTAGTTTAATTCCAAGGACTCTAAAATTAGCCAGGCAAAAGAAGTGTCTAATTCTCTAGGAGACTTGACCAAAGGGGTACATGCAGACAACTTGTTGGGAAGAGAATTGCAGCGTTTCAGACATACCTGGAGAGAAGCTCCAGATGGGGTATTGGGCAGTGCCGTTGAACACGAGGGTGCTGGTTTGAGTCCCTGCTGTGTGACCCTGTGCCAGCGACCTCCCTCTCTCCACACACACTCTCCCTCTCTCCTCTGGACAATGAGGATGGCCATAATGCCTCGCTCAGGGGACATGTCTGAAGATGACACGAGGTAATGTTTAGGAAGCACTTGTGCGGTGCTGGACACTCTTCTCTTTGTTAAACTAAAAACAAGTTCCGAGGAATAAGCAGCCAGTGTTTCTGTCATCAAGGAAGGCATCTTGGGGCTGGAGACCACAGAAGGGCACCTGTCCCAGTGGTTGTGGGACATGAGCTCCCAGCAGAATCTCCTGGAAGGCTTGGTGAAGCACAGACGCCAGGCCCCCCCTCCTAGACTTTCTGATTCAGGGTTGTGGTGTGCACCTGAGAGTGGCATTTCTGTTCCAGAGATGATAGGTCTCGTCCATTCTCTTCCTCAGACAGGGACAGCTGCTCGAGGCACATGAGCTCTGAACCCGCTGTTCTGCGATGTTGCTTTGCCTTCAAATACGAAGCTGCATTTAAAATGACTTTCATGATTCTCATTTTCTTCTCTCTTGCTGGCTGTGGTTGCCACTGGTGAGCTCAGTTCTAGCCCTATGGTGCCATCTGAAAGGTGAGAAGTGGGAAGAAGGTTCTAGAAGCATGTGTGTGGGGTGTCAGGATGCTTGAAAGTTCATTTGGAGGGGTTTGGCTGATGGGAATTGGGGGCGGCTGGTGCCTGGAGAAGGTGCTGGTCCCTTGTGGTCCCCCTCTGCCCCTCAGGACACGGGACATGAGTTTTTCCGTGATTATCTATTTTAAGTCAGAGTTTTTGCCACCCTTAGGGCTCTGTTCTATGGAGAATGTGCATAGGCTGTTTGCCTAGGGACTGGACTGGCCAGGCCAGAACCCCGGTGGGCTGTGGGGCCGGCCCCGCCGTGGGTGACCGCTATGTCTTGCTGCGCCCACCTCCCCCCGCCCCCACCACCTCCCACGGGTCTCTGCCACTTGGACTCCTCATGAGAAATTTCTGTTTTGTATCTTCTTATGGCTAAATCTATTTCCTGGTATTAAAGACCATTTGGGGTTAGTGGTTTAAAATAACTCCTAAATTTTGGTCAGGAAATGGCCTATAAAATTAAGACAAACTTGCCAAAGTGGGAAGATGGGAAAAATACTACAATGTGAGTGGTTCAGCCTCTGTTGGATGGATTTCGGATAAGAACTTGAAACTGGTCTCGGCTTAGTTCCGCTTGCTGGTAAACTGGGAGGATGCAGTCTTTATTATGGAAGGTGTGTAACAGGCAGAGTTCTTGGCTCATCCCTCATTCATCCCTTATCTTTAACAAACAGTTCTGCAGGGAGACAGGACGCTAACAGCAGATGCTTTTATCAGTTCCTAGAGCAGTAGAGCAGCTCTGAGCAGATAGCTGTTGGATGCCTTAGTAATAATTAGATTTTGTTCTTCCAAATACTGAAAATAGTAAGATTGTATTTCTTTATTCAGGAATTTGGGCTCTTAAAACTTTAAAAAAATTTTATAATGAATCATTTATTATTATTTCTTGTTGACCCTAGATAGCATCCCGTCTTCCGTGGAGTTACCATCCATGAGTATGTTATAGAGAAACATGGGTTTCTCTTGCCTGGATAACTCATTTAAAACATACATAACTTTGGGCACTGTTTTAGGCTAGAAAGCAGATTTGTAATCCAAGTCCTCCCCGCTTTTTTACAGCAGTGAAAGTAAAGAAGCCTGAGAATTCACTTAAGCACATAGCATAGACTCATAGGTTCATAACTCAGTATCTTCCTTCTGGGTTTCAAAAACCTGTTCAGTAAATGTGTGTTCAGTCTCACTCGAGGTCCGAAAATGTCCAGCAGGGAGAATTGTTCTCATACTTTGTGTTCTGGTGTATGCTCCTGGTAAGGGAAGAGTAGTTTTAATAGTGGCATAATAGATGTAATACGGAAAAATTTAAACCTTCACTGTTCTCCATTTTGCCCCCAGAATTTTCACTTAGGTTCTGAAACTCTAGAAAGATCACCATGGAGTCATGGACTGTGGGGGCAGAGCACATGGGTTTGAGTTCACCAGTAATGAGCTGTTGGACTGTGGGTAGCCTAACTCAGCCTCCCTGTGCTTTGGTTTTCTCATCTGAAAGTAGGAGCGATGATGTTACCCTTTATAGGACTGTTGTGTGCATAGCACACGCGATAATACATTTGAAGCAGGTAACTGAGGGACTGCCCTGTCCTGAGCCCCAGACGTGTTAGCTCTTACCGATTCACTATTATGACATTGACCTGTAACTAAAACTATGCTGACTGAAATATACCTTTCTTTTACCTCTACGTCATTCCGTAGGATTCTTGGATAATTTATAAATATTAGGATTATAATGATATTCATATATGTGCTTTAATTAAATAAGTTTTTATTGCATAGCTGTAAGGGTCTCCTTCTATACCTAAAGCATTCCAAGGTGGGAAACTGGACTTTGAGACAAAAATAAAACCAACACCAGCACATGGAGAGGAATGCACCATAGTGGTTTCATCCAGGATGTGACCGAATTGGCAGTTTTGGGTTCTCACAAGAGGCCCTGAGAGTTGGTATTTGATAGTCACTCTGGACGGGTGGTCTTCCGTAGGTTTGGGTGGCCAGTGTGAAGTGAGCACGGTTTAACAGAACGTTCTGCAAAGGTGGGAACCACTTTCCAGGACTTTTTCCCCGACCTTGTTCCAATGAGAAAGGGAATCTTTTCCTCGGCTGGAGAAATGGAGAGTTCTCAGAGCTTGGTTTTCTCAACTTCCTGAATGCATGCGATCTCTTGGACTCTGATTGTTGACTCTGGTAATTATTCTATCCGTTGGGTCCAGAGTTGGTGGGTCTCACTGAGGACGACAGCCCCGTCTTGTAGTGATAAATTCCTGTGGAAACAGCCCGTGGTGGAGCTCGGTGAGCTGTTCCGGCCTGAGCACCAAAGACTCTTTAAAAGATGCCCCTCTTGCTTTGAGGAATGGCTCAGCCTTGGGAATTCAACTTTGTTAAAAGAACCATCAATATAAGGAAGAGAACCAAGGTTTTTTATAGGAAGTATTATCTATGTTGTATCTCTAACAGACCTTCAGGGTTGTTCCATTTATGTAGAAATGAGGAATTTCAAAATATCTCTAGAGTAGGGAAGGAGCTAGCTTGGTTCTGCTGTCACCCTGGGAGTTATGCAAAGCTGGCTCGACTTGAGGGAGGGCAAAGGCACCAAATGTGGAAATACCAGATGTAAGAACGAAGACTTCAGAAAGCGCATGTGTTTCTACAGTGTTCATGACTTCCAGGCATTCTGATGAGAATGCATGTGTCACAACAGTGATGATGCAAGAATATTGTCCTTTGCCTTAAAATAGCTGTGCTCTGTGGCTGAGTCAGCAGCAACCTGTATGAAGAGGTTTGATGAAACAGAAGGAGGGGTGCTTTTGGAATCCACAGGGACGCATCCAAAAGACCTCTAGTGCCAAGTGACATAGCAGTTGCCCCTGCCCCCCCCTGCCCCCAGGCAAGCCCCGTGGGGCAGGCTGCTGCCAGGTGCAACCCTACCAAGAGTGAAGAGCTTGTAACTGCCGTGCAGTGCGTCCTTGAACTTGGAGGAGTTCACGTCACAGTTGTCATGGGCGCTCTTTTCTGGGAGTTAAGCTACTTGGCAAAATTGAAATCCTGCCCTAAGGACAAGTTTTACCAGGCTTCCTGGGCAAAACCAATCTAGTTTGTGAATTAGGGATAAATGAATCAGAAACACGAAGACTGTTTCTATAAAAATACTGAGTGGCTTAGGAGAAGAAAACATAGGTCAGAGGTCTTGGCAAAAGATGTTGGCAGACTGTCCATGGCAATTGGTAGTGACGGTCCCCTATTATCTTGCAATTGGGGAACGCTGTTAACACAAGGGAAAGATGTAACATAAAAATCACCAATGAAATGTACGATGTTGCAGAGCCTTTTCTGGGAGAAGTCATTAGAGAAACGGCCCTTAAAAAGCTCAATTCCTTAATTGGCAGTTCTCTTTTTAAATGAAGTGTCAGAGAAGAAAGAGGTGTGAGATCAGCTGATGCTTCCTGTACATCCAAACACCATTTAAAAATGCTGCCCTGAGTTTGGGTTGCCGTATCTGAGCGGAATTGCTTCTGACCTCAAGCCAGAATGGTGGTGGACATTTGCTACCGGGGGACAACCGCAAATGTTAACTCCACTTATTCTAGTCCTGGGTGTTAGGCAACTACACCATTAAAGAGATCACAGTATCCCTTTGAAAGCTCTGCTTTGCAAAGCAGAACAATGAGTTTGAGTTTCTCATGATTCATAGCTTTGCACACAGACACAGCAGTCGCTAGCTTGTGTAGTGTTTTCTCTGTTCTCCTCAGACTCTGAGCCATGACACCTATGTGAGCCATCACCTTTGGGAGCCTGAACATGTGCAAAGCAGAAGTTTCTTTATAGGCAACAGTTTTATACAATTTTGGTCTTATTTTTTCAAAATTGAGGACTTTCCTAACTTGCATAGGTGTGTACCGTAGCCCTGGTTGTGAGTGTCACAGTCAGTCCCCAGACCTGGGGTCTACACTCATCTGCTTGGTCCCCTCGTGTGTGTCCCAAGCTGGATGAACACTCGTGCAAGGCAGCCTTGAAGGGAATCCAGCATTTAGCACCAGTGGAAGGAAAGTGACCACACAGACTTTTAGGGGCAGCCCTGGGGAAGTGGACTGGATGGGATTGAGACTTGTTATGGCTTCAGCAATTTCTGTTCTCGTGATTGCAGAGTCTACTGGTGCATATGAGCTGTGTCCTCTTTGGATTCTACCCGAGATTACCAACTGTTTTACATCTGCCTTCTGGTAACAGCCCCAGACAGTTGCATTTCTCCTAACCCTCTGCAGGCAGGTACCTGTCTTTCATGGCCTGATGATCCTACCTGCCTTCCAACTGAGAACCACACCGAGTTCCTGTCTGTCCTGTACTGGGGCCAGGTGGGTGGGACTGTTGGAGTTGGGGGGGGCGCTTGGAGCCCTAATGAGAAAGCTGCACACAGGTCTTCCTGACACTTGGTCTCTCTCTGTCTTTCTAGTTAAAATAAGCTGAGGGTAAAAGGTAGTTTGGGATACCCCTCCCCAAATTAGGATCCCTGGAAAGATTAGACTCACAAAACAATACTCTAGTAAGCATTTTGTAGTTTGTAAGTGTTTTACATCAACACCTTGTGCATGTCAAACTTACACAATGTTGTACATCCGTTATATCTCAAACCTGGAAAAAATACAAACTTAAAAAAAGTAAATTCAACTTACAAGTTAAAAGAAATGGTCTAGACCATAGCGTGTTCTCTTCATTTGGGCAGGACATCCATGAACCCCTTGGAATCACATGTACATTTTATGAGTCACGCGTGGTGCATTTTTAAGGAGGTAGTTACCAGAGTCTCGAAGAGCTACAAACCACCAACACTGGTTTAAAGGGATTTGGTAGCTGATTTTTATAGTAAGATCCATTGAAAAAGATTTTTCAGGGGAAAAAAGCCCTTGAATTTGGCAGTGGGGAAGAACAGAGGCATTTGACAATGCCTGCAGAGAATTGGCTCTCAGAAGGAGGCAAGACGCAGGCCCTTCTGAGGGTGACAGGAAAGCCAGCGAAGGAAGACGGTCTTGGCAAACGTTAATCTTATTGTCTGCATCAGATGTTTGGCATTTATCTCTCATTTCCTGGAACCACGGGTTTCTTTGCATGTGGCGAACCTCGTCTTCTCAGCTGCTTTTCAACGTCTTGGTTTTCCTGCCACTTCTTGCAGGGTTTCCGCCCGTCACCGTGCCGGACAGACGCTCAACCAGTCTCTGTTGGTAGCCAGGGCCATGCTAGAGAAGCTGAAGCTGGAGGGGCATCTAGAGTTTGTGTGTCCGCAGAAGGTGGACGTGGGCAGTGACTTCAAGAACCCAGGTCAGAGCTCTCCAAGAGGGGTAGGCGAGAGGGCCCCTGAAGAGGCTGAGCCACAGGGGAGACGTTTCTGGGAAGCCGATGGAGTGTGTCCTTAGAGAGCCATGCTGCGGGCTTCCCACCATGGTGAAGCCTGCACATTTGCTCAACGCCGTTTCCCTCCCAGCACCCTTTGTGGGGAAGCAGTGTCTACAGGGTCTCATCCTGCCCATCAGCTACGTAAGGCACGGAAGTGAGTGTGCAGAGTGCCAGCCCGGTGCACGCTGGTGACCCTGGTGTGATTGTTAATCATTCATAGTGCCCCACTCACCCCCAGCAGCGGCCTGATCTGGCAGATAAGTTCTCTGGCAGCCTGATCATGAGATTGTACAGGGAGAGCTTTCCACCCAGTCTTGGAGACGAAAGCACATTCTTCAGTGCTCAGAGGTGTAAAAGGAACAAAAACAGTCAAAGTTTGGGAGAATTTGGTGAGCAAGGTAAAAGAGGGTCAGAGACATGATTTTACACACAGCAGCTCCTGGGAATCAGCAAAGTTCTTCCTTGGAGGCAGAGGTTTACATGCACAGTTTTAAGGTCAGAAGGGGAATACTGCCACCAGTATTCTTGGTCGGGTGGGCCGTGGCCATTGGCCTGGGGTGGAAGGCAAGCAGGGCCATTTACTTCTCTGTGTCCTTGCTCCAAGCCCTGACAGGCCCTCTTCCCACCGATTCCCCCACTTCTGTGCTGGTCTCAGAGCACAGAGCCCTGGTTCCAGGGCAGGCTCGGTCACTGTCTAGTTCTACCACCACCTGGTGACCCCTTCCGCGGTTCATGGACTGGCCCTGGTGGAGACCAGCAGAGAGCCCAGGGTCACAGGCAGGATGAAGTTGAAGGTGATGTGAGAGAAAGATGGGGTACAGGGGGTGGGGGGGCGCCACGGGGACATGAGGGTTTTCCGAGGTGGGTGGGGTCGGCGAGCAGAGGGGACAGACGCTAGGAGAGAAGGCTCCCCGCAGGAGTGCGGCTGTGTGGCGGCAGCCGCCGTCCCGGGGACAGTGGGCGGAAGCCTGAGCGAGCAGCTTGGGGCTGAGGCTGGAGCCTGAGAACAGAAGATCTCAGAGGCCAGAGACCCTGTGAAAGGAATGTTACGGCTTATGCTGCCTTTTAAGGACGACTCCAGTGTCATATAAACATGTTGTGGGTCATTAGATGTGCTGATTAAGAGGGTAAATCATAAAAGAAATTAAGTCTTGGACATAAAATTTAAACAGAGCAGTGACATTTTCATGATAAAACTAAGGCTACCCAGATTGCCTTCCACTGGGGAGCCTGGAAACCAGAATTCCAAAGCTCTTCTTGGGCGCTGTTAGCTCGCGGCGTGTGGAGAAGTGTGCCCGCGGGCCCTGCACGGCTGCGGAAATAACGTGGAAAGGGCTCTGACTCGGCTTTCAGTACGTGGCATGTACGCTTCTCGAAGGTGAGACAGGATCCTTCCACTTGCAAAACACCAGACTGCCTTCGAGGAGAGCAAACCGCTGAAGGTGGGTTGGTGCCTGCCGGCAGCTCCCGCTCCCTTGCCGCACGGTCTACCCCACACCCTCTCTGACCATTTCCCAGAGGCCTGAAAGCCAACCTGTCACCTTCCACGGTGATGTGGAAACGGAGTGTCAGCGTTCTCCACCCTGGCGTCCGGGGTCTGGTCCAACCCCGGGCAGAGCAGCCTGCCTGCTGCCCGATTTGGCGAGAGGACGTCATCGTGTTGAGTGTGCCCTGCGGGGACAGCCCACAGCATCACCCGCGTCTCGTGCTCCTCTGCGTCTCGAGCTTTCTACATGGAGGGAGCCGGGGCAGTCGGGTTGGGCCCTGAAGGGAGCCGTGCGCGCGCTCCACAATTGTGGACTTAGCGCATCTTCAGTTTCTTTCAAACTACATTGAACTAACTCCCATTTTAGTGATTTTTAAATGTTTGTGCAAAGAGCACACACAGGCGACATAACGAAGACCAGCACAGGGAGGTGGGAACAGTTCTGTCCGTCGTTCCACCCGTGCCCGGGGAGTCCTTCAGTAGAGGTCGGTTGCCAGAGATGTGAAATCTTCTCTCTGAAACCCTGCGTTCTTTCCAGACGCGGCCACAGGCCCCTCCTTAGGTACCTTTTCCGATTGGGCAGGTCTATGCCAAGTTGGTTTGAGGAGTCCTAACGCTCGCGGGCTCCGGCAGGCTTCCCGCGTCCCCGCTCCTGCCTCAGGCCCTTACAGGAAACCTTTCCCCTGGAGGCAGCTGGGAGGCGTCTGGAGGCGCTTCCTACTTGTGAATAGCTCGGAAGCCCCCTGAGAGGGCCACTGTTTGATTTTCCGTGGCATGTCCTTGAGCTCCAGCCAGCTGCTTTCATGCAAGGCCATCTCGGTGCTCAGCGTCCAAGGCCGCGCTGACTTCATTCTGCCTATCACAGCAGGCCGAGCTTCCCGCCAGGTGATGGTTCACGGTTCCCAGCCATCTGGTCTCGGGAGAAATGCTCGGTGAGCACAGAACCTCAATTGTGAACCTGCTTTGTTTTGTTCTGTGTTCACGTTGCAAGACCGAGCCCGGGCTCTGGGAATGGCACACGGATAAGGCATTTATAGGATCGGGTCCTCTGTAGGCAGGGAGTGGGATATGTGGATATGCAGCTGCATGTGACAACTTAGACATCCGTCGTGGCCAGCTGTGGCCCTGGGGTGGGCAGCATGTGTTATGTGGCTCACAGTTGAGATATCAGGAGTTGAAAGGGATTGTTGAGAGATGGGACAGGAAGCAGCGAGGGTGTGCTTTCCCTCTAGAAGCTTAGTAGGAAAAACCACCTCTTTTTTGCCCGTTGCTCCATTCCTGGGCCTAGTGACCCTGACGTTTCCCCCGGGGGTGCTGGGGTCCTGCCGCTTCTCCCCAGGTGGGTGGCCTCTGGCGAAGGAAGGTGCAGAGTGAGGAGCCCCTGAGCACGCCTCTCCCCCCTCGGCCTTAGTTCCTCCAGACGCCACTCCTGAATTTTCTGCGGTTTTGTGTAGCTTCCAAACTCATTTTGAAGGAGAGCTTTTAACAAATGTTATAGGGTGCAAAGTGGAATTCTTCCCAGAAACAGATCCCACGGCACTCATTCACGATGCAGTGCGGGTCAGTGGTCCGAGGGCTCGAGACGCAGTAGGATGCCCGCGCTCACCCTTCTGCACCCAGACTTGGAGAAAGTGAATGTTCAAGGTGTTGTTGGCCTCACTCTGGTCCAGGCTGGACTCCAGCTGTGCCCACCCAGGACCTGGTTTTCTGTGGCCTGCTCTGTGCTTGTCCTGCTGCGTGGAGAGCCGACAGGCCCGACGAGCTCTCGCCGTGGCCCATTCACATCTGTGGCTGGGAGCAGAGTGGGGCCACCGGACTGCCTGTCTGGCGCTCTTGGGTACCTGACACATTCCTGTCCCTGCTGGTGTCCTCTGGGCCTCCCTGGCTGCCTGTGACCTGCTTTTTTGACTTATGGTCACAGCCTCATTTTTTTGCAGCTGTCCCTCCCTCCCGGATGGATGTCCTGGAATGACCCAGTGCTGCCTGTCCCCGCCCTCTCCGCCTCAGCCCTGAGCTTCCCATGTTTCACCAGCCCCGTCCTCAGTGCAGGACCTCGGCCTGCCCTGCAGAGGCCCCTGTCTGCTCAGCGTTTCTACCTGAGCCTTCCTGGACCCCCTGGTCTGCCTTCCCGCCCCTCCCAGGAGCTGCCCGGTCTCCCAACGCCCTCCTGCGAACAGACCAGACCGTTCTTAGGCCCCGCGCTGCAGGCTGTCCTCCAGCGTTAGTTCACCGTCCCCTGCACGTGCAGACAGGGCTTGAGTCACTCGGAGCACAGTGTCCTCCCAGCTCGTCAGCTTTCTGCTCCATGAGCCTTTCTTGCTGGGCCCTTCCTGTGTTCAGGTCTTTCCTCCTTCAGAGCCTCCCGAGACTCCTCACACCTGCTGGGCGTCAGTGTCGGCACCTTTGTCCTCTGTGCTGTGAGAGTCGTGGGTCCCAGGGACGGAGGGTCTGGAACAAGACCTGGGACGGAGGACATGACCATCAGATGGCAGCTTCACGCAGTGCCCCGGTGTTAGTAAGAGTATTCACGGCAGCGCCGGGAGTAACGTCCGCAGCACTGTGAGCAGCAGCAGTATCCGTGGTATCAGTAGCATCGGTACTATTAGTAGCATCGGCAGACGTGTTAGTGGCGTAGCATTACGGGCAGTGTTAGTAACAGGAGCAGTAGTGTCCACGTTAGTGCCAGCAGCAGTAGCGGGGGTGCTAGTTGTGTTTGCGGTGGTGTTCGCGTTCGCCGCAGCATTAGTAGATGCGTTAACGGTGGCAGCGGCAGCGTGCAGGGCGTCGGCGTCCCCAGTATCATTAATGACAGGAGTATTAGTGGCATTGGCAGACGTTTCGGTAGTCGTCGTGTTAGCAGTGTTAGTGGTAGCGATGGCATGGTCCTAGCGTGAGCGGTCGTGTCAGCCGATGTGTTCGTGGTGGTCGCATTAGCGGGGGTGTTAGTAATGTCAGTGGGAGCACCGACACCGGCGCCAGGGGTGGTAGTGGCGGCGGTGGCGGCGATCCTTGTTTTTCCTGCCAGTGCACTGGTACCGGCTGCAGCACCGCAGAAGCATCGATCGTGTCAGCGCTGGGATCCAGAGTGTCGTCAGCAGCACGATGGGCGGTGGTGTTAGTGGGTGTGTTGATACGAGTGGCGCCAGCTGTCGCATTACTGTGACCGTGAGTCTTACTGACACGTGTGTTCGTGGTGTGGCCCTTGCGGCAGCGTCAGGACGTGCTCCAGCGGTGGTGGCGTCAGTAGCAGCATCGGCAGTGGTAGCTTTAGCATGAGTATTACTAGAAGTACTGGTAGCATCAGCAGCCGCGTTACTGGCGTCACTGGCCGTATCAGCTGCGGTGCAGGCGGGGGCCGCAGCACTGTCTGTGGCACTGGTGGTAGCACTAGCCGCGGTATTTGTGGATGTCATCGTGGTACTAGGAGCACGGGCAGCGGCAATAGTAACGGGGGTACCAGCGCCTGCAGCACTGTCATGAGACGTGTTAGCAGTAGCGGGGCGACGGTGGACCAGGAGTCTTGTTCATGGTGGTGGTAGCAGCGGCAGCAGCGGCCTCGGCGACAGCGGCACTGCTGGCAGCAGCCCTCCTGGCTGTACTGCCGACGTACCAGGAGCATCAGCAGTAGGATTTTTGCGGAAGGCGGCCTCCTCTGTTCCCGAGTCCCGTCACTCCCGGGCCCGCGTCCTGGCCCGTGTGTGCGTTCTGTGCCCCTGCGCCCGTCGGTGCCTCTGTGTCTGGACGCATGGAGGGGACGGCGAGGCAGCGAGACGGGAGCTCTGCTGGGATGAAGCACGTGCCCAGCATCGTGTGGGCACGTGGGAGAGCGCGTCCCAGTCCTCTCGGCTTGGGCTCGGGCGGTCCCGCTGTCACTGTTGCACACTTGCCGCCAGTCTGTGCCTCTGGCCGTGGCATTTCAGGGGAGGGAGCCCCCTGCTTTAATTTTGAAAGAATCTCCCATCGGAAAGGTGAGCTGTTTGTTCTCCCGTGTTTGGTGGGATGCTCCGAAGCGCCCCTTCCTGCCGGCGGTCCCCCGACAGGCACTCTGGCTCTCCTGGCCGGCTGATGCTCTGCAGGGCCTGTCCCTGGGCTGTGGGGGCGACACGGGCGCAGCCTTTCTCTGCGGCGGGGACCGTGTGTCTGCCTGTCTCCTGGCCACGGTGCTTGGGCGACCTAGCCCCAAGTGAGCGAGGGGGAGAAATAGGCCCCGGTCCCAAGGCTGGGTTTTCTCCGACGTTCAGGGGATGGTCAAGCTCACCGGCGTCAGGCCTGCTGCACCGTGATGAGCGCCTGAAGAGCCCCGCCGAGTCCTCCTTCCTATCAGGAGGAGGACGGAGTGATACTTCTTTCTGGGTGTTGAAAATGCCCTTCACAGAGAGGACAGCTCTGGGGCGTATTCTGTGTTCGTTTGAACCCCGTCCACTGAATGGGATCAGCACTGGCGGGCTTTGTCTGTGTCAGGAAAGTGTGTTAATAATGTGTCCCGTGATTTTTTAGACCAAAATTGGTGAGAAAGATGGGCTTCCATGTCTGCCTCGTTGAGGAGCCTGATTGCGATTTTCCTGTTCTTTAAGGGGTCGGAGGCTGAGATTAGGATGTCACGCTGACTTTCCAAGAGGTTAGAGAGAAGACGCGTGCACCTGCCAGCCTGTCTGCGTCGACTTGGGGCTGGTGCGGAATGTATGGTGGTCCGGCAGACCCGGGGTCGCCCCAGCCCTCCGATGTTAGATGCAGAGCTGCGGCTTAGGGTTCCTGAATTCAAGGATGCTGGCCTTTTTCCCATGCGGCCTTTGCTTGTGGCAGATGTGTAAATGGGGACAATTAAGAGAGGAGCTCTAAGGGGACCCCTGGTAAAATTCTGCGGCCCCTTTCCAGAGGTTTCTGCCGGGCAGTGAGTACACTGTGCTGGGTTTCAGTCTGGAGCCGTGTGAGCCCCAACCCCAGGGACAGCCACGGGCTTGGGTGCTGCTTCGCGATGGCTCTCCGGTCCCCCCTCCCTTTGACGAGAGTGTTCCACGCTCTCGTGAGGGTGGGATGGCATAGTCAGCACAAAGGCATCTCCATAACTCTCTCTCTGCGTCTCAGGGCAACCCATGCCTAAGAAGGAGGAGGGAAAGCTTTCCCTGGGTAGATTCAGCTCTGCAGGCTGGATTGGGGGCCCCAGAGAGGGCTCTGTCCTGTGTGGGGATGGCCACAGGTGGGAGTCAGTCCCTACACCCCGGCCTCCAGGGCCCCGGCTGGAGGCCGTGAGCCTGTAACTGTCCCAGCCTCCAGGTACCGCTCTCCCAGCTCACTCCCCTGCCAGCACCAGGCTTTGTCAATAAACCACTAGGCCTAGAGCCTCCCTGGACCGAAAGGTAACACCGCCCCACAACCACCACCCGCGGCTGCCTTGACCGCAGCCCCGCCCAGCCGAGTCCTGGCTCCGTGTTCAGCATCTGTGCGGACCCAGGAGTGTGCTGTCATCCAGGGCGCTCCCAGGTGGCGAGACATTCAGGTCTGTGAGTGTGTGCGCGTGTGCATGTGCGTGCATGTGTGTGTGGTTGTGTATGTACGTGCACATGTGGACGGCCTGGAGGCCAGACCCCCTGCTCCTTCCCCGTGCGTCCCTCCTGCTGGTTCCGAGTGCTCTCCCTTCCGTCCCGGGCACAGCCCGCGTTCTCCTCTCCTCTGTCATCAGCGTAAGCATACTTCACTTCTGGCCAATTAGCTCTTTCTATTAAATACTAAAAAAAATACATGATTGAAAAACCAGCTGCTGCTATCAAATGGGCTGGCGAATAGCGTTCTTTATTTTCTGCCACCTCTCCGCCACATCTCTGACTTGATGACTTCTCTTTTCTGAACGGACTGTGACTTGATTTCACTCAGTTACTTGATTTCGGGAAGAATCCCTAAAGTACCCTCAGCTTCTGCCTTTCTTAGGGAGAAGAATTTCTTTCAAGCTGAAAACAATAGGCAGGTAAGGAAGTGGTTGAACCACGGCCAAGGCAGAGAAAGGGAAAGAGACTATTGAACTACATGAACTACACCTTTCCACCGGGAGGTGAGGGACCTGCCCCCACAGTCAGGGTCGCTGCCTTTCCTCTTCCACGTCTGCAGCGGGGAGAGATGCAGAAAGACTGGCGGCGGGCAGTACCCTGCCGTTTAAGGCAAACAGAACCGAACTGAATGACCAAAACCACACAGCAGGGGCTTCCCGGAGGGGCTCGACCTCCCACGCTGCGACTCCGGCTGGCAGCGTGTGAGAGCTTGGACAAGAGCTGGTGGCTCGGGGAGGCCCCGCATCGGGAGACACAATGTGTTTGCCTTCGCGCACATTCCGTCCACGAGGGAGCTGTGCCCTGGTGCGCACCCTGAAGGCAGTCTGGGCCTGGCTGAGCCTCGCCAGGGAAGGTGGGACCCATGCCCTTGTACCAGCCTCCTGCTCCAAGACGTGGGGCAGGGCCTCACGGCTCTTGCCAGGAGAGAGCTCCCAGCGGGCACCTTGTCTGGTAGGAGGTGACCCTTGAATGAAAGCTGCTTGCTGTTGCTCTAGTAACACATTTGCCCCAGAAAGAGGACAGAGTGATGTGGGCAGGACGGTAGGGAAGGCCCAGAAGCAGGGACGCAGATGGTACCGAGTGGGCAGCTTTAGGTGCATGATGGAAGTCGGAAGGTGCAGTGCTCGAACCTTAGAGAAAACAGGGTGCGTTTCAGGCGAGTTTGACTGGTGAGGGCGGCAAGGGGCTGGAGACGTTTTCCAGCACATAAGGTGGGGGATACACCTTTGCTGACAGATCAGGAAGCTGCCTTAATGCAAAAATAAGAAAAGGCCCTTATTTTACAAAATGTCTTTGGCTGAAAGTTAATGGAATGTTCCAGAAATGAGTGGGTTTGAAGGTACCACTTGGCTCCCGAGGGAGAGCGGTGTGACTCAGCTTTATGCAATCCTAACCTCCATTCCTCGGGGCTACTGAACTTGCGGATTTTTGACGAGCCTGAGTTTCTGTGCGAGCCGGTGCCGGCCGGTGGGCCCCTCGCTCTCAGTGCCGCTGGTGCCGGTGGCCCCTCACCCTTCGCGGCAGCTTCGGAGCGGGTCTGGGTGTTTCCTGCCTTCTGCTCTCTGCTTTTTCCTCTGGTCATTCTCAAGGGGCTAACGATGTTAATAAAATATTTTGAAATCATGTCCCAAAATGTGCTTCAAGGAGCACAGAGTACTTTTTGGAAGGTTGAAAAATGCTCAGTATTTCTCTTTCTCACGTTTGATTTTGAAAAAACAGTAATTGCAGCTGTAGGAGATGGGGTAACCCTTTCAAAAGTCTTGTCATCGCACAACAATGCTGCTTCTTACAGCTGTTATCCCAAGAGAAGGGACTTGGAGCGTCTCTCACATGTTTGGTGGCTGCAGAAACCAGTGGATGGGGTCAGAAATGTTGAGGTTCCCGGCCAGAGGATGTTTTATTTACCGAAAAAGCTTGGAGCTGTAGGATCGTTTTTATGTCCAAGTAGCTAAAAAAATGGAACACATGGTTCAGGCGGGAGAAGAAGCCTATCTTGTTCCTTGATCCAAAAGAATTGGGTCATTCTCGAAGCAAACACGGTTCAACACATCCATCCGAGGAGATAATTACATGCACCGTGCTCACGTGTGCGCTCTTATATAGACAGACAGAATGACAGAGCAACCTTCAGAGACATTTTACGAAGAGTAAGGAAATTGGCGTCTAGGTCTATGTTCAGTGTTACGAACGTGGGTACAAGTTCTCAGAATGGGAATGAGGGGGAGCTTAGCCGGACCGCTGGCAAGGCGTTGGGGGAGGCAACTTTCTCTTAAAGCCGACATGCCGAACCTGGTTCCGCACGTGAGGAGCGCGTGGGGCTCTGTCTGCGGAGGTGCGATGTACGAAGACCACAGCGTGTCCACGGGCGAAGGCAAAGCAAACTCATGATTGTGAGCGAGGACTTGAAGATTCCTGCGTTTACTATATAATTCATTTTTAGAATATTTTCTCTTGTGACACAAGCACAATTGTTTTCCCCTTCAATAGCATAATGGGGACTTTGTGATGTATTCATGAGAATTATGAAGTTTGGAATGTGACTTTTATTTTAAGATTTTGAGGGAACTCCTAAAGGCATTTCACTTTTGACCTTTATATGAAACTGTGGTTGACTAGGCTGGGTAGGGGGCATCAAGTGTGCCCTTTTTTGCCCCTGAAAATTCAGATGTCTTGCACAGAACGGCGTGGGGTAGACACAGCGAATCTAGAATAATCAGTTACCTCTCATTTGCTCGCTGAGCCAGTCAACATGGATCTTGTAGTTATTTTAAAGTCTCGCTTTAAAAAATAGGGAGTTGTCTATACCGGGCACATGTTACCATGTAGCGTTGGATTCATCAATAAAAATGAGCTCCAAATTAAAAGGGGAAATTGCCAGTAGGAACAGAAAATGCTAATAAAGGAGAGACGTCCGGAAAGGGATATTAGGAAGGAAGACCCGAAGAACACTGAGCCCCGTGTAGACACCAGACTTGCTGAAGCAGCTGCCCGTGGAGCCCTCCGGGGGAACCTGGCAGGCGGTGCTGGGCTCCGCAGAGCTGCGGGCACAGCCGATGAGGGCAGGCTGCCTTCTCGAGGACAGCCCGCGGAAGACAGGCAGGGGATGAAAAGGGATTTTCATTGAATATAATGCAAAGAACGTTGGTGGTTGTGGATGAAGGAATGCTTCATAAATGGTTAGAAAGTTGAACAACAGCAAAATTAAATATATGACGTCTTGGAGGGGAGCTCTCTGAAGGAAATCTCACTAAAGAGCGGCTGTTTTCCATGCTGGCGAATTTTCCCTGGCAGGAGAGGATGCACACCTAAGAGTCTGGCCTATTTTGGTGACGTGGTTTGCACACTCGAGGAACTACCGGGAAACGTGGGTGCTTTCAGGGACGTGGCCGCGTGGCCTCCTGCCCCAAGCTTATGCACACAGACCAGACGGTCAGGCTCCCGCTGAAGTCTATCAGGCTGAACACAGCCGCGGAGGGGAGGCTGTTACAGATGAAGCTGCTTATAAGATCGAGCAGAATGAGGTGATTCCTGACTCGGCACAGAAGGAAAACACAGTGACAGGGACTCCAGAAACGGAAACAACCATCGGACGGAGAGAAGGAGTGACGTGCGTCTTGGTGAATGAAAATTCCCTTTCTTGGTGCAGAAAGGGTTGGTTGCTTGACGTTTGCCTTAGTTCGGGCTGCTGTCACAAAACACTACAGACTGGGGGGCTTATAGAGAACAGAAACGTGCTTCTCACCGTCCTGAGGCTCAGGGTCCAAGGTCAAGGTGGTGGCAGATTCTGTGTGTGGAGAGACCCACGGCCCGGTTCACAGATGCCCATCGTGAGGTGGGGGTGGGGGGCTCTGCAGGGTCTGGTATGTAAGGGCTCTGATCCCATGCATGAGGGCTGTGCCTCAGGACCTGCTCATCTCCCCAGGGCCCATGTCCTGCTACCACCACGCTGGGGGGCAGGACTTCAGCATACAAGCTCTGGGGGACATGAACGTCCAGTCTGTAACAATGTTACTAAATAATTTGTGGTTTTAAGACTTGGGAACATTTTATTGGAATGTTATCATCATCGAAGCCAGATAACGATATATTTGTGTAGCACAATGACAAGAAGTCAAAGAATATGTGAGTTCAAAGACCTTTGCCTGGGAAGAGGTTGAAGCTGTCCATCAGGGATCGCGGGCAGCAGGGGGACGGGTGGGGGAGGTGGGCTTCAGCAGTCCAGGATTCATGGAAGGCATTTTACGGGCCCAGACATGCTTTCTGGTTTGAAAAAATGGGAGAAAGAGAGAGAGAAAAAAAAGATGTCTCTGAGCTCCTGAAACGTATGAGGCAAGGGAATGTGTAACCAGGATTCAGTAGTGGATGGCAGGTGGAGTGTGGCAGCGTCCGGAGTCATGGCGGGGAGCAAGACCATCCCCGTGAGTTGCAGCCCTGTCCCATGCTCCGACAGCCTTCCTCCCCCGAGATGCGTAGCTCACTTAAATTCCAAACGTGTGGGGAAGCAGAGGAAGTGGCACAAGGAATCGGTCAGGATACCCGCCAGAGGCACGTTGGTTGAACATTTGCTATGTGCAGAACATGGATGTCCTTTGGGAGGAAAACTTTCCTGGGAACACTGAAGCCAGGGCCTCGTGCTTGGCCTGTATCCAGTGGGGGACTCAAAGAATCGATGAGCCACATGAGAGCACGCACGAGGGGACGGTCTGCAGAGTGGTTTCACACAGCTTCCTGAGGGCCTCCAGGGTCTTCTTTGAGGTATAGGACTTTCAAAGAGGTGGATCTTTTCAGAGTCCAGATCATGAAAATAAAAGGAGGATGATAAGGATAGGACGGGGGAGTGGACGGAGGATGTGTAAAGGGAATGAGAATCTCAGATGGGCACATCAGAATTCTGTGAGTAAATTCTGGAGAGAGCTGAGTGGCGCGTAGTGTCGGAGAGAAGGTGAGGGGAACGGGAGAGGACTTCCTATCAGCCGGGTGCCGCCTCACGGCAAAGCACTTGCCCTTTCCACAAACTGTAATGGCTCTTCTCCATGGCGCCATCACTTACAGCCAGCCACCATGTTCGTAAGTGGCTCCTGGAACTTATTTTTAAGATCTGAATTACTAGGGGAAAAATATTTGCACTTAGTTAATGTATATACTTCTTGGGAAGGGGCTGGAAACAAGAAGGCTAGAGGTGATAGTTTTGGTGATAGTTTTAAAAGAAAAAAAAAGGCAGAGGTAAGCATGAAGGAATTTTTAAAACATTTCCGTCAAATGCAGTGTTAGGATGGGTTATCATGTTAATAAGGATGGGAATAATGCTTAAAGCTCAAACAAGGAGATGATTACAAAGAGTGAGAGT
This sequence comes from Lontra canadensis, assembly GCF_010015895.1. Classification (NCBI taxonomy): domain Eukaryota; kingdom Metazoa; phylum Chordata; class Mammalia; order Carnivora; family Mustelidae; genus Lontra; species Lontra canadensis. The sequence goes on from NW_022631067.1 coordinate 2,589,081, forward strand.
GAGTGCTAACGATTTGAGGAGATGATGCGGGAACTAAGGGGAAATGAAACCAAATGGGTCTTGAGAAATCGCAAGAAAATAAAATCGTCGGGTTAAGTGGGTGAACTTTAACTTGCTCAACAGGCAAGACTTAGGTCAAGGAAGATACGAGGGCAGAAAGGACAAAGTCTGCTCTAGGCCAATGTGCAAAAGATGATGTCACTGGCCCAGCGCTAGGAAGCCACCAGAAGGCCCGGGTCCAGAGAGGACCGACGAGAGCGCCACTCTGGGCATGGTGCGTGTGTTGCTGGTGTCCCGGCCACCAAGTCACCCAGTTGCTCTGCAGGAAGGATTAGTATATAAATTAATTTGCAATCCCTGATAAAAATGTTCAGAAAAGATGAGTCATCATATTAGAGATTTCAGGGAGAGACAGATTGGAGCAAAACGAATGATGTAGAAAAGGAAATTTGGATGAGGGGGCTAGTCCTTAAATGATAGTTTTGTTATGTGATATTTCAGAGAAACGGCCAATTTGTCAAAAATGGAATGTGTTATCAGGATCGGTAATACAGGGCCATCGGAATGTGACGGCCTTAGCGTGTGTTCGGTCATCCTGGGCTATGGCTTGAGAGGAGCATCCTATGACTGTGTTTGAACTCATCGGAGCTCAGGTTTCAACCACTGAAGCTCGGCGACGCACCGGAAGTGGCGTGTCAATCTGGAGGTCGCTCACGCAGCCGGCTCCAGAGCAGGCACTCTCCCAGCAGACGGAGCCGGTGGTCCTGCTTTTCAAGGTCTGGAGAAGAGTTAGACTTCTGGGATCTTGAGTTTAAAACACTCATTCTAAAAATTCTCGAATATGGTTGAGGCCAAACAAGATGCCTGTAGGCTGATTCCAGCCCACGGGCCACCACTTTGCCATCTCGGCCTCACACTGAAAGCTCTGGTGTCTTCAGATCGCAGTGTTTCCTGCTGGGCTGTATTGATTACAACTGGTGGTAGGAGAACTGGATCTCTTGGGCCGGGTCCGCTCTGTTTGGTTGGCGTGGAAGACTGCACCGGTGACCTGGTATTTTTGAACTTTCTTCCTCATTTAAGTAGCACCCGATATGTGCATACTAGTTAAATTTGAGAAAGTAGCGAGTTATTAATATATAATGAGGGGTAGGTCATATGTAACGTAACCAATATATGAAGTAATTACTGGATATAATGTTCAGGGTTATCTTGTGCTAAACATTGTGCAAAAACTGTGAGTCCTCCCAAACAACGCGGATAAAATCTCTCAGCGTGTGGAGGCCCTGGGCAGGACAAGGCAGATGGGGCTTGAAGGCGGGATGTGCTCCTCAGGGGCCCCACGGGAGGCTGGGTAACATCTGTAGGAATTTATTGAATTAGTGAATTGAGTTACTGAAGAAAATGACAAAATATTTGGGGCATCAATGAAGCAGTCATGCAGATGTTTCACTCTGCTCTGCATGACTGTTTTGCATGTTGGGGTCGTACTAATGTGTGTGCTGGTCTGTGGATCTGGAATAAGAACGACAAATATGAAGGGTAAAATATAGGATGCAATTCATCCCCAAATAAAAAGGTTTCACATCTACCCGAAGATGTTCTAGAGTTAAAAAATGCTTAAAAATAATCTCGAATAATTTGGATTCATGTTCCGCATGTGCACACACATATGCATGTCCATGAACGTCTTTACACCGACCTTGACCAGGTGTGTACGTCTGTGCTCTGAAGGGTTCAGTATTTCCTATTTTCTCAGTGTTAGTCACCGTTCTCCAGAGACACGTGGCCCATAGGAGATGCACAGAGATGCATGAGAGGAGATTTCTTTCAGGGCTCCGGAGCCCGGGAAGCCCCACGACATAGGATGTGCGAGCCGGCCGGCCAGGGAAGCTGGTGTGAAGTTTGAGCAGGAGTGGAGGCCTGGGATCCGGGGGGTCGATGGTGTGAGTCCAGGTCTGAGTCTGAAGAGAGCAAGAACCGGCTTTAGGATCCTGGAGGCACCGCCGGTGAGTGGAGTGTCTCCACAGTCTCCCACGTGGATCCGTGTCTCCTCTCAGCTTGGCAAGTTAGATGGTCGTGCCCCCAGGGTCTGGAGGAAACGGGAGTTGGGGGCTGAGGGGCCGGCTGCAAGCCACACAACACGGAGGGAGTGCCCCTGGGTCGAGCTCTGGGTCTGCCTCGCCGTCGCTCACAGTGAACGCTGTGCTCTTCGGAGCGGAGCGCCCGACAGCTGGTGGGGAAAAGGCTCCTGGTAGAGAGAGAGTGTGTGCGTGTGCAAGTGGGAGTGGGGAAAGAGGGAGAGAGAGGGAGACAGAGAATCCCAAGCAGACACCGTGCTGAGCGTGGAGCCCGATGTGGGGCTCGATCTCATGACCCTGAGATCACAACCTAAGTGGATATCAAAAGTCAGGCGCCTAACCGACTGAGCCACCCGGGCGTCCAGGGGAAAATGGCTTCTTAGGGTGGGGCCACTTCTTATGCCCTGACACGTACCTTACAGCCTACCCTGCAGATTTCAGTGGGTAAACCTGAGCTATGTGTGTTAGAGAAGAAAGGCGTAGACATCTCTCCCATTGAGTCCATGCCTCATTGTAGCATGTAGCCGATGACGTCATTTATTACATTTATTACACTGTTGTCTCCCCATTAATGATTACGTTCATGGAGAACAGAGCCTTAGTATTCACCCCTGTTTATCCTTAGCACTTAGGATAATATTTTGCTTAATATTATTGAACAAGTGAGCAACTGTGGAATTAAAACAGTTGTGACAGCAAATGTTTAAGTAAAAAGTAGTTTTTAATTTGGCTTGATCCAAATCTTATTGGTCTTTTTGCCTTCCAATATACTAATTTCTAAGTTTGTTGGAAAATTAAGGGGAATGGAATCATTCTGAAGGTACCTTCAGAGCGTCCAGACTTGAGCCTATGACTTTCCATCCCTCTGATGCTCATTGAAGACAATCACACCTGGGCAGTGGTGACGGATGCTGGGGTCTATTTGAAGGATCGTTCTGACCTCACAACCAGAAGGTGTGGTTTGACAAACGCAGGTCCACTTTAAATCCCTTATGTCTGTGGTTTTAGAAAAAGAAAGAGGAAGAAAAATGATGGTTCTTTAGCTTTCCTTTTTTACTCAGGTGTGTCCAATAGTTTAAAACCATTTCCACAGTGAAGCATTTAGGTCCAGGATCCCAGTTTATAAAGCAAATGCGGGTTTGGTTTATAGACTTTGCCTCAAAGAACATTACTGTTTAAAGCTTTCAGAGTTCATAATTTTGTCTTTAAAATGAGACCCTGAGGTGAGGGAGGAGAGGGGGGTTTAGAATGTGTTTTGCTTTCTGATTCTCTTAATTATTCAACAGCTGTTTAGGGAGCCCCCACCAGAGATTTCAGGGAGGTGGAAAAGCTCATCACCTGCCAGGTGCTGTGGACGGGGCTGGAAGATGCCCCGCGGTCAGGGAAGCGTTTTTAGGTGCGTATGTGTCATGTTGCTGACCATCAGGACAAACCCATAACAGACCTGTAGGTCCTTCTCAGTATATGGCCTCTGATGTCTGGGACCTCGTCAACTTCTCCATTCCATACTGAGAGCCGTGGTTGGCAATGATAGGGGTTAAGTTCATAAGTAAGTGAGTGATGAACCCGGGCTGTAGTGCCAAAAAGACCTCGAAGGTGGTCTGGATCCCAGAACGCTTGCTGTGGGACAGGTTCAGATGGCCACTTACTGCTTATAATACACTTATTTAAGATTTTGAAAATCTGAACTATGCTTACTTACAATTTTGCCAGTGCACACATGCACGCACACACACATACACACATGCGTTTCTTTCCTTGGAGGAAGGAGAAAAGAGACATTTCAGTTTGCTTTGGGTTCCCTTTAATGCCTTGTCAGCCCAGAGCAATGGGTGTGGGGTCCAGTACGCCCTCACCATTCCCAGTGTTCTTGGTGGGAGACTTGGGGTAAGGGATTCTGACCTCAGCCGTGTTATGTTTGTATAGCAAAGGCCACATTATAATGTGGTTTCCCTTTTAATTGTTCAGGGTAAGGGTAAAGTCAACTTCCCTGTGTCTCAATGTTAATGTTCGTCTTTGCGTTTGCAAGAGCAGGGGCGCGGGTGGGTGGCTGTTTGTGTTAGGGACTGGTCTTCCTGACCCCTTCCTCTGTCCCCCGCTGCACTTTCACACAGTTGAACGTCGGTGTGCGTGATTCGGAGCTGTGTCGTGCTTGAGAAGGAGCTTGCCGTGGAGGTGGGGGGGGTGAGGACCCAGGGACATGCAGATGTGCAGTGCTCATGCCATGGCTGATGGGAGCAACCACATGGGTGCTCAGTGTCCGGGGATTGCTCTGCAGGGTGAGGCATTTCTTAGAAGTGTGTGATTGGCTTTCTGAGTTTGGAGAGGGATTTTGGTTCAGAAATTTGAAGTTCAGTATGTAATTGTGAAATGCCTTCTCAGAAGAGGCACAGTTGGCATTTGTGTTCCTTCTGGGTTGGACAGAGGAGGTATGACTCAGGCTCATGTGTCCTCCCTACCCTGGCCCTGATGTAGCCTTCCTCCCTGAGAGTTCTGGTTGCTTCTGCTGAAGAATGGTGTTTAGAAACCAAGATGTGGGAGGTGGGTGTGCTCATGGCAGCTGTGTTGCCATGGCTTCTAGACTCCCAGTGGTATGGTTGCTGGTTGCTATTAGAAAAAGGACATCTATGATAAGGGCAGAATTTTGGCCAGTGTCACCTGCCATGTCCTGTGTGTGGCTCCAGAGAAGCCCTCGTGGAGTGGTGGAAATCCTGGGCGTGGACGTCAGAGTAAGCCAGCCTCACCTCTTCCCCATGCTGAGCCTTAGGGGTCTTGCAATGACCCACCCATGGTATAAGTGGATGCTAGAGGAGATGACACAGCTGTCCCCATTTTGTGTGTGGGCAACAGACCCTTGTAGCTGATGCTTCCACCATTGTTTGGCCGATGTTGGCCTTATCTTCTTACTCCTTATTTTTCTTCCCCTTTCTTTCTCATAATCTGATGAGGAAGTTTTAAGAGAAAAATTGCATCATTATTAAAAATATTTTAAAAGGGCAAATACTTATTGTACTCCCAGTGAGTATGGTGGGATGGTCACAGGGCCGTTTCTGGAAGGTTAATCTTTCCCCTGCATCTGTATCTTTGCCATCTCTGTAAAGAGGAGGGACCGGTTTCTGCTCCTGGATGATGGCATTTGCCTTTTGCAGCAGGGGGGACGTGGCCCTCGCCATCTAGGGGAACAGCCGTGCCATCTGGCCCATCCAGGTGGAGAATGTCACGCCCGAGGCAGGAGGCAGCAGGGTTTGGGGGAGGAGTGGATTGTCCCCAGCAGCTCTGGTTTCATTTTGGCGTCTCCCAGAATTAGGTCACACGCATTCCAGCTGTCGGAGCGCTTCTGTGTTCCTGGCTTCACCCTGCCCGTTGCCCGCTAGTGTGTGAGGCATTTCACCACACGTGTGAGGTGTCAGGACCCTTCACCCAGGTGAGCAACCTCAGGTGGTTCTTTCTTTTGGTTTTGGACCCTGAAATAGGATCTTCCTGGTGTGATCACTTGAGAAACTCCCTCAAGGTCCCCTCATGGTTGGTGTCATCTGGTCAAGCTGCCTGGGACGTGCCAGGACCTGCGGTAACTGGGGCCCACGCTGCGGGGCCAGGGCCACTGTGTGCACGCCTGTCCCCACGTGGGGTCACCTGAGTGCGGAAGCTGTGGCCAGCCCTTGCAAATTCCGCTTGGACAGACCGTGTGGCGTGTCCCGCAAGCTCCGGAAGCTAGCTCTCCTTGTGGGATTTCTTAGTTGTTTCTGACTCTTGTTGTCACAAGTATAGAGACTCAGGTTAAAATAAGATAACTAACTGCTTCTTCTTAATTCCGAATGTCCTTCACTTTCCAGATTCTATAGTTTGTGACACGTGTGAGCTGTAGGCCCAGCTTATTAGCATTAGTCAGGGACTTTATGACCATTTTCCCCTACGCGGTAAGAAACATATTACAGGTGCCCCTGTTTTATAAAGGTTTTCAGTTTGATTATTCCACTGTTTCCTGTATTATTAAGTTATATCATAAGTAAGGTTTTTGTTTTTTTTTTTTTTAGCATATTCTGTGAGCGCTGGAGGATAGAAACGCCTTTCTATCTTTCTGACATCAGAAAATGAGTCTTTTTCTGGAAATGGGGTCAATTTTCTAAAGCTTTCCTTAAAATGCTACAATTATTTTAAAATTCCAGCCCATGTCTTTAGTCAAATAGGCTCTCAGTCGGGCACATGGTCTATAACCGAAACTTCTCCAAAGGCCTCAGGGTCCTGCTCTGTGCTCCAGCAGGGTGGTCTGTGACCGCTAGGGCCACAGGGCGGAGTGTGTGTGGTATCTCCTTCTGCCCCCCTACCCCAGCTGCAGATTGCCTTGGGCAGGTCCACCTTGCCACCCGTCACTACCCGCATGTACCCCGACCCTGACCAGCCAGGAAGGGGCTCAGGGGGTGTGAGTGGACAAGGGCCTGGACGCTGTCAGTGTGGATGGCAGGAGAGCTGCTGCACCCGTGGGGACCTCAAGTCCTTACTCTCGGGGCGCTTTGTGTCAGTTTTGCCTTTGTCAGCAGCTGCCACCTTGGGCGGGAGGCCTGCTTTGTGGCTACCCGCGGCTGCTCAAAGGCTTGCTTTCCATTTGCCCCGGTGCTCTTGGCCCAAGCGGAATGCAGCCCTGTGGCCTCGCGCCCTTTTTGCACTCTGGTGTCCTTTCCTGTGTTTTAACATCTCTCTACCCTACCCAAAAAGATCTTTCTATTTAAAACCATAAACGTCTAGAAAAGTCGCAAGAATTATGAAATGAACCCCTGACTACTTTCCAGCAAGAGACATCCATTGTTTGCATTTTGCTACCTGTGTCATAACATAGATAGCCTAAACTTGTATTTCTCTACAACTTACAAAATAACCTAGTAAGCGTTTGCAAGAAAGGATCTGCGAAATGATACACCATTTCAACTGTTAAGTTTACGTATTCACTAAATAGGCCTCCATGAGGCTTCTCATACCCCACACAAGAGACCAAAGTTCTCATTCATTTCATTTATTTAAAGAATAACTTTAATCCCACTGTGATCATCGTGAGACTATTTCAGACTTGCTCGTCTGAATGCAGGATCGCGAGTGGGTTTGGAAGGGGTGACGTGCTTGAGCTTCTGTTGGTAATGCGCTGTGTGGGGTGTCCGCTGGTGGCCTGGTGGTTTTCCAGCAGTAACTGATGGCTCGGTGGCCCCCGTTCTCTCAGCTGAACCTAAATTCCAGATTTGGACATGCCAGGGTGGAGGTGTGAGGTCGCTGCTGGGGCTCAGTACTTTTGGTCTGAGCGTTGTAGACTGTCATCCCCGGCCCCGAGCGTGTCAGCCTTCCAGCTGAGAACGAGGACACTTTTCCACTGAAGCGCACTGTGTTTATGAACCGGAGAAGACACGTTGTTGCAGTGCTCTGTTCAGTACACAGTCCATGTTCGGTGTCGGCCGCTACCCAGCGCTGTCCTTCACTGCGTGTGTCCTGGCACCAGCGTCCAGTGTGGGATCACACCTGCACTTGGCTGCTGTGCCGGCCTTTCTTGCTTGAGGGCCACCTTTCTTCTGCAGGATGTGATTTAATGTTTTCTTATCCGCATCTAGCTCAGGCGCCTCCTTTCCTCGGTGCAACCTCAAGGCTGGCGTGCCCGGTCCTGGGGTTGGAGTCCTCATCTCTCCTCTCATGCAGCGAGATCCAAGGTGACAGTGATGGACATGCTCCGGCAGCCGGTGGTGACATGCCCCGCGCACAGCACAGGGGAGCTTGACCGCATGCCCCCACGTCCTTGGGCGTTGCCCGAAGCTTGATGCCGCGTGTGCGCGGCTGTGTGTCAGCTCATTTCCAGACGCTGCTGCTGGAAGAGCTGAGTTGGGGAATTGCTTTCAGCTCTTTATCGCAGTGGCGATCTTTTGCTGTGTAGGATTTCCCCGGTGCAGGTCGGTGCATGACTTCATCCTGTAGGGTATGCAGCAGCCCCTGCTCTGCTGTGGCCCGCTCCTGGGCTCGCTGTGTGCACACCGGGCACCGACACGTCCCCATCCGCCCCCTTGTGCGGTGGGCAGCGTGACTCCCAGCAGCCTCGCGGGTGGACGGGTGAGCGGGGAGCACCCCCCATGTAATCCTAACAGGCGTGCCGGTCTCCGGGTTGATGCAGAGGACTTCCCGGGGGTCTGCTGGAGCCAGGCTTCCATCTGAATCTATCCCCGATGGGGAAGCTTTGCCCAGCGGAAATGGAATTAAAATGACAAGTTCAGTTGGCTTCTGCGGGCACCCCCAGACCCAGGATCGCCTGTGTGACAAAGGGTGGCAGGAATGCGCACAGGAGTTCAGCAAATAGAGCCTTTTGTTCACCATCGTCCTCATCGATGTGCGAGGAGGCAGCCACTGTGCAGGGAGGAGCGGCAGCCCCTGTCGCTGGGACAGCCCGGGATTCCTCTGTTAGAGCCATGGGCTGTGCTAGCCTCCAGCAGCAGAATCTCCTGGCCTCTGGCCTGGGTGTGTGGTGCCCACAAGCCGGGTACAGGGATCTTTTTCTGGCAAGAGCAGGGATGTCAGTCCTTCTGAGTTGATGGTATGAGCTAGAACTGTGGGTGGCTCTCAGTGGGGATGTCCCAGTGTCCCCACCCATGTTTGGGACTGGGGCTGCACTCATCAGTCCCTGCATTTGGAGCTGCGTTCATGCTCTGAGTTCCTTCCGAAGTGTTCCCTGGCCCTCGCTGGCTGGGTTCATGTCCTCTGGGACGTGCAGAGAATTACGCCGTCTGTGCCTGGGAAGTCAGTCCAGCCCGTGTCTCAGCTCCCCCTTCATCCCGCACCTTTCCGTGGTTTCCCACCTTTCCCACCTTACCCGGACTTTCATCTCACTGAACAGAAACACGGTCGGGCTTCCCTCGCTCCCAGATTCTTCAGGCTGCACCTGAGGACCGGGAAGGAAGAGCAGGGCTCGCCGAGCCCCAAGGTGGATGTTGGTGACCCCGTGATGCAGTCGGGCGGCCGCCCCGCTGGTCACTCAGCGACAGAGAAGGAGGGAAGGAAAGGCTGGTAAAACACAGTGCGGGGAGGTAAGGGGACAGTGAAAGGGTCTCCCGGAGCTCGGGGGGCCTTATTCCCTGCGGCCTTTTCCGCGCACAGCCCTAGAGGACGGCGGCTCACCCAGTGCCCTGGCCTAGTGCTGTGTCAAAACAGTTTCCTTCTAAAAATGAATTAATTCTTGGATTTGAAGACTTAATTTAGGGAGTTTTCCATCTCCTGATTTATTCAGAAAGGCGAGGAACCACTGCCTCCCTTAGATTACATCCCAGAACCGTTGACTTCTGTCTCCTCCAGGTGCGTGTGCTGGGACGCGGGCTGTGGGTTGAGGCGCGGCGAGCAGGGAGCGTAGCTACACGTTCAGCCTCGGCAGAGACCCGCGCAGCGCGGGCGCTCGGCACAGTTACCTGCAGGGGACAGAATCCGGGCTCCTCCCCGGAACGGCAAACGTGTCACTGAAAACAAACATTTGTGGTTCACAACTCCCTCGTGGTCTTCTGTGCTCCTCCAGGACCCGAGTCAGTGGGTCTTCAGGCTCAGAAATGAACTCACCCAGACTCATGAGAAGTGTGGCTTCAAGGCCAGCTGGGTGCTCACGTGGAATTCCTGGCTGGGGAGCGGGTGCGGGCCACCTTCGCGAGCCTTCTGTTGGGAAAGTCTCTCAGAGAGCAGACTGGGAGTGCAGCTGCAGGACGGACGTCGCTGCCAAGCGGCCTTAGGGATGACGGTGTTCCGAACTTTGTCTTTTGATAGAACTGTTACAGCTGTCTTGGCTCTGAAAAAAGTTCTGCCCTACTTTCTTTCTTTCTTTTTTTTTTTAAACAATAGTAAACATTTAACTGTTTCATTTTGGATTTTCCGAGATTTATAATTAGGAATTTATTTTTACTTCATCATAACATAGATAGCCTAAACTTGTATTTCTCTACAACTTACAAAATAACCTAGTAAGCGTTTGCAAGAAAGGATCTGCGAAATGATACACCATTTCAACTGTTAAGTTTACGTATTCACTAAATAGGCCTCCATGAGGCTTCCCATACCCCACACAAGAGACCAAAGTTCTCATTCATTTCATTTATTTAAAGAATAACTTTAATCCCACTGTGATCATCGTGAGACTATTTCAGACTTGCTCGTCTGAATGCAGGATCGCGAGTGGGTTTGGAAGGGGTGACGTGCTTGAGCTTCTGTTGGTAATGCGCTGTGTGGGGTGTCCGCTGGTGGCCTGGTGGTTTTCCAGCAGTAACTGATGGCTCGGTGGCCCCCGTTCTCTCAGCTGAACCTAAATTCCAGATTTGGACATGCCAGGATGGAGGTGTGAGGTCGCTGCTGGGGCTCAGAGCTCACAAGGTTCATGGGAGCCTCTGTCTTTGGCCCAGGGGGGTTTGCTCTCTGGTTAAGAGCACAGGAGGACACAGTATGTTCTTGGCCTCCTTCATCGAATGCATGGACGTGTTCTGGAAGGTTTGCCAGGTGTATGGGGTTCCGCCAGCTACTGTGACCTGGTGGGGAGAAGTTTGACTCGTTTGACTAAAGGTCAGATTCACAACTTTGAATGCAGACTCTGGCCTGACGCCTTCCATGCCAAGAGTGCCTGGACACTCATGAGGTCCGTGGGGCCGGCGTCTGGGGTGTGCTTGACATGAAATATTGACTTTATATCCCAGTCCTTGACAGGGAAGGTATGAGGAGGGAGACAGAGTTGTTGGGGGAAGTCATTAGGACTGAGCGGGAAGTTTAGAAGGGCAGTTGATTAGAACAGCTGGAAATACAGACCCTTAGCCTGGAAATTCCGGGTAGGTGATATTAATTAGCGCAGCTGAATCAGGAGCATGTGTTTCCCCTGCAAATGTGTTGTTTATACTCTCCTCCCCACTGTGTGAACTCCAGACCCTGGGGTCGGGCGCCCGGTATTTCCTGTGCCTGGCACGCATCGGGACGGGGGCCACGCGGCCTCTCGGAGGCATCTGCGTGGTCTTGTCCAAACGCGGGCTGCGATTCAGAGAGGAGGAAGGTTTTAAGGCCCGTATTAAGTTATAACGCATAGGAAACAAGCGGTTTTCAGAAGTGTTCTGATTTACCGCACAGACGATCGTTTGCGGGTGGACCGTGTACTGGCCAGTACCTGGCCGGGGGCGGGGCTGGGGCGGGGCCAGCGTGTTTCCGGGCCCGCCTCCTCCCTGTCCATCAGGATGGGGGGTGGTGCGGTGGAGTTAGGTCCCAGCTCTGAGCTCAGTGCCTCTGGCCGGGCCCCACTGGGCTCTGCCCACCTGCAAACGGGCCCCCCTCGGGGTCTGGGGACATTGGCTGAGAATCTGACAGTCTGTTTCCAGACCTCCGGTTGCACAAAGTAGGTGCTCAGTGGACATCGGCTCCTCCCCCGTCCTCCCCTGCCGCAGGGGCAGCGGAAGCGCGCTCAGGGAGGGCACGGGAGGGAGAGCCCCGCAAACCCACCGTCTGGGGGTCCCGAAGTGGGGCACGTCCTGCGGTTCTTGGTCGGTCATCTCGCCCCGAGGAAGCCTGCTCAGAGCTGCGGTTCCCGCCTCGCCCGGCCGGGACTGGGCTCCAGTAGAGAGTCAGGAGCCGCTGGCAGGCTGCTGGGGGGATGGCAGGGCCCGGATGCCACCGCGCCTGTGTCCCTCACACCAGCCGCTGGTGGGGGATCCCGGAGGAAGTGGGGACGTGGTTTCCAGCCAGATGCCCGGGTTCCCGCGCCTGGGGCTGGTGCTGGATGCGCGAGAATTCGTCTAGCGGGTGCCCTGCGGGCACATTCCATGGGGAGCAGTGGACTCCAGCTCCTTCCAGACTAGTCAAGTCTACATTTGTGTCTTCCTTCTAGGCTTGTGGAAATTGGGCTTTAAGTACATTTGGGGGAATTTGAGGAGACACCTGATTTCAGGCTCGGGAGTTCTTGGGCTGCTGCAAGTTAAGGAAGAAGTTCTGGGGCTTCTTTCCCTCAACCCAAGAAATGAGTACACCTTCCGAGAAATGTAGCTCGAAAGAAGCACAACAACAGCCCCCAAATCTGGTAGGTGGAAAGAGAGCAGACATCAACATCATCTTCCAGAGAATCCAAAATTAGCAACAAGAGTGAAGAGATTGGCTGTGGATTTCCAGTGGAGGCAGTGGGTTCTGTGGGAGGACACGAGGGCTATGGTGCCCTGTGAGGCAGGGGTGCTTGTGCTGGGTCCGTCACTGTCCTGGGACAGTGGAGTAGTTTTTACATTTTTTTTTTTTTTTTGAATTGGGACAAAACATGCATAAATAGAATTTACCATCTTAACCACGTTAAGTGTCTGGTTCAGTGGCTCTGAATCCATTCTGAGTGCTGTGCAGTTGACACCACCTTCCATCTCCAGAACTTTCCCATCTTCTCACACTGGGGCTTGGTACCCACTGAGTAGAACCAAGTTAAAGCCCTCTCAGTCCGAGGAGAGGCCCACATACTGTGCTTGTCTCCTGGGCGTCTGGGAAGGAGGGTGTTGTCTTGAGTTCTCAGTGCTGAGACTTGGTTGTCGTTAAGTGTTAACACTAAGGCTGTGGGAGGCGTGTAGTCCCCGGCCCGCCCTCTGTGACACCGGGCACAGGTGGCTTGCAGAGCGTGGCTCCTGGCTCTCAGTTTGGGCTGCATGGGGAGGTGACGGCAGCCTGAGCAACGGGACACAGCTGCATCTTCTACATGCAGAGAAGAAGCTGTTGCTCGGACATGTGGGGTTTTAGTCTGTGGCCCCTCCTGGGCCCTGTGCTGTGGCTGACCCCTGGTTTCTGTGGCCCTGAGATGAGCAGAACTAGATTAGAATGACGGACATGTGTTGATTTCAGATGATAATGTTTGACCACATTCTAAACACATCCTTGAAAATAAACTCTTGCTTTCACCTTTCTTATGAACCCAAAAGTATGAAAACCATTCACTGCTGACTGGACAGTGCCTTTTCCTGCTGATGGGAGCTGCACACAGTTTTAAGGGGGAAAGCTTGTGTTCTGTCAGCTCCCTGTCTAGTCGACAGAGTAAAACAAAAGAGGAGAGATGACGGTTTGGTTCCTTCAACTCCTTGGGCTAAAATAAGATTTCCCATGATATGTTTTTCTCTACCTAATTTTGTAGACAAGCCTTTGTAAAAAGAAAAACATCATCATGGATGAAACACTTCCAAACAGTTTGTTTGAGATTTGCGCAAAGTCTAGAATAAACATGTCATGTCCGACTGGAGGATGAGTCACGCAGTTGGTCACTGATGGGGCCTCCCGGTGGTGTGGGTCAGCGAGTGAGAAGCTGTATAAAACAGTGAAGGCTGGGTGTGGGGAGAGGTGGAAATGCTGGTGCGTTCAAAGAAAAACAAGGTCTGGAGAGTATTGCCTTAAAAAGGTAAGACATACAAACTGACAGGACGGAAAAACCCAATTGTGTGTGACTTTGGAGGTTGGATAGGGTGTACCTGTGAGGGACAGACCGTGGAGGCCTCCATGGCCTCCGCACAGGGTCGGGCGGGGTGCCCAGGGCCTTCGGGCAGGTGACGGTCCAACTCTCCGGCTTGCCCCATGTTGGGATCCAGTATTTTGGCCGGTCGATCAAGGCTGTGTATGTCTTCCGTGTATTTTCCATTTTTAATGCTATGAAATGCAGTGAGATGCAACTACCCTGGAACTAATCTGAACATCACTTCATCTTCACTTTTTTTTGAAGATCTTTAATAATTTAAGGATTTACAAAATACGTAATTTGGAAAGCCCTGTGTATCAGGTTTCTTTGTATGGTAAGATTAGCAAAATCTCTAGTTAAACTGAAAATTGAAATCGGCAACTTAAGCTAGTGTCACTTATTAGTTTCTTTATTAACTTCGTTGAGATCATGTGGTAATCCCAGACCATGTTTTCAGCGGACAGAAGGCACATGCTTGGAGCACATAGACTGAAATAAAAAATTCAAGGCGTATATTACTTTCTAGGTTAAGCTATTGGATTTTGGGTGTTTTATTTGGTGGACACGAATAAAAGGGTCTTAAGCTGTAACTGACCCGTTGTTGAGACCACTGGTCTTCTCTCTCGCGTGCCAAAAGGCTGAGGTATGAGGTGGTTGAAGACATGTGCAGACGGTGTATCCGTCACCTTTGGGGAAGCCAGCCCCGACCATCGTGAAGCATTTTCAGTCTGGAGACCAGGAGGAGGAATGTCAGTCTCCGTCCATCCCAGTCAAGACAACCGTGCTTCCTTTGGCACATGGCAAACCAGCTGGATTTGTTGAATTTTAGAAGTATATTTCCAAGTTCTGAGAAGTACACTTGGGACTTGATGAAAAAGGTGAATAAGAGTGTCAGTGTTTTGTGGGTCCAGAAGGAACCCGTCCTGTATACACATCGACACGCACGGAGACGTGTAATCTCCTGTTTCTCTGGGAGAGTGAGGTCTAGGGCAGCTACCCAATTTATCCTGAAGCACTGGAAGCCAGAACGTGTGCGATTGGCCTGCAGACATCACGATCTGTGCATTAATTAGGATACTGTTGATTCTTAACATGATACTAATTTATTAATCGAAATCCCCTGGATAATAAGAGAGCGGTGACTTTGGACACGCGCAAGGGGCTTGCGGTAGAATCCGACAACTAGAAATGAGTAAAGGAGAAGCAACTCAAAAGAATTGGGTTTTCACCTGCCATTCTCTCTGCAGGTCACAAAGTGAGTTGACGTGGAGGCCCACTTGACCAGCTTGTGGAGTCGGGTGTTTTAACACAGATATCTATGCCTGTGCTCTTAACGGGCGGTTCCAGGCCCTGGAGAGCAAAACCCAGCCCTCGCCAGTTCGCCATGAGTTTGGCTGGTTGCACCATCATGATTTTAATCTACAGATTCCGGCTTTCGTGTATTGTTTCATCAGGTTCTCCCTTCGGATATTTTTATGAGCTTCTTGATATATCCATATTTAACTTCTTCCAGAACTGGCCCCGTTTGCTGCACCCAGGGCACCTGCCCCATATTCTAGGAACATCATTCCCTCTTCAAGTCCCTCGGCCTCTCTCTCTTTAGTTTTCTCCTTTGACAGATGCCTTCTTCTCCCAAACGCCCAAACTCCCAAAGGAAGACCTTGCTTCCTTCCAGCACACTAGGATGTGACTCAAAATGTGAGAATACAGTTATTAGAAGCACAAATGTGGTTTCAGCTTCCAACGCCGTGCGCCTCCCCGGTAAGGATTTGCTCTGACTCGTGCTCATGGTCCAGTTTCCCGACTCAACACAGATTCCCTTGAAACTCCACAAATGGTCGTGAAAGTTTTCTAGAATTTTCTACATGTTAACTTGCTTGATACGCATGGTTTACCATCAAAACCCATATCGCTACCTCCACACGTCTCCTTCAGCTCTGTTGTATTGTTTGCAAAGGAACCGTTGGGGGGAAGTAAGTATTTAAAGATTGTAAATGAGAAAACTCAGGCGTGAGGGCTGTCGGTGTGTCTTCCCAACGGAAGGTTCAGGGAAACAGAAAGAGTTACAGTTTCTATATTGTACGTATTTCATTTTTATAATATAGTATGAATGGCTGAAGTCAGCTTCATATTTTTCTAAATGCTCATGGGCAAGATAAGGCTTTCTGAAGTCACCCCGTTTTGTCGGCGGTCCGTGGGTGCGTGGTTGCGGCGGAAGCAGGCAAACCCCAGCGCTGACTCGTTCCAGTCTGGAAGTAGGATTCTGCGGAGGGACTGAGTGGGAGGTGTGGTTTGGAGACGATGCCTGTCCACAAGGCAAACACGTACAGCTGACCTCAGAACCGCTCACAGGCCTCTGAGGTGTCGCTGGGCATCGGCTCACGGCCGCAGAGTAAATACGGGAGCTTGTCTTTGAGGAGCCACGGCCCTGACCACTGGCATTTCAGCTTCCCCCTGTGGTTTGCCCGTTTCCCTCCTTTCTCGGGAATGGCTGTGCTGGTGTGTTTGCTGGGGCGTTGAGCGCGCCGCTCTGGCTGGCAAAGGAGCAGTTTGGGTCTCCCATCCGTGATGTTCCCTGGAAGCCCGAGGGACTTGCTGAAGGTTTTAGCGGAGACACCACAGAAATGTGCATGTGACCGCAAGGATGTCACCTAGAAATCCTGCAGGCAGACCTGGGACCTTCCATCGGGGACAGAGAGTGCTGGCTCCATTCATCCAAGGGTCCATGACGCAAGCTCTCTGCAGGTCGATTGTGTTTTCAGACCTGGTTGCAAAGATGCAAACCCAGGAATGGGCTCCTGAGGGGCTGGTGTTTCCTCTGCAGCATTTGCGAATCTGTCGTTGCTAGAGGGTCTGCTTTCACACGGTGGCTTTGCCCGGGAGCCCGAGTGTGGTCCTGAGGACGGACGCTGAGCCTTGTCCGGCTGGGGTGGTCCCAGCAGGCCTCTGGTTCTACATGTGCCTGGCACCTGGCAGGAGAGGTGACAGCTAACAGGGTATCCGAGTCTCCCTGTGAAACGGGAGCCGCGGTTAATGAGCGGCTGTCACACGTACCTGTTTGCTGCGTGCTGTGTGGTCAGAGTCTCCCCTACAGGAAACACTCCCTGCCACTGTCCCTGCTGCAGACGACACCGTGTGGCTTCCCCATCGCGGCGCAGTGCCCAGCTATGTCCGAGTCGTGTGCAAACCCTTCCCCAGGGGACCGAGAGCCGTGGTCCCCGCCGCACCGGTGTATGCTGCTGGGGTCCAGTCCTCTGCGGTTTCTCAGGGTCCCTCCACCTCTGTACGTGCTTCACGCCGCCCCTCCCGGAAGGCCCACAGGTGCGCCCCACCCCAGCCTCTGCCGTGGGCCGGCCACCTCGGTGACGCGTGTGCCCCGTCCGGCCACTCCGAGCTCGCAGCCTTCCTCCTCCCCCCTTTGCTGCACCAGCCCAGCCCCCACATGTGCCCCTTCCTCTGTTCTCCCAGGACGAGCAGCCCCCGTACTCCTGAGTTATTTAGCTCTTGCAGGTTTTCCTCCTTCTAGCCTGGAATGGACTTGCGGGAAGGAGCCGTGCCCTCTGCACCGTTTGTGTCTCCCCGGGGCCTGTACGTGAACATCACGCAAGCATCCGGTCACGTCAGTACCTCTAGGTGGACATCATGGGCCGCTGGCCGAGATGGAGTTGGGGGACGGTCTGCTGGGTCTGTAAGCTTCTTGCTAAGGGCTTACATGGTTTCTTGCATCCGTGAAAATGAATATGATTAGGAGTTGAGGTTTGATAAGAAGATATGACATATCCGGTGTGGCAGAGAATAGAAATCCTCACATGGAATTAGTCTAATTGACAGAACCACCAACCAAGAAAATGACATCTCTTACCATCTCCTGTCGTAAAGTAAGACACACTCTTTCTTGCCCACTTCGCTCCCCTTCCCTTTCTTCTCCCCTCCCTCCTTCCCTCCCCTTTTCTTCTTTCCTTCCCTCCCCTCCCCTCTTCTCTCCCTTCCCCTCCTTTCCTCCCCCCCTTCTCCGCCCCTCTCTCCCCTCTCCCAGTGCGCAGATGGGACCACCACCCTTGCCGTCAGTCTCACTGGAGAACTTCCACTTCCCTCTCCACACCTAGTGGAGTGGCAGCTCCTGTGCCTGAACCCTGACCTCAGTCCCTGACCCCCTCCTCCCCTGTCCTGCCTCGCCACCCCCCCCCTGCCCTCTTCTCTGAGCTTCCTCAGTCCCCAGCAGCCCACACACTAACCTCACTGGCCAGCAGGGAGGGCGTTTGTCCCCCTCAGTTGAGAACTCTGACATGCCCCCAGTGGCCTTCCGGAGAGCGAAGCAGAGATCCTCGTGCCCGCCATCCCGGGCTCACCTAGCTGGCATTCCCCCCGCCCGTCCAACACACCTTCCTCTGACTGCCGTACCCTACTTGAGACCACCTCGGTACCCCGATCTTCCCTCTGCTCAGATCAGGACCTACCACCTGAGTGGTCACCTCCTCGAGTGAGTTCTTGAGAGCAGGAGTCCCGTGTGGCCACGTTGCTCTCCTCCCAAGCGCGAGGGTGCACCCAGCGCCGAGGGCGTACTCGTCGGGTCCTTGTGGGGAGGCCACTGGAACCAGACCATCGTGTATCCGGAATTCCACAGAACAGCAGCGCTCACTGTCCGCTTTTTAGAAGGAGCGTATGCCCCGTCAGGATGGAAGCAGAGAGAGAGATTGGGGGGGGGGGGGATACAACTCGGGTCACGTGCCAGAACGACACTGGGGGAGGTTGGTGACGTGGCTCCTCTGAGGAGAGATTTGCAATGACTTAAAAGGTTTAATAGTTGCAGGAGAAAAAAGTGGCGATCTTGTGGCCACTGGTTTAATTAAGCGGCACATCAGTCACACTTACGATATTTTGCTGGTCACTTAGGTCACTTGGTCCATTTTCAGTGTGTAACAAACTGTAGGGCTCCCTAAAGGGTCAGGAAAGGGAGCACACTGGGATACCCTGACTCCTCCACCTTTGGATTCACAGTGTAACGCCGAGTCCTCGTGCCTGGGCGCTGGCTCTCTGTCCCGTCCCTAGAACACGAGCAGCCTTCGGAGATCTTCTCAGCCCCCCACGTTTGGTGGAAAAATAGCTCAGCGTCAATCCCTCTTGATAGTTGCCCCGTGGATGCACAGTGTGGCATTCGACTAGCCTGCCTGTTGGGAATTTTTATTTACTGTGGTAAAATGCGGTGCCTTTTCTGGGTCCCAAAGGAAAAGTTTTCGCTCAGTGTTCTTGTGGTCACAGATTTTGAGCGGGCTCAGAGTTTGAAGGTAGATGCCAGGAAGGTGCCAGGGTGGGCACGGAGGGTAGCCTGCTGCCAGGGTAGCGTGAAGGTCCCATGTTGATGTGATGTCGCCAAGTGTGATGCTGGGAACCGGGAGAAATGATGTGAATCTGGGATTCAGACTCAGGGCGAGCGTGAGAGACAGGCACGGCTGCATGGTCCGCGGGCCACTTCTGATGGTTCTTCTAAATTAACCTCGAAGCTCGGGGCCTGCACGTCCAGTGGGCACCTCCCTTCTGTATATGACCAGGGATTAATGCAGAAGGCCCCGGCTACACCCGGTCCCCAGAACTTGTGTCTTCTGGGAAATTTGCCCTCACGTTGAGATAGCAATTCTAGATTTGCTGATTGGTGTCAGAGTTACTGGCGTCCAAGGGTCACTCCAGAAGTTAGGGACAGGAGGCCATGGTTCTGTAGGGAGTCGGCTACTTACGCTCAGACCATGTGGCCAAGACCTCCGAATTCGGCTGCCTGCCACTTCAGGAGTGCGCGGTCTCACCTGTCGCCTTCCCACTGGCACCGGCCCCCACCCCTGACCTTTCCCCGCCAGCTTTCCCTCGTTGTGCTTCCTTCCCAGCAGAGTCCATCTCCCCTGTCACTTCCTTTGAAATGTGTTTGTGGCTCTGTCCCGATGACTGGCGGTGTCCCTCCTGTGCCCCAGCACTCGTCCCACACCTGCTCTTTGCCTCATCTCGCATTTGCCTCTTTGTTCACAGTGATGCCCCTTCCCCACGTCCTCCCCCCAACCCTGCTGCAGGCTGGCACCCAGCAGGGACGCGCTCAGGGATCACCGCATGCTCGGACAGGGTCCCTCTGCGTCTGTGGGACCCCGCTCAGCTCTTTCGGGGGACGTGCTGCCTTCGGCCCCTGCTGCTTGGTGTCCTGCTCAGTGCCCCACTCTTGGTGTCCGGGGCACAGCAGGCGCTCACCTCCCATCGCCCGTCGGGTAGAGGAGAAGTCACACGGGGCAGCGGGTGGGGGAATGAATGGGCGGTTCTGGCCCGCCTGCTGCTGCTCCCCTCCCCGCCGTGTGGGCTGGTCCTGGGGTGCAGAAGGAAGACTCGAAGGGGGACTGACGGGCAGTGGCCGGGCCGGGGCATGGAAGCAGTCCAGCCCGGGCTGTACTTGGGAGCCACAGGGAGAGGAGACATGAGAAACGAGAAGGTCCAGAAGAGCTTCCCGGACTCCACCCAAGAGAGCCGTGCACATTCTTCCAAAGTTGGAGAAAATGGTCCTGCTTTTTTTTTTTTTTTTTTCCTGGCCCAACCAGGTAAAATGTGCTGTCCTTTGAGAGTGGCTGGAGACTCCTCTCTGCTGGTGCCTCTGGGGAGCCTCCGCGGGGACAGGAGGGTGCCAAGGGGCCACCGGCAGGGAAGGAGAGGCCGTGGCCGCCAGGGGGGACGCTGCGCTGTGCTGAAAGGGCTCGGGGAACTTGGGGACGGTCGCCAAGGGCAAGGAATTTCTTGGTGGAGGGTTTCCCCTCCGAAATTAGGAAATGTGCTTCATCTGGGGCTGAAGAGCCCCGAGTCCACGTCTTCACCCAGGGAAGCCCCTTGCTCTGGAGGAACATTTGAGGAGCCGCTCAGTGGGAGGGCCCCGGGGCTGGACGCTTTGCCCAGACCAACTCCCCTGCATTCGTGCGTCAGGCCAGAGAGAGGGCAGCCCCGGGAGCTGGCCTCGCGGACCTCCGCGCCAGCCTCACCCACCCATGCGTCCCCGCGGATGCCCTGGCCCACCAACTCGTTTCACACGGAGACATCTGAGCCACTGTCATGGGGCGGCTAATTATAGTCACATCTGCTTGCAGCTGGACAAGACTGACCTGGAGGTGAAGTGCTGGCCCCAGCCATTCCCTCTGGCCCATTCCGTTCTCCGGGCGGGGACACTTCACATCCGCCCCCGCCGCATGGGGGGAAGGGCGGAAAAGGCTTTTGGAGACACACAGGCCGTCCGGTGGTGGACAGAGAGCAGAGCCACGGACCCGTGCTGCTGGGCGGGCGAGCGGGCAGACACCCTCACTTCCTCCGAGCGTGGGGTTTGCTGGGAGCCCCCCGCGGGGCTGCGGTCTCCGGCCCTGCCTCCCACGCACCGTGCTTAGTCAGAGATGCTCATGTCACAAGTTCAGTTTGGTTCTCAAAGGTTTCATGCTAATTTGTTTTCTTGCCAAGAATGTATCAACACTTGGGGTTGTTTTCAAATGAGAACAGAAATCTTTTCTAAGTCCAAAAAGTAGTAAGGATATTTGGTTTCCATGTTTTCCATGATTGAACAGAGCAGAAATGTTATTTTATTGAGCTAAATTCTCCTTTCCATTGGGTTCACAGTGGAGAATTAGTTTCACATCCCTAACATTTATCAGAACAAGACGGTGATGATAGTAATTAGACAGATGCAGACGAGAGCCCGAGGACGGCGAGCTCCTTGGAGGTTCATGTCCTTACGTCCGTAATGCCAGGCATGGCTCTGGGAGTTCAGAAATGGTGCACAAATGTAAGCTTTTAAGAAATGCAACATCTGGCCTCCATTTTGCTAATAATTTTTAAATTCAGTGCACACTTCCTGAGGGATAGATTTTATTAAAGAAGTGTGTAAAGTCAGAGAGACATGGCTCAATGCCTTTTGCACAAACAGAACACACCCACCCAACAGAAGCCTGGAAATGCCCCAGTCCCCCTTCCCCTCACAGCCCCCGAGGTTAGCCAATAGTTTCCAGCTTTGTACAGACAGAGGCAGCCGGCTTGCCCTGTTGTGCCTGGCTTAGGTCTGCACAGGGTCGTGTGTGTGTGTGTGTGTGTGTGTGTGACACGACCGTGCTGGGGTCACCCGCCCTCAGTGGGCACAAGGCTCCGCTCCGTGAATATGTGTCTGTCCATTCCTCCGGTTGCTGTCTGGGCCACGGTGTGTAGTCCTGCTAGGAACCTTCCTGGATGTGCTTTGTTTTATGTTACCGATGTATGACAAAGAGTGAAAATTGTAAGTTCACAGCTCAGCGGACTTTTGTGGATGGAACCCCCCACCCATGTAGCCACTGCCCTCGTCAAGCAGGGACCAGCTCCCAGAAACCTCCCTCCGGACTTGGCCTCTGACCTCTCTCACCCTGGATAGTGGCACCTGTTCTCGGAGTCGGTGCAGGGGGACCGGACGTCACCGGCTTTTCAGCTTTAAGTTTAAGATTCTCGCCGGGCGGTCGTCTCCTGGCAGTGACGGTGTGTGGAGGTGTGGGGATGCACCGTGCAGAACCTCATGGCAGGAAGCAAACATTTAAGACAAGAATGGCCAAAAAGAGCATGTACGAGTTAAAATCACAAACAGGGTGGGAGTTAGGAGATGCTAATATTTATTACACTCTCTTTCTTCATGATGTTTTAAATCCCACAAAGAGTGTGAGAGCTCTTGGTGCTTTCCTTTGGGTCGTCCTCTTTGATGTACCGCATCGACCCTGTTCCGGGAATGACATGAAATGAAACTGGAATTGAGAAGATGGAGCTCTGGTGGCATGTGGCTCACATCAGTGTTTAATCAAGGTGGTGGCAGCAGTGACGGTGCGCGAGCATGTCTCCGGTGATGGCCCAGTGAGCACGTGCGCACCTGTGGGATGCGTGGCAGGCGTGCGGTCGGCTGGGAAAGCCCCCGAGACGCTGCCCAGTGGCTGTCCAGCGTCTGTCCCACTTGACAGACCCACTGGGTGGGGGCGGGAGCTGCGCATCTGGAAGGAAGCTCCATGTTTGGTTTCTTCACACTATTAATTTCTACCCAAGTAGCCCTGAAACACAGTCCTCTGTCTCCACATATTTCTTGAGCTGGGTAATTATTCCAAAGATTCCCTGAAGAAGTACTACAACCAGGAAGAAAACTGGGACGGTTGTATCACCAGAAAACTATTTTGACATTTTGCATAGCATGGGGAATGCACAAAGGAATTTGAAAGATAAGCTACTCAGACTTGGCAGGCCTCCACATGTCCCTATTTGGTGGGATGTGAAACACATAAAAATTGTTAAAGCAGCAATGTTAACGCTCCACCTTCCATCAGAAGCGGGGGAAAGTCGGGAAATCGAGCCCTTCCCCGCTCAGCTCCTTGCAGATGAGCCTTCCTGAAGGAGACATGTCCCAGTCAGCAGGTCAGCACGGGACGGCCTGCGTGTGGGCTCCTGCGCGCGCACCCGCACTCACCCACACACACTCGCGTGCACACACACGCGGACGGTGCAGCACTTGGCATCCTTTGGTGAAGTAAAAGGGCTCTCTCCGCACAGAATTAGCGAGCCTTCCCCCTTCCTGCGTTCCCACATGGAGCACTCACTTGAAGGTTGTTGAGAAGAGCTCCTCGTTGGTCTGAAGACCAGAGGAAGACCGGAAATAGGCTGCCTCTCGAGCTAAAGTCACTGACCCCCGTCATTCCCCTTCCCTCTTTGGCACTCGGCATATCCTAAATCTCTGGGAATTTTTAGAGCTCAACGTACATTACAGCATTAATGCTGATGGTTTGACTCTCTGGAAATCTTAAGTGGGGGCATGGAAGGAAATGTGTATAATATTAATTATTTTGTCAGGTCCTGAAAAGTACAAAGAGGCCGGAACAGACTGGAAACGACACTTGTTGTAGGGGCTGCTTTGTTGGACCTTTGGCATTCCCTTCACATTGTAATGTTAGTTTTTGCTTAAAGTAGCTCGGGGAGTTAGTGTGGACCTGTGCCTTGGCCACACTTCCCGGAGAGCTAATAATGGATTTTTCTCCACTGGAGGCAGCCTCTTACACTCCCATGGTAGGTCAGTGGCTGTAGGGTCTGCAGGGAGAGGCTAGAAGGACCATCAGGAGAGACGTGGTTCTCATTTGGTGCTTCTGCAGCATTGGGTGTAGACGTGATGTTCTCCCGCTGAGAGCTGTCTGGGGTTCTCTTCTCCCCACGGTCTGGGGACCCCGCTAGTGTTGGCCATGGATAGCCCACTTCTACAAGAGAGACCAAGATTCACAACTTTCTGACCTTTGGGGTCTTCAGCTACATGCCCCGTTTCATGTGGAGGACATCTCTGTGACCAGCTTCCTGGGCCGCGACCTTGTGGCTCGGGAGGAATGCTCAGGCTCGGCTTTAGGTTCTTGGAGTCCTCCAGGGAGGGGAAAGGCAGGAAGCAGGATGAGTCCTTCACAGAATGTACAAATTCTTCTGTTCTAGAATCTGGAACAGTTGGATCAGAGCTGGTTGATGGGGCCCAGAATGTTCCAGATGCTGGGAAGAATGAGCAGCCCTCCTGAGCTGCCTCAGATGTATGGACAGTAGGGAACCACCGGAGTTTGACGACCCTGCTCCTCTTTTTCTTTCACTGAGAGGTCCAGAGGCAGAATGCAATTTCTCGGGAAATTGTGACACTGTGATGTCTTTACCATGTAAGGTCACCGGTGACATTTTGAGTCTGAGTCACGTGTCGTTCGTGGGTCCGTTTAAACTTAGCAGTTCATGGTGGAGAGTTGAGATGTGCATCACTTAAGGCTCCTTACGTGAATCAAGTGAATTAGCGCTTTCAGAGACGTGCATGACACCCGGTGGAAAGGGAGCCTTCGAGCTCCACTGGGGTTCTTTTCAGCGGTGCCCCTTGAATCACAACTCGAATGCCTGTACGGGCCATGACAGGACAGCAATGCTAAGGACCAGGGTAGAGAGATTGCGAAGAGATTCAGGGGCCCCTGGCCTGCTTAGTCAGAGGAGCGTTTGACTCTTGATCCCGGGTTCGTGAGTTTAAGCCTCACGTTGGGTGTAGAGATTACTTAAATAAATAAGAACTTCTAAAGAAAGCAAAATAGATATTATTTAGCAAAGTAAACATGCATCTTATGATTTTTGTTAGTCTAAAAATGAGTTTTGTTTTTTTCCCAATAGGACCATTTACGTAAAATGCTAGGCCACCCAGAATGTGAAACAAAAATCATGGTCTAAAAATGCCCTTAGTTCTGAAAAGCAGACCATAATTTAGATATTATTAGAATGATCAATTCTTTGGAATTGTCTTATTGGGCCAGAATTGGTAATAAAATTTCCTACAAGAATAAAGCAGATAAGGAGCCATGAATGTCTTTTGCTTGGGATTTTTAAAAAAAAATTTTGCTTGATATACAATATAAGCTGGTGGGGGCATATAAGCACTCTGGGGGCAGGGTGAGGATCTTTTATTTCTGTGACAGAGCCTGTAATAAAGCCTCTAGTCCTTGATTTGTCATCCCAGATTGCTCCCAAAGTTGGCCGCGATCTGCAGCCTTGCCCAAGATAAAACTGGCCATTTGTTACACACACATGTGCGGTGGGCTTCTGTCGCAAAGGCACAAGAAGCAACTTGACCCCAACATCCACAGCCCTGGCCCTGTCACCTCTTATCTGGTGTCCCTTGCAATGAAAGCATTTGCTGAGAGCTTAAGGGAACGGCTCCAGGAAATTCATGTTTATAACTTCCCTCAAATTGAATGGAGATAAGCTTTTGAGATTTTAATCAGCATTTCAAAGAGAAAACCCAGAATCACCAAATAGCCATTTTGAGCTTCAGTTATGTGATTCTCGGCCTGCCCTGGAGTTTAGAAGAAACCTTACTGACCTGTAAAGTAGACGAGCCCGTCCTGCTTCAGGCTGTTCTTGGGTTCTGGCCAGCTGAGCCTGGGTGGTAGGTGGACGTTTCTTTCCTACCAGATAAATGAGTCTTAGCCTGGTTGATTTTTCCTTCTGGCATCTGTAGGAGTGGGATGGGGTTTAGCAGAGTTTAAAGAGCAGAGGCGTGTTCCTGAGCCTGGCTCAGGAGCAGGAGGAGAGCTGTAGGGCTGGGCCAAGGGGTGGCCTGACCCGGAGTCCCAGGGACTGGGATGCCTCGCCCGCCAGGTTTTCCTGGTCTGGGGGCCCACCCAGCAGCTCCAGGAGCCCCCCACTTCCCTGGCCAGGCCCGTAGTTGGCCGCAGTCTCCTATCTGGACTGGTAACGGAGGTAAGGCAGTCCTCTGCTGGGAGCTGCCCTCCCGGTGTGGCTGGATCATTCTGTACACTTGAATGGCCACCAGCGGCCGGGGAGCCATCGCTGTTTCCACTATTCTAAGACGTCTGTTGACTAATGCTTGAACCACCCTGGAGCTCCCGTATGTCTTCACGGTTGATACGAATCCTTGTTTCTTGAGTGCCCTGCTTTATTTCCCAGTGCAGCTCTTCCAGCCTCCACTCTGTCAGATGAAATATGGTCCGTATCAAGTGTGGTGGGACTCTGGGCCGGCCCCAAGTGCTCTCAGGGTCCCTGGGAGGGGTGCCTCCAAGTAAAGGCTGTGTGAAGCACTGGACGGGTGTTGTAATAGAGGCATATCACCCACCCTTGCAGGACCCCAGGTGGGGCGCAGCCAGCCCTCGGTGGGGGATGAGGCCGGAGATGGTGATGGTTGGGGCATGGTTCTTGGGTCACTGAGTACTTGGCTTTGGGCATTTTGGATGAACCTTCTGGAGCACAGGCTTAAGACTTTGACCTCCCCTCTTGGGAAAACACCCAGTGGTCACCAAAACCCAGATGGTGAAGCAAAACTGGGCACACGGCTTGATGTAGTTAGGAGATTAAGAGATGGCTTGCTGAAGTTGCCCCCAGTGGGAGCGAGGGAAAGAAACAGACCCATCATCTCTGTTTGGACTGTTGTCAACTGTCCCCATTTCCAAAATATAAAATTAATAACAGCTCACTGTCTTGGAGGCACTTGTTCAGATTTTCACTTTATGGAGTAAATATCTCCAGATGCTGTTGTTTTCCGCAGAAGATCTCCATGGCAGCGAGGCTAAGTCTTGAAGATATTGTTAAAAAAAATAGACTGCACGTGATGACTGTACCATTCATAGTGTTGTCTTATGTTTGAGAAACTATGATCACTTGAAGTGGAATTTAAATACACATTTCATCTCACACCAGATACACGGCCTCTAATAAAGCTCATTCACTCACTTACTCCTTGTCACGCCCCCTTATATTCTGTCTACGACCACTGTGTCTGTCTTCGTGTAAAATTTGGGTCTAAGAAAATTGTAACTGTACGTGGGCACCATCCTACTTTGATCTTTTAATGTGCTGGCAGTTTTACATTATGGAAGTTGGCGTCAACCTTATCTTAGTGTGTTATATTGAACCTCCAAAGTCAGATTTCACATCTGTGAAATGGGCATGGTAGCACGTACCTCAGTATGGCTGTTAGCTGGTCAGACAACACGAGAGGTGGTTGTTTGTAGCACCTGGTGGACTTTGGAACACATTAGTTCCCTTCCTCCCCAGCTATTTATTTATTTACTTATTATTTTAACAGGATGCTACTTTATATTTTATTTTTTTCATCATGATGAGTGCTTAATCCCCATGCCACACCCACCTCCCCTCTTGTAACTGTCAGTGCGCTCTCTATAGTTAAGAGTCTGATTCTTGGTTTCTCTTTCTCTCTCTCTCTTCCTTTTGCTCATTTGTTTCTTAAATGCAGTGGAATCATATGGTATTTGGATTTCTCTGACTGACCTGTTTCACTTAACATTGTACTAACTCCAGCCTCATTACTGCAAATGGCAAGATGTCATTCTTTCTTATGGCGGAGTACGATTCCGTGGTATGTGTATCTTGGATCTTCTCTATCCCTTCATCTATTGATGGACACTTGGGCTGTCTCCATAGTTTGGCTATTGTAAATAAGGCTGCTGTAAACATTGGGGTGCACGTGTCCCTTTGAATGACTGTTTTTGTATTTTTTGGATAAATACCCAGAAGTGGAGTTGGTGGATCATAGGGTAGTTCGAGTTTTAACTTTTTGAGGACCCTCCATACTGCATTCCAAAAGGGCTGCACCAGTCTTCATTCCCACCAACAGGGCACATGAGGGCTCCTTTTTCTCAACATTCTCCCAACACTTGTTGTTTCTTCTGTTTTGATTTTAGCCATTCTGACAGGAGAGGTGGCACCTCATTATGGTTTTGGTGTGCATTTCCCTGATGATGAATGGCGCTGAGCATCCTTCCATCTGTCCGTTGGCCGTCTGGATGTCTTCTTCGGAGAAATGTCTGTTCATATCTTCTGCCCATTTTTTTAGTTGGGTCATTTATTTTTTGGGTGCTGAGTTGAATCAGTTCTTTATATATTTTGTATACTAAGCCTTTATTGGATATGTCATTTGCAAATACCTTCCCCCATTCAGTATGTTGCCCTTTAGTTTTGTTGATTGTTTCCTTCACTGTGCAACTGTCCCAACAGTTTATTTTTGCTTGTATTTCCCCTGCTTCAGGAGAGAGAGCTAGAAAGATATTGCTACAGCCAATATCAGAGAAGTTACTGCCTGTGCTGACTTCTAGGATTTTTATGGTTTCAGGTCTCACATTTAGGTCTTTAATCCATTTTGAGTTATTTTTGTGTATGGTTTAAGAAAGTGTGGTTCAGTTTCATTCTTTTGCATGTGGCTTCCCAACACCATTTGTTGAAGAGACTGTCTTTTTCCATTGTATATTCATCCCTCCTTTGTCAAAGTTTAATTGACCATGTAATTGTGGGTTTATTTCTGGGCTTTCTATTCTATGCCATTGATCTATGTGTCTGTTTCTATGCCAATACCATACTGTTTTGATTACTACTGTTTCATAATATAACTAGAAGTCTGGAACTGTGATACCTCCAGTCTGTTTTTCTTTTTCAAGATTGCTTTGGTTATTTAAGGTCTTTTGTGGTTCCATATAAATTTTAGGATTGTTTGTTCTAGTTCTGTGAAAAATGCTATTGGTATTATGATAAGGATTGCACTGAATGTATAGATTGCTTTGGGTAGTATGGGTATTGTAACAATATTTGTTCTTCCAGTGCATGGGCATGGGATGTCTTTCCATTTCTTGTATCATCTTGAATTTCTTACATCAGTGGGTTTTTTTCTTTCCTATTTCATCAGTGTTTTATAGTTTTCAGAGAATGGGTCTTTCACCTCTGGTTAAGTTTATTTGTAGATATTTTATTGTTTTTGGTATAATTGTAAATGGGATTATTTTCTTAATTTCCCTTTCTGCTGCTTCATTATTAGTATATAGGAATTCAGCAGATTTTTGTACCTTGATTTTGTATCCTGAGACTTCACTGAATTCATTTATCAGTTCTAGCAGTTTTTTTGGTGAAGGCTTTAGGGTTTTCTATATATAGTATAATGTCATCTGCAAGTAGTGACAGTTCTATTTCTTCTTTACCAATCTGGATGTCTTTTATTTCTCAATATTGTCTGATTGCTGTGGCTAGGGCTTCCAGTACTATGTTGAATAAAAGTGGTGAGAGTGGGGGCGCCTGGGTGGCTCAGTGGGTTAAGCCTCTGCCTTCAGCTCAGGTCATGATCTCAGGGTCCTGGGATCGAGCCCCGCATCGGGCTCTCTGCTTAGCGGGGAGCCTGCTTCCTCCTCTCTCTCTGTCTGCCTCTCTGCCTACTTGTGATCTCTGTCTGTCAAATAAATAAATAAAATCTTAAAAAAAAAAAAAAGTGGTGAGAGTGGACATCCTTGTCTTGTTCCTGACCTTAGGAGGAAAGCTCTCAGTTTTCCCCTACTGAGTATGGTGTTGGCTGTGGGTTTTCCATATATGGCCTTTATTATGTTGGGTATGTTCCCTCTAGACCTACTTTGTCGAGGGTTTTTATTATGAATGGATGTAGTACTTTGTCAAGTGCTTTTTCTGCATCTGTTGAAATGTTCATATGGTTTTCATCCTTTCTCTTGTTGATGTGATGTATCATGTTGATTGATTTCGCGAGTATTGAACCACCCTTGCATCATGGGAGTAAATGCTACTGATTGTGTTGAATGATCTTTTTAATGTATTGTTGGATTTGGTTTGCTGATATTTTGTTGAGATTTTTGCATCCATGTTCATTATGGATATTGGTCTGTAGTTATCTCTTCTTTTGAGATATCTTTATGTGGTTTTGGTATCAGGGTGATGCTGGCCTCATTGGAATGAATTTGGAAATTTTCCTTCCTCTTGTATTTACTGGAATAGTTTGAGAAGAACAGGTATTAACTCTTTAAACGTTTGGTAGAATTTGCCTTTGAAACCATCTGGTTCTGGACATTTGTTTGTTAGGAGGTTTTTTTTGTTTTTGTTTTGTTTTGTTTTTTTTTTTTTTTTCACTGATTTCATTACTAGTAATTGGCCTGTTCAAATTTTCTATTTCTTCTTGCTTCAGTTTTGGTAGGTTGTATGTTTCTAGGAATTTATCCATTTCTTCTAAGTTGTCTGATTTGTTGGCATATAGGTTTTCATAATACTATGTTTATTGTATTTCTGTGGTGTTGGTTGTTATTTCTCTTCTTTTATTAGTAATTTTGCTTATTTGGGTCCTCCGACTCCCTCTCTCTTTCTTTTTTTTAAAAGGAGTCTGGCTAGAGGTTTATCAATGATCTTTTCAAAGAAGCAGCTCCTGGTTTCATTGATCTGACCTGTTAGATTTTAATTTCTCTATCATTTAGTTCTGTTCTGATCTTTATTATTTCCTTCCTTCTGCTGGGCTTAGGTTTTGTTTTTTCTTCTTCTTCTAACTCCTTTAGGTATAAGGCCAGGTCTTTTATTTGAGATTTTTCTCGCTTTTTGAGATAGGCATGTGTTGCTCTTAATCTCTTAGAACTGCTTTTGGTGCACCCCAGGGATTTTGGGCCATTGTGTTTTCATTTTCATTTGTTTCCTTGTACTTTTTAATTTCTTCTTTGATTTCTTGGTTGACCCATTTATTGTTCAGTAGCATGTTATTTAACGTCCATGTATCTGTGCTCTTTCAGATTTTCTCTTGTGGTTGATTTCTAGTTGCATGGCATTGTGGTCAGGAAAGATGCATAGTATGACTTCGACCTTGAATTTGTTGGAGCTGGTTTTGTGGCCTAACATGTGATCTATTCTGGAGAATGTTCCTTTTCTCCAGATTTTATTACATGCTTGGGTTCTTTTCATTCAAGCTTTAACTGAATGAAAAGTCTGTTCTTTAAGGTTGGGCTTAACATCAGCTCCTTCATTTATTTCTTCTTTGTACACATGTTTGTTGCATGCTTCTGTGTCCTTGGGAGTTCAAGGGACAAAGCATGGACTCTGCTCTCCTAGACCCTCAGTTTCCCTGGTCTCAGGTCTGAAAGTCCTAAATCAGAATCACAGCCTTACAAATACGGTTGATGTCCTATTAGAATCATCTCTAGGGAGGCAATTTCAAAAAGTATAAATGATGGCCTTCCCTTTGTGGACCAAGCAATACTTTGATTTGCTCTCCTCCGGGCTTGCTGTTTCATCTGTTAGGGCAAGAGAGAGGAGCCACGGGGCATATATGTGATAACCTCATTAGAGCAAATCCGATCTCATATTTTAAGGTCTTGCTCATAATAATAGGGTGGGACATCACCCATAAATGGATGAAGATGCCAAAATCATTTCAATTCAAAAAGTGACCTCAATTTGCAAGAGTTCTTCTATTTAAAGATGTTTTTTCTTCCTTCCAGGGTGGTTGTGCTGGCTCTGGCTGTGGGAAGTGTGACTGTCATGGAGTGAAGGGACAGAAGGTAAGTGGCCAAAGCTTAAGTTGTAACAGTTCGTTCTGAATTGTCATTAATATGGAGATCATTAGAAACAACATCAAATCTAACCCAATAATCAGCCATTTGTGCTAAAGCCTTATACTATTTTAGTAATTTCCCCAGAGTGATATAAAGAGGCAAAACCAGGCTTAATGTGGTGTCTAGGAAATCTCAACAGTGGTTCCCCAAAGATGCTGATGATTAGTGGCAATTAATATAGAAAAAGGGATTTGGTCTATTTTCTTTTTGGACTCAAGAAGGGATATGTGTATTGGCAGAAAATCTTTTGGGCCAATAATATTCCTTGGAATCCATGTGTCAGAATAAAACTTAGCATTTTTCTCAAAAAAGGAAAAGTTTCTATTGCACCTGAGGGCCTTTATTCAAATTAGTATTTTTTTTTAAAGATTTTATTTATTTATTTGACAGAGAGAGATCACAAGTAGGCAGAGAGAGAGAGAGGGAAGCAGGCTCCCTGCTGAGCAGAGAGCTCGATGTGGGACTCGATCCCAGGAGCCTGAGATCGTGATCCGAGCTGAAGGCAGAGGCTTTAACCACTAAGCCACCGAGGCGCCCCTCAAATTAGTATTTTAACCAATTTTTAATCCTTAACGCACTTGTCCAGATTTATTTATGAGAACAGTAAATAGTTCTTGTTCACCAAATGTCAAATTAAAATATTTTTTTTCTAAGCGAGTGCCCCGCCCCCTCCCGTTTGAGACCCATGGATCTGGATAAATCATTTTCATTGGAGGGCAATCGATGGGTGCATTTTAGTTTTTTTGTGAGAGCGGGTGCCTGCCTGGTTTTCCCCAGCGACAGTGCAGGATCCCAAAATTGACTGGAGAGGCCCCAGAAACCAGGTATGGCAGTGAGAGGGCACAGCCCAGTAGCCAGTCGGGCCAGGCTGTTGCAGGCGGGGCCCTGAGGCAGGTGGGGGGAGAGGAGAGCCCTGCTCTGCAGGCGTGGAGGGGGTCAGCCTGGCCAGGATGCTCCTTCCCTTGCTCATGGCCTGCTGGAGGCCCATCAGGTCTCAAGACTCACTCTTGAAATTCAGAGAAGTCTGTGCAGAAAATGTGTGTGTTGTTTTTGTTTTAGCCTCTTGCTAGAAGGTACCAACATTATTTTTTTAAAAAGATATGCTCCTAGTTGGTGACACCAGTATTATCCGGATCGTTTCGGAATAAATGCAGTACGTGAAAATACGCTGGCGTCTCTCCTTACTGGCCGTGTCAGCTCTAATTCACTTTCACGTTCTGTTCGTCTTCCTATTTGGCGAGCTTTCCCGGCTAGTTCCCCTGAGCACTCCTAGGACTGACTTTACAGTAGAGGCAAGTGTGGAAACACCACAGTCTCCCCCCACCCCTTTTGGTCTAACTTGAATTATACACATTGGCACACTGAGCTAACACAGAAATTCTTGAAACTATAAAAAGTAGGACCCGTGTCAACAAATGGGAAATGAAGGCCTGTGTCAACACCGCTGTGTTTTTCTTGTAACTGAAGGCATCAGGGCTCGGGGGGACAGGGGTCGTGTGACTCACTCTCAAAGACAACACGGTCCGTTCTGATGACTTTCCGGGCTCCCCTCTACCCCCCGCTGTCCAGCAGCTGCAGACCGTGGTGGCATCCCCCCATGGCTCTGGTTTTTCAGACTTCCTGTTCCGTGTGTGTGCTTTCTAGCCTGCTTCATTTTCATTTTTACCCCAAATCCACCCGTTAATATGTAAGCAGGTAGACTTCCCAGGTATTTTTGGCCGAGTTTAACACGCCTTGAGGATGGCTAGTCAGGGCCTTGGTTCAAGTATCACTAGAGGAGGCGGGGCCACATCTCAGTCCTGGGCATCATCTACACCCAACTGTACCAGCAGAAGGTCCGAAAACATTTCTTTTCAAACTGAGCGTTGAGGAAACACTTGTGGTGGCTGTTATGCTCAGGTGAGGCCGGGTCTGTGTTTCTCTTGACCAGGAACTGTGCTGTAGGGCCAGCCTCCCACTTGGGTGCTGGAAGGTCTAGGGAGTGTTGAGGATGAAGACACACCACTAGGCTGTGCTCCTTCCTTGGGATGAAGGCTCAGGCCACCCTCGCACTGTGACCAGCCAACCTGAGCCTTGACCTTGGAAAGCCCTGGTGCTCTTGTTGGGATTGGGTGGAAGGAGTAGAATTCTGCTTTCCCCCTTGCTAAGCCTCCGGAAGATTTCCCAGCAAGCAGACCAGACATCCGGGATCCAGGCCCTTCACAACCTTTCTAGGCTGACCCTGCTCTTTCAGCACCCAGTCTCCACCCACTTTGGATTTTTGACATTACTCTGAAAGAAAAATTATTTAAAATAAACTACCTGTAAGCTGTGGGTTAAGCCATTCTGAATTTGTGTTTTCAAAGACTGTAATTGTCAAATGGATTCAGAAGGCCTCTTGAAATCTAGGGGAATAGCCAAATGGTTTAGTATTATGTCTTTCAACAAGAAATGAGCTGTCTTCTCCTCTTGAGCAGAAATATCTCAGGTCCCGTGGTTCACACAGCATGGGTGACCAAGGAGGAGGTCCTTCACCCCATGGAAAGAGGACATTTTAAATTTCCATGAATTGTCTTGGAACTGATGTTAAAATAATCAGCACGATGGCCCGAGAGAGTGGAGCACAGCTGAGCTGGGATTTCAGACACAGGGCCCCCTCTTGTCCCTAGGTCAGAGAACAGACACATTTATTCTCGGCTGGCACATCAGTGAGGGAAACGGGTCCTTCTCCACTGCCCCCCGTTCTCAGAGCGAGGCCTGGGCACGCTGCTGGTCAGGTGCCAAAGCACAGTGAACCAGTGAAGCCCAGCCTGGTGGTTCGGGTTCCAGGCCTGCGTTCGAGCTCCTGCTGGGTGTCTGCGGTTCTCCCAGGAGTTACTCTGCTCTTCTTCAATGTCTACAAGTTAAATGAATTTTGACCTCTTTTTAAAAGTGGGCTAACCAGAGCCACATAACTCAGAAAGAGTCGGAGTTACCTAAGTGGGACAGAGGCTCAGCCGCCTCAGAAATGTGGAAATCCTGGTTTCTGAGACATGTCTTTTCCACATCTCCTTGAGGGACCCTTTCACGGATTGGCTGCTAGAATCCACCGATGGACACTGGAATGTCTCCAGGATCAGCTGCCATGTCACTTTTGGCGAAGTCCTGTTTTCCATGGAGATTCATGAGTGGAACTCCCTCTGTTCTCCAGATAGAAGGAAGTGTTAATGCAGCAGATCCGAGGTCGGGTTACGATCCTGTAGTTATCGATCTAACCCTGGGGGTCTTGCTCGGAGTCCAACAGTTGAACTCCCGAGGCCTTCACAGGACTTCAGGTCCTGGCTGAATTGTTTGTTTTCCCACTTCCCTGGCTGGCGCTCCCATCTTCAGATGTTTTCTCTTAGGTAATTAATTTGGTTTGTGCACAATGACTTTGTGTTCTTCCTGGGACCTTGGCGCTGTTGGGGATGTTATCTATTTAAACTGATTAGTGTTCTGAATGCTTGCTTATGCAGAAATAGCCAAAAGTTAAGCTCTTCTTTTGCTCGATAACCTGATTTTCTCAACTATGTGACATAGTAGGAGAGGCACCGGGTTCCCAAAAGTTACCGCTGTATGCTTGGGAATTGGCCATTTACATTTTGCCAAAATGGACTTTATGTAAGAGGTCCTTGAGGTATTTTCATCATGGGCGCCCATGCTAGTGGAAAGCTAGCATTCTGTTCTGCGGCGTTCAAAACAAGGAACTCCAAGTGAAATCAGAGAGGGGAGAGGTCTGCCTCTGAAGTAAATAACAAAGTTAATTAGGAGCAAATGATGGCACTGCAGGAGAAACAGTAGAAAGAACAAATGGTACGGTTGTCCCGACAGAGGAGTGGCCTGGAGGCCCAGAGCCCGGAAGATGAGGGACGAAGTAGGGTGCGGGCGCACTAGGTGTCCACTAATGGCCCCTGACTTGCTTGGGTGTAGGGTAGGATCACCTGTCACTCACGGGCAGAAGGACGCACACAGGATTTCAGCCCACGAATCCCAGAAAACGGCTCTCGTGGCCAGTCAGTGTATCCTAGAAAAGGCCCTAACAAAGTTACTCTGGGAAGGGACATTCCCAGCTACAGTCTTGGGAGCAGTCTGTGTTAG
Organism: Lontra canadensis; assembly: GCF_010015895.1. Taxonomy (NCBI): domain Eukaryota; kingdom Metazoa; phylum Chordata; class Mammalia; order Carnivora; family Mustelidae; genus Lontra; species Lontra canadensis. The sequence continues at coordinate 2,624,594 of NW_022631067.1, forward strand.
ACAGAATTACCGTATTTCTATTACATAACGAGAACTGCGTGGGTATCTCATAACCTCAGTGTACTTGAACTTGCTGGCACCCCGATCCTTGCCAGCGGTGTTGGGGGGAAGCTCACTCTGCCGTTATGCTGAGTGTGCGGTCTGCTCCACATGTGGGGTCCATGCAGGGCTGCTCGGTGGTCAGATAGGCCAGTCCCAGATCGCTCGCAAAGCAGAGAACTTTGAAAATGGAATTTGTTTTTGTCTAGAATGTGTGCCTTATCTGATTTGGAAGGGTGGAGAAGTCTGGCCAGTCTGGAAGTGGCTCTGTTTTGGGCCCTGGAAATCTGGGAGGATGTTCATGTCACTCTTGACGTGGGATGCTCTTTTCCCGGCTTACACTGGATGGCGGGCTGCTCTGTCAGCTGGTTTGCCACAGTCAGTGACCATCCCACAGCAGACCTCCATACAAACCCGTCGGTCTGCATCTTGACACTAAATTTTAGCTTCTGCTGATTCACAACAGATCTCGGTGGGACAGGGAAATCCTGGTTTTGGGGTGTCAGAGTGAGAAAGAGAAGAGAGTTGATGTGTATTGAACATCTCCCTTGGGTCAGGCGTGGTGCTGATTTTTCATGTGTGTTATTATTATACCCATTTTCCAGCTGAAGAAACCAGCTAGTCCAGGCTCTCTGCGTTTGGTACTTCTGACCTTTCAGGTGGGCTCATTCTTTGTGGCGGGGAGTTCCTGGGCTTGGTGGGGTGCCTAGCAGCACCCCTGGCCGCCTCCTACCCAATGCTGAGAGCACCTTCTCCCCCATCTGTGTCAAGCAGAACGTCTGCACATTTAGCCACATGTCTCCTGGGGGTGGGGGAGGAGGGGAGCAAAATCTACCAGGATCGAGAGCCACTGAGGCAGCCACGTCTTGTAGAAGCAATGTGAGGTAAGCAGCAGGATTCAAGCGCTAGTCAGATCCCGTCACGCAGGATAAGAAGAGCGAGATCTGGGAGAGCCCAAGGAGATGAACTCACCGTTCGGAGCTTCCTAAAGTCTTGGGCAAGCTCCTGTTGCTCTACACCTGAATCCATGGGGTGGACGCTGTGCTGCTGGCCACCTGCCCGGGAAAGCAAAGCCTTCCTCTTAGTGATGGGAGGGACTGCTGGGGGACTGCAAAGAAAGGAACCTATGCCTTTGGGGCCGTGGGCAGACCTCCCTGTTCCTGTTGCAGACGAGCATCCACGGGGTTAAGCAGATAACCACAGGGAGCCGCCTTGTCTGTGACACACGGCAGCAGGTCAGAGGTCATATGCCCACGTCGGAGCCCCGCTCCCAACTAGAGGCAGCTCAGGGGAAGCCCAGCCCAAGGAATCTGCATTCGCTCACGTTCGGGGGTCTTCATTCCAACAGCATTCAGAATAAAACCCTGAGGGGTGGGCTTCTCGGGCCAGCATCAGAAGATCCCAGAGCACCTGCACAGGGGTGGGGGGGTCGCGGGGCCTCTACCCTGTCCTTCAGGAAGTCCGGCACAGTCTATGTCCTGTAGGAAATCCATCACTCTGGTCGAGAGGGAGTGACTCTGTTTCTTACGTCGTGGGCGTGCCTCCTTGATTTCCCAGGAGGCGAGTATGGCCACATTTCTTAGGCATTCTGGGCACGGTCAGAGACTAGGGCCATCTTCTTGTTTCTCAGCCTCTTCTATGGCTGGAGAGAGGCATCTTCTCTTTCCACAGGCTGCTCAGAGTTGCTGTGTGGCCGTGAGTCCGTCGCGTGACCTTCTCAGCCGCTACTTTGCCAGGCACTTCGAGATAACAAACAAGTATTTTTAGGGTCTTTCTCTCAAGCGCACAAGACATAAGAAAAAAAGTGCAAAGAATGCTGTAAGGGTAATCATTTCTAAAGACAAGAGAGGAGACAAGACTTCCCTCTAATTCTTTGTGCCATTTTACATTGGTCACTTTCCATCAGCTGCTCTTGGCAGAGACCTTGCTGACCCGCTGGCCTCAGGGTTTGACATTGCTTTAACGACAAAGGGTCTCACTTTCTCCTACAACCATCAACAGAGAGCTCATACTATTCTTTCAATATTACATTTTTTTTTTTGAGATGGGGACAACATTGAATGGTTTTCAATTAATTCACATATTTATTTCATCACTCTTTTCATTTACTCATGGCTAATAACAGAAGTATTTTTAGCCATGCTTTCATTATAAATAAAAAACACTAGAGTGCTTTGTATGTTATACTTTATATAACAACTAGTAACTCTGTTTTCACTCAGTATAGAATTACACATACACGTTATATACTATTTTTTTAGTTTTTGTCAGGGTATTGAAAATATTTTCCCCATAAACTAAATTATATTAATCATTGTTCTAAGTACTAAAGGTGTCATATTTATCCCTAGAGAGTTAATGCTTTCTTCAAGCAAATGGAAGTAAATATACTTTGTATAAATTCTTTGAAACTTCAAATAAACTGATTTGGATTAATCATAATGAATTAATAATAACGATAATCTATTTGCTAAACACTGCACTCCATCTGTTAGTGAGAATTTCAAAATCTAGTCTCTTTAAAAATAAACTCCATCTTTCTACTAGTAAAATTTGAAATATATAGTCAAAATACAGAAGAAAGTGCTACTTACCACAAAATATTAATACCTAAACTTCTTAATATTTTGAAGTTTAGTTCATAAAATTAAGATTTGTTTAGCATATTTGAAATAACTTCTGGTATTTTTGATACTGATTGGATATCTTTAGTTTTATAAGTGTTTTTGAGCATTTCCAAAAGGCGACAGTGTGCAGTTTGGCCTTTCCCCAAACAATGATCTGAGGAGCATCTTGAGATGTTAATAGATGTTTCCTTTGGGATGGAATAAGGAAGAACGTTCCAAGGACAAATGAACCTGGGGAACACTGAGTTATAGTTTAGTGGTTGTTTGTGGTTTCCAAGCTGGGGCATCTCAGAATCTTAAATAAGCTTCTGAGTGTTCAAGGCGTGGCATAGCATGTACCGTACTCCAGATACATTCGGTCATATGTCAGGTTGGGGAGAGCCTTTGGGGAAGCACTGTCTTGTGGAATCAAAGCCGTGATTCTCGCGTGACCTTCGCCATCTCCCAGCTGAGTCTGTCCTATCAGGTCATGTCAGCCACGTTCCCCTAAGAACGAGGAAGGGGGCCTTAGACCCGCAGTTTCCGAGCTGCTGAAAGGGTCAAGTGGAAGGCATTGTGCTAAAAGCACTGGGGAAACTGAAAATGTCTTTAGGTGGGTATGTGTCAGTTTGGCAGTGGCGGAATTTTAAAGTTGCGTGGACAAGGGGACAGACATTGCTGGCTGGCCTGGCTGCGGGCGGGCTTCTGGGTGTAAAGACAGAGGTGGACCCCGCCTGGTGGGGTTGTCCCAGTTCCCACGTGAAGTCTGCAAGACCAGAGCCATGGACTGGGTACACCTGGGGCAGCAGCTCTCCCAGGACCTCAATTAAAGTGACGTTAGGATGTTTTCACAACCACAGAACCATTGTTAGGAAGCATGTTTATAGCTTTTGGATGCTTTTGGTGCAGGAAAAATGAGATGCACTCACTTGGGAGGTCTGTCTGGAAACACTGTCCAATTTCTAGTCAGTGTTGTGATTTTATAGTCCATTTTCAAAATCCTTATCCCTTAAAATATAAGGGGACCCAGCTCTCCGTTGATGCATTCCAAGTCCCCCTGCAGGGTTTTGTGAGCTGCTTTTCCTGACATGGCATGTAATTGCAGGCGTTGCCTGAGCCCCTCCCCTCCCCCAGCCAGCTGTCTCTGTTCTCGATTTTACAAGGGGAACCTTTGAGAACTTTCCTTTATTTTTGCCACGGGAGGAATCAGGCACCCCAAGTGCCTACTTTGATCACTTTGGGAGCACCCGGTGTTCATCGCAGGGTCTGCTGGCACGTTCCTTCTCTGCCTCTTGGCGGATCCCGTGGGCTAATACACCCTCTTTCCCCTTTCCATGTTTTTTCTGGTGTCTTGTAATGCCAAGATTTTTTCCAGATGTCTCCTATTTCCTATTTCCACATATTACACATGACTCATCATCTGGCAGATCCTCATGAGAATCAACATGGGTTCCCACATTCACCTACTTTTGTCTTTTTTTTTTTTTAATAGTTGTTTGGCCTTAAATGTTTAAAAAACTTAAACCCGAGGGTTACAATGGTCACCATATGCCATAGGGAAGTCAGTACAAACAGATCTATGTTCAGTGGGTTTATCTTACTCTGCCCACAAGCCCCACGTGGAAGTCTCACTTAAGCTTTGGACACCATGGGGATGCCTCCATCCCATCGCGTAGGAGGTATCATGGGCTGTGCTGCCCCACTTCCGTCCCTCTGCCTCTTTCTCTCCACTCCATCAAATCTGCCCCTTTTCATGTGCTTCTGAAACACTGACACTTGTGATCCATTACTATCATAAAAAACCTGACATTTTTTGCTTTTCAGCTATATTTAGAACACAACTCATTTAGTGCGGCTTTAAAAATAGTGATTTGATCTTGTTTCCATGTTTAGAAGGAGTAGCAGAAAATCAAATTTCCTGAGTGGAATATTGTGTCCTGTGACTTTTAAAGCCTAACACACCTCATGTGAGTGGACGCCGTCATCCCAGTGCGGGGCCCCGACGGCCCTCGTCTTGACTGTGCATGGGGAGAAAAAAAATTTTTTTTGGTAAATAGGATCCTGAGAACACATTGCTTGTCGGGAAACAGCTTTCTTCTGGAAGGAGTAACACGCGACTGTGTGTTTTAATTCAAGATCAAAGACACCGTAAGCCCAACCCCGACACGTGAAAATGGTGCATTTGGGTTTTCCTCCTGTTTGTTGGTAGAGTATCACGAACATTGAAAATATGTTTCCAGACGGCATGTAAGGAGGCAAAGGAATTATGTCGCGTGGGCGTGGAAAGCTGCACCCACAAAAATGATATTTGCAGAACCCTCATCCTTGTTAAGTGGCTCAGCACAATGCGCCATCACACAAAGGAAGAATTAGTCAGCGGTAATGAGCAGACCAGATGCGCTGGGAAGTGGTGCCCCTCTGTCTTCTTTCCCCTTTGGCAAATCCATCAGAAACGTTAAAGGTGCAGTTGAACACAGTCTGGTCTCCACCGTGGCTGAGCCCACCTCCGCCGCTTGAGCACACGGTTTTATAAAAGGACAGGTTTATCTGGCCCCAAGATGTTAAACGGCTGCCCCATTGCTTTGCAGGGGAGTGCGAGGAGCTAACAATGAGTGGTTCTTGGCTGGTGGCTACTATTCCACCATGAAATCATTCCTGGCTTCCGGTCCTTCGGTAGGGGTTCCCCTTCCTTAGCATGAGGGGGTGCTGACCGCGTGCTTCCAGACCAGCCTACAAAGAGCTGAAAGGTGCTTCTGGCAATGGATAGACACGAATCCCTTACACACATCTTGTGTGATTGTGAAGTTGATGGATGTCCCATCAAAGCACATGACGGTCATCTGTGATTTCACTGATTCTAGGTAGGAAATCCATGCTGTAAGCTGATGTGAATTCTGAGACTTTTAGTGTCCAGCTAACAGCTTGATTTTGAAATGGCTTCCCTTAGAAGATTGGTGAAGGAACAAAGTCTATCTATAGTAAGATCCACTGGAGTTCCGGAGCCAGAAAAGTAATGTCTACCATCCTATCCCACCCCACCCCACCCGCCCTTCATTCTGGGGTTCTTACTGGCTTTTGCTCTGTGTGGCAGTGTGCTGATGGCCCTAGGCAGTGGGGAGCGGGGCTGGTGTGACACCTGCCCTTATGGCCCTCACAATCTCACGGCACAGGAAAACATTAAAGGAGTAACGGCACACATAAACCCCAGACTGGACACTGCCATTCGCTCGGAGGGAGACAGTGCTGCGAGAGTGAGCCCTGTAGGGACCAGAGCTGAGCTAGGGTCTATGGGCCAGGAAAAGGCAAACAACATTCCATGAGGAGGCACCTAAAATCGGGGCAGTGTGCTCAGGGCTCCCGAGTTAGACCCCCTCCTCCAATTTTGTTTCCTTGTTTTTCATGTTTGCCCTAGTTTTGGGGTGGAAAATTGGATGGTTTGGAAATTTCCATGGATGACGGACCCCTTGCAGTCTTACTTCCACATATAAGACCCAAATCGTTAAAGGACCTATTTTTATGAAAGCGAAGTTATCTGGCAGAAAGCAGAGTATGTATCTTTCTGCAAGGCCTTGGGCTGACCTCCTGCCTCTGGTCTGGTCAGGGTTTCATGGACCAGGGTGGAAGGGGCCGGACAGTCTTGTTCCCAGACCCTCTGCTTCCTAACGCAGGGGGCAGGGGGATGCTGCATCTTCTCCCGCACGGGGACACAGCGCCTCCTCTCCGGGTCCCTGCGGACATCCTCCCGCTCCGCTGCTGTGGCAGGAGGGCGCGCGGTGACGCTGTCCCCTGGAAGGAGCAGGAGCGCCGGAGGTCTGGCGTCTCGGTCCCAGGATGGGGCGCACAGGCTGAGCCCTGGGAGCCCAACGGGAGGCTGTGGCCCCGCCTTCTCAGGGGGCCCCGAGGGGGCGTCCGTCCTGTCCCGGACAGGGGGCCCCGCAGCGCGCTGGATGCCCGGGCCCGGCAGCCGTCGTGTGCGGCGGGGACCGAGGACCACCTGCAGTACGAGTGAGTCACGAAGCAGCGCAGAGCTTGTCCCACGGACACCGGATGGCCGCGCGCGCCCAGCACCCCGTGCGGCCGGGGCCACGAGCGCGGGAGCGAAGCCGCAGAGGGAGCGCGGCCTCCGGGCTCTGAGCTCGGGGCAGGGCCTCGGGGATCCCACAGCCCCGCGGCGCAGGCTCCAGGCACCTCTTTCGTTCCTTTTTGGAAATCTGGCTCTTCACCTCCCTCCCACCTGGAGTCTCTGTTCTTCTCCCGTTGCTTGCGGGCTTCCGCGCCGCGTCCCCCTTCCCGAGCCGCGCGCCTCCGCTCCCTGGTCAGCCGTTCCGCCGCTCCGTCCACGCACAGGCGAGTGCGCGCAGGCACGCATGCGCGCGCATGCGCGGCTGCACACACGCACGTGACCGCGGAAACACGTGCGCACGCGCGCCCGCCCCGCTGAGGATGGCGGCGTCCTGCCCGGGGGCCGTCGCGTGTCCTGTCGTCGGGTGCGCGTTTGTCAGCGCGTCCCTCTGACGCACACTCGGGGTCTCCACGCGCTGCGCGTGCAAGCACTTCCGGGCCCGAGTGCCGCACGGCCTGCCCTGTGGGGGCGCTGCCCCACCCCCGGCCTTTCTGGAGCGAGGCGCGGTTTGTGCGGAGCGCCGGTCCGCCGAGGCGCCGGAGGCTCAGGCCGGGCCCGGGCAGGTTCCCCCGCCGGCGTCTGAGCGGCCCCGTACTCGCTGGCCGGCGTGCGCCGAGGACGGGGTCGGGGCGGGCCGGAGGGTGACGTCCGCGCGGCCGCGAGTTCGGGCCCGGGCTTCCTCCCCGGCTCGGCTTCCCCTTCGCGACTCCGTCGGGGCTCGCCCTTCGTGGCGGAGATTTCGGGGGCGGGGGTCGAGGACGAAGTGACCTGAGACCGCTTCGATGGTCGCCCACCCGGCAGCCGCGCTCCGGTGCGGCCTCCCGCCCTCAGGGAGCCGCGAGCCCCGCGCGGGGAGAGACGCGGTGATTCGGCAACTGCCCCTGCGAGCGGTCACTGAAGCGTCGCCCTTTGCTGGGTGCGCGGCCGCACGGCGACACGGAGGTCCCCGCCTTCGGGGCTGCTGCGGCCCTAACAGGCTCCGCCTGCGTGAGGGGCCGGCGAGGCGGCGTAGGGACAGGCGTGCTCGCGGCGTGACCCTAAGGCCGTTCCCAGGCCAAGCGGGGCTCCGCGGGTGGGATCTCTGCGAGGGGTTAGAGGTTTAAAATCTGTTGTTCTTCTAGGATTTTATTATTAGGGAGCGCAAGCAGGGGGAGCAGCAGAGGGAAAGGAGGCTCCGGGCGGGGCAGGGAGCCCCACGACGGACTCCGCCAGAGGACCCTGGGCTCGCGACCCAAGCCTGAGGCGGACGCTTCACCACCCAAGCGCCCCGGGCGCCCCCAGATTCTGCCGCTTGCCAAGGACCCTGCTTCCCTCCGCGGCGGTTGAGCGCGCGTCCCCGCGCCCGGGCAGGTGCTGCGCTCCCGGCGCAGCCCCGTGCGCTCCAGCGCGTCCGCGAGGCCGTGTCCTTGCAGAGGCGAACCTCGGTCGCTCGCTCCGCAGTCACTCGGCCGGGGGCCGCAGCCCTGTCGGGAGCCGAGTCCGTTTCCTGACCGTGGCCTCAGGGGGCGGCGCCGGGAGGCCGGGTGGGCTCGGGGCCTGCGGGAGCGGGCGAGCGCCCGGTTGTGACGCGGTGGTTCCTCTGGACCCAGATGTGCCACCGCAGGATTTTCGAACAGCTGCTTCCGGACCCGGGCGTCCGCTGTCCCCGTGGGGAAGCGCTGGCTTTGGGGCCCACCATGCTTTCAGAGACGTCCGGGGGTTCCCGCTGCGGGAGCTCGGGAACCAGAAAGTTCGCGCGCTCCTGTCTGCAGCCAGGGACGCAAGGAGCCCAGTCCATGGTACTCGGCCAGTCAGCCTCCTCTGGCCGAGGAGAAATGGCCTCGGTCGTGTGCGGGATGCCCGGATTGGGGAGTGGCCAGGCGCTGCGGCAGGTGTGGCCCGACCGTCCTCTCGTCCTCTCCACGCACCACACCCCCATCTATACGTTGGGTCATCTGTCCTGATTTTTTTTTTTAATTTAAATACAGAATACAAAGTAAAATCCCACACATTGGACTCTACAAATCTGTAATCTGTTTTTTATGAAAACATTAATTTCTCTAGGTTACAAACTGTAATGCAATTTAGGCAAACTTCTGCATCTTCTCTCCTAGCCAAAGAACAGACTGTTTTACTCTATTGACATTAAGTAAGAATTAAAAAAGCAAGGAACTGTCTTATAAATTGAACCTTTGAGACCTTTATGAAGTAAATATGGTAAAAAGGACATTAAACAAGATCCTATTAACTTCAATTTTTAAAATACTTTGGCCATACCTTGGCTTAAAATGTATCTCCACATTATCTTTTGGAAACAGTCTTGCCAGTTCTGTGAGCAACATTGTGGTGAAGGGAATCTGCCCTCTTAGGGAAGGCTGTTTTTAAGTATTTAAGAACTAGTTATTTATTGTGTTCATTTATACACCATGATTTTGTGTTGATGGTGCAACCGTACGCTTTACTTAGCTATTCAGACATAAAATCAACATCTTGATCCACGAAACTCCTTCAGTATCTTGCTTAATTTCTTTCCTTGAATGACTGTACATGTTTTAAGAGAATTAATGGTGTTTACCGAAAATAGGTTAAAATTCAGTTATTAATCGAGATGATGGTGTTTGACCACAGCTTTTTCAAATTACCGATGTCAAGCGAATTGTGGGTGTTGTAAAGCCTCCGCTCTCCCAGTTTTGCACTATGTAGAACGTAGTACGGGCAGAATTGACTTGTCACATTTCAGCTCCTCGGAACTGTTCTTATCTTTTGGGTTCTGAGCATGATTAATGATGTCTTGAAATTATTGCCGCACGCTGAGGGAGAATGTTGTTAGCAATCCAGCGTAGCCAAGTCCCTTTGCTGGAGCGAGAGGAAACAAAATCTTTTTGACATTGGACACCTGTAGCTACAAACAGAGCAGGGCCCCAGACCAGGACACGGATGAGTTGGTGACCATGTGGCCCCATAGACTCAGGCTCATGTGAGGAATAAACAATACTCCAAGCTGGGAGAGAATATCAGATGCATTAATTAAGAAAAAAAAAAAAAAAAACCTTGTGCATCAGATAAATGAGGAATTTCTTTAAAAGAGAAAACCTATCCTAACTTTTTAATACCCAAGAAATCCTTATTTTCCATTGTCCAATTTAGCCTCAAAAATAAGAGTGAGATAATTATGGGTCATGACTGCTGGGAAGGGAAAAAAGTGACCCTGCATTTTCTTTCCCTTCTAAGATATTGTGTGGCTTCATAGGAAATGCATTTGGCTGGATGGACTGAGAAATGGTGATGGTAAATGCAAACTCTCTGTGTGTAAATACAGGCGGTCTGTGATCCCGGGCTCAATCTCTGATGCAGCGCAGAGCAGGGGAATTCTCAAATCAGATTGGACCCTTCACCAAGTCCTGTGGGGGGCAGGTAGCGTCACCCCATCTGGAAGACAGCAAACCCAATTCTCAGAGTCTCAGTGGCTGGTGCTGGAGGCCGAAGTTCTCCCCACCGCACAGCGATATCTGTGCCCTGAGACAAGAAGGTGGGAAGTAAGATCTCGGCTAACCCAGAGCAAGGATGCCTGTTTTGCAGTCAGGTTTGAAAACAGGATCTCCAATTCTTTGTCCTCTTGGTGGGCTTATATTATTTCCTTGGAATCTTTAACACTTTATGTTTCTGGATTCACTCCTCAAAATATTTATTTTATTTTTTATTTTATTTTTTTTAAGATTTTATTTATTTATTTGACAGAGAGAGATCACAAGCAAGCAGAGGGGCAAGCAGAGAGAGAGGAGGAAGCAGGCTCCCCGCCGAGCAGAGAGCCCGATGCGGGGCTCGATCCCAGGACTCCGAGATCATGACCTGAGCCGAAGGCAGCGGCTTAACCCACTGAGCCACCCAGGCGCCCCAACTCCTCAAAATATTTAATGAGCACCTACTGTGTGCTCTCTGTGCTAGGTTCTGGGGAACAGGGAATGCCCCTGGCAGGACACCCATAAAACCTAATTTTGGTAGATAGTAACATTTAAGCTACTTTAAAAAAAAAAGAAAACACACACACACACACACACACACACACACACACACATTTTCTCCTAATTGCCAGTCGGCAGTTTTTCTTAAGGTTAAAGTTGAAGGTTATCTTGCATGCCTTTTGTATTATTAATTATAATTACTATTGTCAGGATGTTTCTTTTGCATTTTTCTTATTTACTGTTAACACAGACTCCAAAAAAATCCCTGACCTGGATCGTGGCGCTTCCTGACTTTAATGTGTGCTGATTTTGTTCAGGATGCACGCATTTCCAGGACCTCATTACACACCCACAGGCATTTCCAAGTTCAGGTGAATGACATCCTCACTGATGGTCTATTTAGGCGCTATGCTCTGATTGCCCAAATTCAGTTCGAGTTACTCAAATTGTTTCTCAAATTCACTGATCACATAGAACACATCTCTTCAAATCTCAAGGTTAGCGATAGTGGAAACAGAGTAAACTGTCTTTTTGAATGAAAGACGTATTTTTTCCCTGTCCGAACTCAGAGAGCTGCTTACCTCTTGCTATTTGTGAATGACCTTGTTATTTTTTTGTCCGTCAGTTATCTTCCTGCAACCTCTCACCATCCCCCAAATCTTTAAGTTATGACATAGAATTTTGATAAGTCGCTTGGAACTTAAAAAAGTTGCTTGTGCTGGTGAGTGGAAGTGTAGCTCTTCCCAGGCAGGGTCATTCTTTCCCCGACCCCAGTGCAACTTTGTAAGCATTCATTCATAGATAGACCCCCTGTGTAGGGTCTCTTTCTAGCGGGGGCTCTGCTGCTCCTGACCACTGCCCCCGCCCCCACTGGCCGGTGCTGAGCTGCAGCTGGATTTTGTCCCCTACTCCCTGAAGTGTGCAACATAGACAACCTGCCACAGCCACTGCAAGGGTCCGAGCTACAGTAAAGCACCTTTTCTTCCTGTACTCTTTTTCTGCTTTAAAACACAATCTCTATGTCTGTTTATGGGAAGCAGAATGTAAAGTGATAGGATAAGGTAGAGATGTTTGTGATTCTGCCTTACGTGAGAACTCCATATCATGAAGTCAAGTTTTTAGCAAGGGAGATGTTAATCGTCTTTTCTGGAAGCCATTAAAAATCCGGTGGATGTTTTTTCTTCACAGATGACAAAAATCAGGAGAATGGGCAAATTTCCTTATATATATGTTTCCTATAAACTTGCAGTAGAAGGGACCAGAAGGAAGACTTTAAATAAGTCCTCCTGGTGGTTGGGTAGTCGGTAATACTTTCTTGGAGACCCCCTGCTGCCCTAGCTGTACCTGTTTCATGAGTGGTTTGTAGGACTTAAAGTTTTTCCAGTGTGTACTATTTCTGTGCAGTCATTTAGAAAACTGAATTCACCCTTTCTTCCCTGTATTACTGTCGGTCCAGATACTCTGAGTTTACGGAACGCGTAGACGCAGCAGTCTGAGAAGTAGCCATCATTCATGTTACCGGTGGGGCCCGCCCCGTCACCTGCCACCAAGGGCCTTGGTGTTGAGGTTACTAGCGTCCTACTTCATTCTAATTAGAATTCTTTCTTTCCCTGGGTGTTCTGTTTCTTAGGCCTTATCAGACTGATTTCTCCGAGCTGTGCCCATGCTAATATCTCGACGGCACTGAATAGTTAATATATTAATATAATGAATATTTAAGAAAAAAGGCTGGAGGCTTCAGGTTCAAGGCGGGTCTAATGGGAAAACAGTGTAGTCCCTTCGCGCCCCCTAGTGGTGAGAAGCTGGAGCCCTGGGGGGTTTCCCTACAAGAGCTTCTCAAAGCCCCTTCATTGAACGGGGTCAGGTAGATGGAGTAGTTTTCTTCAGATCGCCCGTGTCTAGGAGGTCTTCCCTGAGGAGGGCTGTTCAGCTGAGATCCTGGGGCTGTGCCCGGGTGCCAGGGATGGTACGGGTGGAGCAGGAATGCACACGTTTCAGGTGGGAGCATCTCTCTCTCAGCCTGGCTGGACAGTGCCCCCGGGGGGAGGGGGGGCTGGCCCAGGAGGTGGTGGACAGCTGAGGCGTGGGGCAGAGCGGGAGGCGTGGGCTGTGCAGGAAAAGCCATCAAGAGATGTGAACCTTCTCACTGAAATCTGAACGTGTTTATTAGAGCGTGAGGCCAGGAGGTACAAATGTTTCTGGAGAACAGACGGCATTCGGTTGTGGTTTGACGGGAAAACGGAAATAAGCTATTGATCAGATGGCCTTTGTCAGGAAGATTAGATGCAGGGTTTGAATGAATACATCCAAGAGACTTTGGAAAACAGTTACCACAATATTTTTCTTATTTCCAGTTTGGGAAGCTGACTCCTTCAGGGGAATGGCTTAAATATTTATACTTAGAAATATTCTGTGCAGATTACTGCTTCAGAGGAAGAATCAATGAAAGTGTGTTAGGCTGGTTTTTCAGAAAGACTGTAAGAGACACATGACCGAAGCACACGTCCTCGCCTCCAGCTAGGGAGCAATGTCAGGAACTTTCTGTAAGTCCCGAGGATCTTTGGAAGATTTTCGGGTGGGATTTTCAGCACTCGTGTGCCTTCCACTTTAGGAAGTGTTTTCTGCTAGATCAGTGAGGCTGAACCGTTTGCTCTCCATGGCTCTAGAGGAACAGTTTTAGTTTTATATTAGGACACCGCTTAGAGCTCTTCCAAGTTCTTGTGTTGAATGACCATTCTTTGGGAAGGATTTTGTAAAGAACTCTTTGCAATTCTTTGTTTCTCACAAGTTGACGTACAGAGTGGACTTTTGTAGATCAAGGTATCTAGGGTTCGCTTCTTTGCAGAAGCCCAGTAATCAGAAATAGATTTGTGCACCTACTTCCTCTGTCCTGTCATTCTGCTTGTTTTGTGTTATGCATGATTTGAGCCATGAGCTCTACCAGCGAGCTTCACAGCAGTGCTGAGACTCCCAAGAATTGTGCTAGAATTTACCATGGGCTGAAGTGTTTCAGTATTGGGATTTATCCAAAGGGAATCTGCCTTGGACATGGTGACTTGGAGAGGGTTCTGTGTTAAGTGCTGTATCTGTGGGCTCTAAAGCTGACAAGCTATCACCTGGGCATGGGGGGGCCTTATCTATGAGCTGGATCTCTGTTACTGGCCCAGCATTTCCACCCAGGACCCCTGCAGAATGGGCTGTGCAGGTGGGCAGAAGGAAAGAAAGGCCTTCGTGCCAGCTCCCACTCCCACGGCTCAGCACGCCGGATGGCCCCATTCTCCGCGCAAAACTTGACCGACTGCAGCCCCAGAAGTCATGATGAGTCTGGCTGTGTTCACATGGTGAGAGGCGGGTAGGGTCTCCTTGCCCAGACCAACCCCCATGGGTTAGCAGAGGCAGGATGGGTCCAGAGTGCTCCTAGGAAGAGAATGGACCTGACAGCAAACCAGGTCATGAACTCGAAGGGCATGGGTTGGGGGATTTTTTCTTTTTCTTTTTTACAACTTTTTGATTCTTCTCTTCCCTTGAATTTGTAAAGGTGGGAATGTCCTAGTTTCTAGGAACAATCTCTTAAACACTCATCTTTTCTCCCCCTCCGTGTATAATTATGGACACGGAGCTCTTTGTATATAAAGAACTGTAGCGACAGCTCTTAACACGTATTTGCTGGAGAGGCACAATGTAAAGATTCTGAATATTGACTTTCAGGCTGAACGTCACCAGGGTTTGACAGAGAAAATCAGAGTTCGGAGAAGAAAATAAAGATTAGTAGCCATGCTTCCTGACCATGATTGCTTTACTCTTTCCTGCTTTAATGTTGAAATACTAAATGCAAGAAACAACAGTAATGATAGAGTGGTTACTGGAAGCAATCTTCATGTTATGTTTAATTCATCAAAGAAGCACAGTATACTTTACGTTAACGTACGTACGTTCTTACAGCGATCCGTGTATGTGCCCCTGCAAAGGAGAATCGGTGTACATGGCCTCCCCTTAGGAGAGTGTTTTGGCCTCCAGCTGTGTGTCCCCTCCCGCCTCTCCTGGGCCGCTTGCCAGCCCTGCCGCCATGATGTCAGGCTTCTCAGTGTGGATGGAGCTCCCAGTGGGGCCTCGTCACACAGTTTTTCCAGGACCCCGTGACACTTCCCACCACTTTCCCAGCAGTGTCGGCATTCAGGAAATGGTCCTGCAGATGTCTGACGGTTGTTGGGCTCAAAGAATCGCTCTTGTGGGATTTTTGGCCGAATCCCCGCGCCACCCATTGACTGACTGTGACCCATCATTTCCCCATCACTGAGTTCTTGGTGAGCTCTGGCTCCAAAAGCAAATGCTCTCATTCCTTCAATCATTTGCAGCTTTGTGTGGAAATCGAAATCTCCAGGCACCCATGACAGAAACAGCTGATCCAGTGTCATGTCCCGACCACGGCTTGTTCTCCCTGCGGCCGCTTTGGCCACGGGCGCACGTGTCGGCCAGGCTCTGACGGTGCCCACGGGGCTTTAGGCTGGGGAGGGGGCCCAGGGGCCCAGCGGCCCCGCCACCGTCGTGCGCCATGCTGTCAGTTTCTGGGGGGCACGCACACAATCTTGCTTCACGCCAGTGGTCATGTTCACCGCTGCTTGGTTCATCCCATCCACACATCAATTTTACCGAATTCAAAGATTGTGCCACACACTGTGGATGAACAAAACTACATTCCCGCCTTTAAAGTGTTTCCTTCCAAGAGATGGAAACGCAGCCACAAAATCTAGTTAACATCGCTCTTTGGGTGTGTTCTGCTTCGTAACAGATGAATCCAAGCGCATGTAGCTGCACAGGGGTCGACCACTGTGGCCGGCCTGCCCGGGGCAGCGGGACACTTCTGCTTGTGGGTCAGTGCCCTGCAAAGACCTACGGTCATATTGTTTCAGATGTGAGAAATTAATTCAGAATTTAACTGAAAGAATGTGACCCCATGCTGACCATTGAAAAAGGCACCATATGGTCTCTGATGGTAAGACCCAATGCCTGCTTCTTTGCTGGTGGTGTTTGTCGTTGGTAATTATGTTACCCTTCAAAGTTGGAAGCTTCACATTATTTCAAAATTAACCATCCTGGGACCTTCATTTGAATTTGGATTTCTGACGTAGACAGGAAGGGGTAAGGCTTTAGCGATTGATTTCCATTATGAACTTGTTTCCATAAGCATATTAAAAGGAAGGGAAATGACTGATATTATAACAATCTTTTGTTCCCATATTTTATGGATTTAAAAAAAAACTATCTCTTTGCTTTAGATAATACATATTTTATGCAAAATTTTATGCAAAATTTTTTAAGTTGTTCCATCCATGAAACTCTATTTCATGCCCAATTTAGAATGGCTAATTTGGATGCCAAGATTATTCTCCATGGCTGTATTCTTTCGTCTTTATAATGATGGCATTTTGGTCTTCCTCTCTAAATTCTGAATTCCGTCATTTGAGGCTGCAGTGGTGATCACTTGTATCAATGGCACATCCACTTTTTTTGTAATTAGTATAATACATCGCACTGACGTTGAAGAGTAAAACTGCTGAATGCAATTGCATCAAAACTTTTGTGTAATATTTTACCAACTTCTCTTGTCTTCCGCCATTGAAATGTACTTAACTGGGATGAACACGGGCTGTGGGCTCCGTTTGTGCCCGGCATGAGTACATGGCTGCCATGTTTGGGACCTTGCCTTTAACACAGCATGGGCACTAGATGACTTGGGGGCTCTTTCTCAGGGGCTCGGACTGTACATGTCCTGCCTCGAGGTCTAGCACGTGGGTGGCCACCATTGTGGTCTCGCTGTTGCAGCTGCGCACTCTGGCTTGCGCACGAGCAGCACAACCAGCTCTGCTCTCCCCACAACGGCTGTAAAGATCTGCTAACAGCTCAGAGAAGTCATCTGGCCTGCACGCAGTGAGTGCTGTTTGCCAGCTAACGGTGGAGATGTTGGAACGTTTATCCTGTCTGCTGGCTCCGCTCTGGTGCCCGTAATTGCCTTGGACAGGGCACGGGCTCTTAGATTATTCATGTGCACTTTTGTCTGAACAAAGGAGTGGGAAAGTTAAAAAAAAAAAAACTGTGGGAGATAACCAGAGCCATGTTGGTGGAGGAGTCACGGCCTTCTTGGCTACTTAATTTCAAAGCTCTTGGGATGTACGGATTGCTTAAGCGTTCCGGTGACCCCTGGGAAAGAATGTGTTCTTATGCTCAAGCAAGGACTGGCAGTCCGATTTCGGAGTTCTGTTCCCAGCAGCGTGTGGGAGTCACCCGGTGACATGTGACAAGTCAGTTAAGCATCAGAATCCTAGTGCTCCCACCTGTGAAATGGACATAAAAGGGGATAGGTTAATGCTGGTGAATTGTTTAACAGTTTGCTGGGAACCAGCTTGCTCTAGTGACCTAGAAAAACCATGCACTGTGGTGCAGGCTGACCTCATTTCTATTTTTGGCTTTAGCGCTGACTCAATGAGAAACTTGTAAGAATCAGCTAATCGGGCTCCAGGCCTCCATGCATTCCATGGTTAAAATGAGAATGAAAGCCTTATCTGCAGCGGGTCTCATAGTGATAGAGCCAGATACTAATTAAGTACTAAAAATATACAGCCGAAGACACTGGAAACTCTTACATGGATGTGCCTCTTGCATTTCCTTCCGATGCCATGTCAGGCTTTTTGGGGAGACACAGTGCAGTGTTCATTTTGTTTTCATAGCCAGCTGTTTGCCGTTCACATCTCTTGTTTCGGGTAGAATTTTCCCACGTCCGAGGATCAAGGAGGAGGTTGGCACGATGACAGCGTGTGCTGTGTCTCTGTGGTCAGCATTCTCTGTGGCTGTAGCACACTCTTCCTAGTTCAGGTTAACAGTGAACCTATGGGATCCGCTTTCCAGGGAAACCAGTCCTGGACCGGGAGTGCTTTTCTTCCCCAGCTGTCCCAGGCCTTACGGAGCAGGCGCTGGCATTCCGTGTGAGGTCCTATGCGGGGGGCTCCGTTCCCTGGATGCCGCTGTCCACGGGGGTGTGCCAGGCTGCAGGCCTTGGTTTCCTTTAATCCATTTACTACTTTATTACACCTGCTGGGGTTTGCCATAATCCCCTCCCCGTTGATTCACATGCTGTTTCTGGACTCTCGACTCACACCTCCAGTGAGTCCCGCCGTCCATACAGACATAGCCGTTGGAGTCCCATGTGTAGAACCACATTCTGCATTTTAAAAATGCAACAGGCAGTGAATTTGCCAGCAAGTCCCAAGCCAAGTGGTTGGGAAAGGAGGGCGGCGTCTGGAGTCCTCGCCCTGTCTCCCTCCGTTGGTGCCACGGTGAGGCGCTTCTCGGGAACCCGCGGTGCCCTGCGTTTCTGGAGGTGCGTGTGGGCGCTATGGAATGTGTGTCTTGTCGGCTTATTCTCACCTCGAGCTAAGACAACTGGGTAAATAGTAAATGGATAAATAGTGAATAGTAAATGGAAGAGCTGGGTGCTCCGCCATCCAGAGGACCTTCTGCTTTTCAGAGTCCGCTGGTGACGGCTGTTCGCTCTACCCTTGGTCTCATAAGGTTGCGTTAGAGTCCACAGGCTGTAAAGAAAATACGTTTTCTTGATTTCGTGTCGTGATGATGGGTGCTTTTCTGTTGGCAGCCTGACTGTGGCAGTCTTCCTTAACCACCGCGGAACCAGATCACGGGCTCACCGATGCCTCTGGGAGAAATGCTGTGTCCAGGGCGGGCGTGGACACCTCTCCACTCCACGCTCTGTGCTTCTTGTATTTTTGCTTAATTTCTTGTGCTCACGTGGCTCAATGGACCTCGGTGCCATCCTCTTGCCACCATCCGGCCTCGCTGGCTCCTCTCTCCTCCTCATGTACTTATTCTGTGTTTGTCCTTCAAGGGTCAGCCTGGGGCTCAGAGCCCCAGCCTTTCGGACTGTCCAAATAATAGTATTCTAAAGATAATGTTTCTTACTTTATTTTTTTGCTCCATGAGGGGCTCCATGAGGGCAGAGACTATAGTTAAACTTGGATCGTACCTTTGCAAAAAACACGTTTTAAGGACACTTTTGAAAGCCCGTCATCAGACTGCGGGTTGCACGGAGAAGTCTCCTTCTCTCGTGCTGCAGCTCACACCGTGAGCTCCGTCTACACAGTGGTCTGCTTACAGGGTCTTGGCGCTGTGCCTGCTGCTGATACGATCCCACTAGATGACTGAGCGCGTGATCGATTCAGTGAGAAAACCCCAACTCTTCCTTATTTTAATTCCCTGATAAAGTATTTAGCATTTGGCGTATCGTGCGTGGAAAGCGTGTGCCAGGGTTGGGCATGAAAAGTCCTGTCCTCAGAGAGCTTGAAGTGCCGTAGGGAGAAGCCTCCCGAGAAGCCTCCCGAAACAGGAGTTCATTTGCGGCGTCGGCTTTCAGACGCCACGTAGACTTGTACGGTGCCGGGCGGCACGTGGAAGAGTGAGTGCTGACTCGTTTCCTCCGTTTCATCCGACGTGCCTCCTCTCTGACCTGCTGCTGCTCCTCCACAGGGCGAAAGGGGCCTCCCGGGATTGCAAGGTGTCATCGGGTTTCCTGGGATGCAAGGACCCGAGGGGCCGCAGGGGCCACCAGGACAAAAGGTAAGCTTGGCTGTGTCATGGGGGCCGGAGGGTGTGGGTTTAAGGTGCTCCGCACTCCTCTCATGGTGACACTTCTGTCTGGTTTCAGGGTGACACTGGAGAACCCGGCCTGCCCGGAACGAAAGGGACAAGAGTGAGTACAAGTGTGACTTAAGTCTGTGATGCTGTGGTGAGACGTGATCCAGGGATGCCTCCCAGAGAGGGCTCTCTGCCCCCTCCCACCTCCCAGCAGTCCTCGGGGCGTCCCCTCCATCCCTTCTCCTCACCTGTCCCGTCGCCTGCCTCTCTGCCCGGTGCTGTGACTGCGCGGGGCCCGTGGGGCCAGGACAGGTGACGTGAGTGCTGGCCATGGCTCCACCCCATCCTCGGGCCGGCTTCTCCTGCCCTGTGCTTCTCCCGCCTCGTGCTTCTCCCATGTGCTCTTCCTTACAGGCTCTCATGGACCTGCTTTATTTTGGGGGAGGGGAGATAACAGGTCTAGGAGTCACTGAAGGAAGGGCCTTCCTTTGCTGTGAGAAGCGGTCGCGTTCAGAGAGCTCACCTTGCTCTCCACGCTCTGCCTGGGGCTTGTGCCTTCCCTCCTGGGAAAGGCACAGTTGAAGACCTCTGAGAGCAGGGTTGAAAGTAGAGAAGCAGGAGGACGCTCTCAGCATTTCCTTCTGCTGTTGTTACCCAGCTGGGGGGCAAGTAGCTGGCACTTCTAGGGCAGGAGGCCGCGGCCAGGGTCCCCGGAGCCGCCTGGGAGGGAGAAGCTGCAGAGTTCCTCGGGGACGGACCTGGTGCTCTTCCCCCATGAGAGGACTGATCTCACAAACTCTTGTCCCCAGCGATCCGAGATTTTAATGTAAATTATATCTGCTTATACATACATGACTTAATGTGTTTACATGGAGACGACGTATATAACATAATATTTATACGTGTAATAAACAGTATATAGTTTCCCTAGAAATCACGGAGTGTGAAATGAGGACAGTCACTTTGTGAGGGTGCAGCCTTGATTTTAGAAGTGATTCGAGTCAACGTTGGGTGTAGACACGCCCCCCTGTGGGCTGGGCCCTGGCCGCCCCTCCCGCGGAATGCCCGTGTGCCGGGTGGGGGGCTGCGGGCACTTAGCCGGGCAGGTGCGGTGGGCGGAGATGAGGCCTGGTGGTCAGTGCCTTCTCTCATTTCTACCCTTACAGGGGCCCCCAGGAGCATCGGGTTACCCCGGAAACCCAGGACTGCCGGTACGTAGATAAAACGCACGTGCTTCCTTGGTGAGACGCTTGATGGGACTGACGGCGCCATTGGGCGATCCTCTTTGGGTGACCCTTGTGCCTTCTCAATTACAGGGTATTCCTGGCCAAGACGGTCCCCCCGGTCCTCCAGGTATCCCTGGATGCAATGGAACAAAGGTAACTTTGGGACAAAGTCCCTCCCTCACGCTCAGGCTGCCCTGCTTCCTGTGTTGAGAATCGGACGGCGCTGTCCTGTGAGCGCGGTTTTACTGCCCCCGCTGGACAGACACCACCCCCCCAAAGCACTTTATCTGATGAGGAGCTGCACTTTCCCCATATTTAGTATTCAACAAACATGGAATTGTGCCTTTCTTTTTCGTGGGCTCTTACCCTGTAATTGCTTTAAACATGAAATTCCTCTCCTCTTAATGTTGCTGACGCAGATAAAATGCCAATATTCATCCGTGTCCCTGTTCTCAGATAGTTGTCTTCTGTTGTGAAGGAGCACGGAGAGTAAATCTGGTGACACATCGTTTTTAGGATGTGATTTTCACCAGCAAATGACGTCTCTCTGAAGGGGTGGCCGGAGTAACTGATGGGGCATCTGGAATGATGTCCTGTCGGCCTTGCACCCGACTGACCCTCTGCTGTCCCCTAGGGTGAGCCAGGGCCTCTGGGGCCCCCGGGTTTGCCTGGATTCGCTGGAAATCCCGTGAGTATAGCACTGTTTCCGCTAGAATTTCCTTCTTCGGTTGTAATTCTTCTCTTGTTCCCTTCGCTTTCCTTTCCTTGGACTTCCATCTTCGTGCCAATGCCGTTTTCTGAGAAGTGACATTGATGCCACTCTTCTCTTTTCCAGGGACCGCCAGGGTTACCAGGAATGAAGGTACGTTCGCACGCATTGCTGGGTTCATTGCAGGAGGAAAGCGGGGGCCAGACAGACACGTTCCCTTCAGGTCACCTTGGTTGACTGATTGCCTGTTAACGTGTTCATCTAACCTGCTCTGTTCCATGAGTATACAAGTCGTAGGCACAAACTTAAATTTCAGGGTGTCAACTTGAGACCCTGGGTGCAGTTTCTGAGTAGGAAGTAAGCAGAGATGGGAAGCACGGTGTGGTAGTGAGTATTAGCAGAGGATCCAGGCCAGGTTGATTCTCTGCATAGACCGTCCTGGTGATGCTCCTTTCCCTGAGCCATGGGACAGAAGTGCTCAGACCGGTATCATGATTTCACTTAAACACAGGCGTCTTGTCGTGTTGCCTATCATCTGGAGTCAATGTTGTAAAGTCTGTGATTCCTGTAGGAAGGCCCCAGTTCTATTAGGCTAGATCCTTGGTGTCCTGCCACTGCCCCCTCCTTATTCAGAGTGAATCCATGGCCTTTCTCAGCTTGACTGTCCCCCTGCGTCAGGGTGGGACCCAGAACCCTCTGCCCATGGTAAGGAAGGGATGCTTTGAGCCCCTCCTGCTGTGGCACGCGGAGTGATGGGGTCCCTGCTCCCAGCCCAGCGGGGGCGGTTCCTCCATCCACACTTGCACGGTGAGCCGGCATGGGGGCTGGTCCCTGCAGGTGCTTGGCCATGCCCTGGGCCCTCAGCATTCTTCCCCGGTCGTGGGGGAGGAGAGCATGCTGCCTGCGAGTCCTTCCCTGGCGGTGGGGTGCTGGCATAGTGGGGTTCCATGGCTCTTGCTGACCTGACTCAGGGTGCATGCCCCATGCCGCATGGCGGTTCTGAGAGCAGGGGCGTCTGGGTGTTGGGAACAGTCCTGCAAGAGGGACACTTCCAGTTTCTCAACAGCCACACCAGAGACGACCACGTGTCTGAGTGAGGTTGCGTGTTCATGTGCCCCTGGGTCCAAGAACACCTGAGAAACATGATCGTCCTGTATCATGACCATCCCATGTTTTAGTCGGGGCTCTGTAGAGAACCAGAACCAGTAGGGAGTGTGTGTGTATTTATGTATATATGTGTGTGCGAGCATAGCTGTATGATCTGGTAGATTTATTTTAAGGAATCACATGGTTGTGGGGGCTGTCAACCCCAAAATCTATAGGGCAGGGTGGCCGGCTGGAGATGCGGGGAAGAGCCAGGGTCCCAGTTCAGAGGCTTTCTGGAGACAGAGTTCCCTCTTTCTTGGGGGAGGTCAGGTGTTTTTTTCCTTTTCCCTCATGAGGCCTTCCACTGATTGGATGAGGCCCACCCATATCATGGAGACTAATCTGCTCAGAGTCTCCTGATTTAAATGTTTATCTTATAAAAATACCTTCACAGCGACATCCAGACTGGGGCTTAACCAAGTGTCTGTACTGGGGCCTGACCAAGTAGACACACGAAATTTACCATCACAGCCTGCTTTTATAAAAATGCTCATTCTGGGACTTTTAGTGACATAATCCTTACCACAAGAGAACGCTCAGAGCCCGTGGCCCTGATCTGCACGCTCCCTCCGTGTGTGGGGGGTGGCTGCGGGCTCGGGCTGAGGCTCCTTCCACCGGCGCCTCCGTCCCGTCCAGCGGAGCCGAGCCTGCTGCACTAGGCACCGGGCAGTAAGTTACTAGCAGTGACTGGGAGGCGGGCAGTGTGTATACTCCAAGTGTAGACAGAGCCTCGCTCCTGGATTCCATGCCCGTAACACATGCCTCCTACTCGGTGGGTTCTCAAGTGTCTTTATAGAAACAGCAGTATTTGTGACTTTTTTTTCTTTCTTCATCCCCTAGGGGGATCCTGGTGAAATCATCGGGCATGTGCCTGGGACCCTGTTGAAAGGTGAAAGAGGATTTCCTGGACCCCCAGGAGCGCCAGTAAGCATTTGCTAAATAACTCTATGCACTCGAAGCGTCTCTCCTAGTTCCCATCTAATTCCATTTTCAATAACTTCCAGGGCTCGCCGGGACTGCCAGGCCTGCAGGGTCCTGTTGGCCCTCCAGGATTTACCGGACCACCAGTAAGTGTCGGGGGGAACCTCTCAGAGTTACTCATTGGAGGAACAGCTGTGTTGAGGCACAGAAGGAAATCCGGTGTCATCCCAACTTTACACAGTTGTTGTGCCCGGATTGAGAGAATGAGCTGCTTTCTTGAGAGAGTGTCAGGCACTTAGGACACACATATTCCAGAGCCCAGGGTGGGAGGCTGGTGATAGCGGTGATAGCCACGATGTCCCACACAGATAACACGTTCATTCCTGGGGGGCCTGGGTGCCTGCCTGCGGTACTGTGGCCCAAGGAGGCCAAATTCAGAGATGGACAAGGCCGGCTGTGCCTGGAGATGGACGTGTAGAAACAGCCATCCCGGAGGGCCTGGATCTGTGGGCGCAGACCCGGCAGCGGCGGGAAGCTGTGTTGTGTCTGCGATAAGGACTGAGCTCTGGGACACAAGCCCCCCGAGAGACCCCCCACCCCACCCAGGGCTCCCGTCTCTTGCTGGCCTCCTGCAGAGCCGGTGGTTCCCAGTAGGACGAGGGCCCATCTCCTCCCACTCACACATTTTGAGAGCGCAAGAGAGTTGATATGAACAAGACTTAGCCATTGGTTAAATGTCATGTTCTCCAGCAATGAATAATGTTCCCCAGACGGTAACGTGCTTTTGCTAGCCTGCCCGACTGTCCTTAAGGGTTTGTCAGGCCTCCCTTCCTCTCCCTCCCTATCAAATCCAGCAATTCTCCTGTCCATTCTTGCAAATGTAACCTCTTTTATATTCTTGCAAATAAATGGACTCATTTTTGCAAGAATGATTAGTTTTTTTGTTGTTACTGTTTTGTTTTTTTTTAATGACTGGAAAGCACTCTGAAATTTTGTTGCAAACACAGGAAGGTTTTTTCCTTCACTACGGCCTATGCACTTGAAGAAATCATTCAACTTTTTAGATAAAAAGTTATATCCAAAGTGGGCGAACACCATTTCTGAACTGGAAACTCTAGGACTCCCAAGAGTTGGGCTGAGAATTTTGTTCAGCGTCTCTGCTCCCGACACGTTCTTGGATCGGGATTTCACAGGGCAGTGCCTAAGATTTTGAGGTGTTTCATCCCTGTTAATTAGTATCCTGGGCTAATTCCTAGTTATTTTCCAAATCTTATAGATCCAAAGCACAGGATAAATTTAAATACTTAACAAATATATAACTGCATTAATTCTGGGGGCCTTAAGATAACTCTAGTAGAAAGAAGCATGTACATCTCACCAGGGTTGTAAATGATATTAAATTAAGATGCTGTCTCTTACAGGGTCCTCCAGGCCCGCCTGGCCCTCCAGGTGAAAAGGTAAAAATATTTTTCATTTGACTTTCTTTGGCATTTGTTTAAGGCTGCAAAATCACCGTTACTTACTCTAAAGTCTCTTTAAACAGTTTTGGAAAATTATATTTCTTTATCTATCTCTGTTAAACATCTGTCCATCTACCTGTCCCTCTATCCATGCATTGCCTCTCTATTTGTCTTATCCGTTTGTCTATCCATCCTCATCCATCCATCCCTATCCATCTGTCCATCCATTTATCACATCCATCCGTCCATCCCATCCATTCATCCATCGCATCCTCCATCCATCCCATCCATCCATCCCCGTTCATCTGTCCGCCCCCATTCATCTGTCCCTCCATCCATCCTCCTATCCATCCGTCTATCTTTCCTTCCAGCAACCCTTATGCGTTATTTTGGAAGCACTGATCTTTTCCTTAGTTTCCTATAGTCAGATTTTAAAAGCTTTAAATTGAAAAAAAGGTTTTATAGAATTGTTTCAATAACACTTTAAAGAAATTTTTAATAGACATTGAATATAATATGATCACAACTTTGTTGAAAATTTCATGGTAATTGTTGGAAGAAGTTCTTGCCTTAACTCTATCCTGTTATTACATTTTATATATTTTATGTGATATTTATTAGATGATTTTGAGCAAAGTAACATGGAAGCCTAATTTTTCATCAACAGGGGCAAATGGGCTTAAGTTTTCAAGGGCCAAAAGGTGACAAGGTGAGTACACATGGCTTTGGAGTGTTTTCATGTTTAAACTCACAGTTCTAAGTATAAAAGGAGTTGCAGCCTCTGAACCCCTTCTTGGTCCCTTACAGCCATATTAGCCTTCTCTGCACGTCCTTCATTAGTGTTTTCCCTACAATGGAAAGCAAGAATTCTCTGACATTTTCCACCTGTGATCTGACCAGCAGAGGATACGATGAGGTCATTAATTCTAGTTCTCGGTACATCGAGTTCAATCAGAATGTTTGCACGCAGTGATAAAGCCAGACCTAGACTTTATTATAAAAGAGTCCGTTGGCTGTTAGTAGCACGACTCTGCTAACCCTGCAGTGACAGAAGGCTGCCATGCCTAAATTGGGAGGAGGTGAGCCACAGAAACAGCGAGGCACAGAATGGAGCAGGGGAGAAGGGAGCCAGGGTGGGGGGGGCGGTCCCTGATCCTCTGCTGATCTCTCCACCAGTTTCCCTGGATCAGATCAGTGAAATGGGGCCGAGCCAGTGGGGATTCTGGGGATTGTGGCCGCACTTGCCCCGGGGCCCACATCTCCACTGCTGTCCACACCCGTGTAGAGACCACCACGGGCGGGTGCCACGTGTGGCTGAGGCCTGGGCAGGTCTGGACTGACTCTTGGCCTCTGGGTTCCACTCCGAATTTGGTCCAGTCTTTCCATAAACCTCACTGTAAGGTGACCCTGTAGACGACACCACTGAATTCTTTGGATCTCGCTCATTGTGCCGTCGCTGGGATTCTGTACTTCCGTTGCACGCAGCCGTTAGGATGCCAGAGGAAGAAAGTTTGTCATGGCTGTCTTCCTTCTGGGGCACCTAAAGATACCTCCTTTCTTCCCAGGCTCTCTGGGGCAGTTCGTGCCCCTTTCCTCTGTCCAAATGCCATCAGACTGTGCATGTGTCCCGCTGTGGACACATAAACTGCCTAAAAACAGGCCTGGATGCGTTGGGAGATGTGTGTCTCATTTTGGTGTTCTTCCTTGATGTGGTGGCTTTCCTGACTCCGGAGGGTCTCCTGGCTTCGTGTCTTTACTGTGCCGTCTTCCTACCAAAACTGAACTTTCTGCTGAGACAGGGATAGGTTAGGACAGAGATAATTTACATTTTTTTTTTTTAAATAGATGTTTTGTTTTAGGCTTTTCTCTGCCTCTGCATTTTCTTCTTTGTATACTTAATGTTATGCCTAATTCATTCCCATTGTTTGAATCAACAGGGTGACCAGGGGGTCAGTGGGCCTCCGGGAGTGCCAGGACAAGCTCAAGTTAAAGAAAAAGGAGACTTTGCCACCAAAGGAGAAAAGGTATGAGATGGATTGTCCGGTGAAGGCTGGCTTTCTAATTTTGGACAAATGGAAGGGATATAGGGAAACGGGGTCCATATCCAGTTTCTCCATTACATTCACCAGTGACCTGCAGGAAAGGCTCATAGACTCTCCGCCCCACAGAATCCGAGTGTCTGGAGAGCAGAGGCAGCTGGAACTGGGTTGGAGCAAGGTTGACCCCCGAGGGAGGGCTTCTTAGATGCACCAGGTTGGGGCTGGGCTGGGGCAGCGGCAGGGAGGCCAGCTGGGGGTGGCTGGTCACCGCTGCCACACACTGAGCGTAATTAGCTGCCCGTCTTAAACCCACAGCCTTGCCAGTGTTGAGATTTGAATATTGGAGACCAAGGAGAACTTCCTTGTTAATATAGCAAGAAAAGGAATTTTTTAACTTCTGCACGTTCAGTGTATATAAAAGTCAATATAGCCATTAGTACTGACGGCTCACTCTCTTGCTCTTTTTTAAAAAATTCTTCTAGGGTCAAAAAGGTGAACCTGGATTTCAGGTGAGTACTCTGTTCTTGTTCATCGTTATTTCATGTGAATGTTTGTACTGGACTTAAGTTACAAGCTTACTCACCTTCTCTGGGATATTTGCATAATTTAATATTTTACTCAAATACCCTAATGACGCTCTCTTTTTGTTCTTTCAAGGGAATGCCAGGGCTTGGAGAGAAAGGGGAGCCCGGAAAGCCAGGGCCCCGAGTGAGTACCTTCAGAGTCCTTTTGCTTCTTATAAGAGCACGTTCCTTCCTTCCCTGGGGTCCTGGGTTTACAGAAGCCTGAGTGGAAGACGCTGGTCGGGCTCTTTGGTTTCTCCCTCTCCTCTCCCGAGGGGCTTTCCTGGAGCCCGTGTGAGCCTCCATCTGAGGGTCCTCCCTGGGAGGTGGGGCTCTGGTCTCTCGGAAGAGCCCCTAGCCCCAGCCTGCTGGCTTCTCATTGAGAGCCCCCGTCCGCTTGCTCGGAGCACCCCGTGCCCTTTGCTGCTGCTTCGTGAGCGGCCAAGAGCTGAGATGCTCAGATGCCTCGCAGCCCGTGAAGCCTGGGGACAGGAGCCCCACCCGCTGGTGTCCGGCTCCCACCCCGCAGTGATGGGGGGACCTTCGCTGAAACGAATCCTCTGCATCTCAGCCACCAGCCCTTGCCACTCGGAAACTTCTCTGCTGTTCGATGTGTGGCCAGATGCAACGCTTGCCTTGGGAGATGGGGAACTCATCAGGCTGTGTTGTTTCAGCATTGACAATTCTGCTGCTGTCCCGTTTCCATAGCCGTCCTGCGTGGACGGCATTTCTCACTCCGTGGTGCTGTCAGCCCATGCAGCTTCCCGGCCTCGGTGCTGGATACTGTTTATTATTGCTTTCGTGAAATACTGATGTCTCTCTCCATCTTTATTGCACAGGGAAAACCTGGAAAAGATGGCGAAAAAGGAGAAAAAGGGAGTCCAGTAAGTATTTCTCTGTAATTTAAAAAAAATGTTTATTTATTTGACACAGAGAGAGAGACAGCGAAAGAGGGAACATGAGCAGGGGGAGTGGGAGAGGGGGCAGCGGGCTTCTCGCTGAGCAGAGAGCCCGACGTGGGGCTCAATCCCAGAACCCTGAGATCATGACCTGAGCCCAAGGCAGACGCTTAACAACTGAGCCACCCAGGCATCCCTTTCTCTGTAATTTTTAAGAACAAACTGTTGGCTTGGCTATTGCTTATGAGGGGTGCTGTCCGTGTCCCCCCACAGGGCTTTCCAGGCGACACGGGGTACCCGGGACTCCCAGGCCGCGAAGGTTTCAAGGTAAGCCGTGACACTGCGGAAGCATTCCCTTCAGCTTGCGGTTCAGTTTCCTAAAGCACGGGGCTCAAATAATGAAAATGACTGCCCTCCCTGTGAGCAACACACGCCTTAACTGCGTGGTTTTATTGACGCGTGTGATTATTTTAGAAAGAGGAGCATAAAATGTTCCACTTGTTCAGGTTTTTAGGTTTTTATGTGTCTTTTGTAGTAGATGAATTTAATCTAGTTACGGAACAATAAAAACTGCAGACAGAGTGAAGGAAAGCCAGCTTGTTTAACTTTCCCGTTACTGACCAGAGGTGCGCAGAGCGCACAACCGCCCTGTGCGTTCACGCGCACACACCCCTCTGGGACAACGGGCTGTGCGGGGCGTCCAGCTTCCTCCCTTGAGGACATGGCGTGATGCGTCTGGATGTGCATGTGCAGCCGCCTGGGACATCCCGCGTCCACGCCTTGTGCTGCGTGGTGTGTGGGTCATACCCACATGCTCATAAGGACAAGAGGTTGTGTTCACTTGTCTGGTCATTGACCTGTCACGCCCTTTTTCTGGGCAAGTGCTTTTTATCAAACTTTTATCAAACTTTACGACGAAATATTTGTCGACGTGATAGGCAGAAAATGCTCACTGATGCGAGACCAGGTAGCCTGAGTCTCTGCTAACGGAAATAGCTTTGGAACAGCATCTCTAGCAACACTCGCGGGTGGGGGCGGGCCTCGCAGCGCGCTCATGAAAGCCAGGGACGGAGGGAAAGATCCTTCCCTGACACTTGCACTGTTGAGGAGGTCCGATCCTGTAGGCTTTAAAAGGTAAGTGTGTCTAGGATGTTTTCACTAAGATATTTTTTAAGTCTTGCAGATACTTCTAAAGTCTCCTATTCAAATCAGGAAAATCAAAGCATCTAATGCAGGTTTACTGCTAAGTTTATTGCTTTGACTTAAAGGGGCAGCCGCATTCATGGGGTGTGTGCAGGTCTTGGGACTCCTAGAGGTGTTATTGTGGGGCTTATGTAAAACATCGGACATAGCACGGTTAATTCCTTTGGGTTTTTTCTTCTAATATGAATGAAAATAAGCCTAAAGGTGATTAGAATTTATCCACCCGATGTTTTCAGGTCATGCTGGATTTTAGGGGGGAAAGATGAAACCACAGATATCCTTTCATTCTGACTTCCGGTGCAGGTTTAGACAGCCTTACGCCTAAAAACCTCTGGTAAAATGATTTCCTTAAGAAAACGTATTTAGAAATCGGAAGCTTTCATTCCATTTATTTTTATTTTATTGAAAAACCACCAGATACTAATTCATCTCAGGAATGACTCTCGCATTGCCTGAGGGAGCGTGTGATCAGACACAACAAACACCGTGAGCTGCTTTATCACGTGAACAGTTAGATTCCCTGGGACGATTTGCAGAAATCCTTCTTTCCGCACATCATGGTCCGGCAAAGCACAGGGACCTGCGTCCGTTTTTGGTGTAGTAGGTGCAGGGGCTTTGAGTCCCTCACAGTGAGGGCTGCTTAGCACAGGAAAATAATTTTGGTGTAAGTGGGCTTAGTCCTTATTTTTCTGGAACAAAAAGTTGAGCCATGCTTTCCTTAAGACAATTGTCTAGTCAAAAAATACAAGTATTTCTTCTTTTGTAGGGAGACAAAGGTGAAGCAGGTCCTCCAGGCCCACCTGGAATTGTGAGTAAAAGTAAAAGTGCTGTTTGGTCGTCTGTCGGGATCTGGGGCCACGTGCCCCACAGCGTTTTTAGGATGACGTGTGTGTGTGTGTGTGTGTGTGTAAAGAGGGTGCGTGTTACTTAAAATCATAAACTTATATTCTATATTGTGTGGCGTTTGGTACTTACTTTTTATTATATTTCGATAATTTCTCGACCACAGACACTGGAAAGATTTGCCCGTGGATAACGATAAGAGCAAAACTTTTTGAAACTTTTTTTTTTTTCTGATGGTCCGTCAAGGAAAATGCTGAAAGAAACTGACCACCCATAATTCGACTGTCCCTGTGACCTGGCAGCCACGGTCGAGTGGTCTGTTGGTGTCGCTGCTGCAGATTGTAATGACGTCTGTGAATTTAATTGCCACAAAGGAACTCTGTTTTAAGGGCAATCTGCAATATTTGGTTTTGTCATTTCCTTGGATTCGCCCGATTTACGGTCGTGCTGACCTAGTTCACCGCTTTGTAGTGTGTTCTTGGCCTGTATCCGTCTGTCCTTGAGGAAGTCCCCACTTGGACCATTTCAAAAAACAAAAACAGAAACCAACCAACACAGCCGAAACCTCTTGCAGGGACCCGTTGGCGCGTCCCTGTGACTTCCCGCCGGGGACCCGGCAGGGGCTGTGAGGGCTCCGTCAGTGCTCTGTTCACTCAGCGGCTTGTGTGGACAGTTAGACATTCGAAATAAACCCAACCCTCAGAATTTGCACTCTTCTGGCTTGACTGCACGGGGAGCGCTGCGCGAAGGCCAGTTAAGACAGGAGGAAGCAGACCTGCGCAGGGTGCTGGGGGGGCAGGGGGTCCATTTTCTGCTTTCTCACGACTCCCCCATCCCCGCTGTGCCCAACTGTCATTTCTTAGTCTCCCCTTTCTTGAGATGGTTTGGAGATGATTAGTCTCTCCGTCTGCACTGCCGTAAGGTGCAGCCCAGCCACTCCCCTGCGCCTCTGATGGTCTCTTCTGTAATTCAGGCAATTGGCCCAGGACCCTTGGGAGAAAAAGGAGAGCGGGGGTACCCGGGCACCCCAGGGTTGAGAGGAGAGCCAGGCCCCAAAGGTACATTCCGTTGCTCCTTTTCCTTCCTCCCCCTTCTCGCTAGCCTCCCCCCTTCTGTTCTCTTCCCTCTTTCCTCCTCCCTCCCTCCCCTCTACTTCCTCCTCCCTCCCCGCTCCTTTCCCCTCCTATCCCCCTCCCTCTTCACTCCTCTTCCTCCCCCATCCTTCCCCTTCCCTCCCTTTTCCCTCCCTCCCTCCTCCTCCCTCCTTCCTTCTGTCCTTCTCTTTTACTTTACCTTTCTTTCATTTCCACCAGTTTCCACCTGTGCTCTCATGGTTTGGTAACCGCGACAGGCCTTGCAGGCCCGCCTGGAGCCTGAGGCCTGTCTCAGACTCAGGTCTGCCTTCCGTCCTGGCGCTGGGGCTCCCAGAGCGTCTCCATCCAGCCCTGTAGGGCCGGGGCGCTGTGTTTCTGCCCGTGCCCTTCCCTCACCCTGCTGGCCCAGGGCCTCGGGGCACAGACCTGCAGGCTCGGTTTGTCTGACTCTCCCTTCTCTTTGAAGGTTTCCCGGGATTGCAAGGCCAGCCAGGCCCTCCAGGTGAGTATCCTTGGCTGACTGTGGGTATAGTCACACGACATCTGTGTGGTTCGTATCCCGAGTGTGTGTTTCACGTTCGTTAGCGACCTGCGAGAAATGGCTGACGATTCTGTTGCACGTTTTTCTAGTAATGACGGCAAGGTACGTTCACAGCTCTGGTTGTTGACTTCAGAAGTCACAGGCAGCCATGGGGTTGTGTGTGTTCCTGGGGGGTTCTCATGTCTGTCCTCAAGTCCTCCCATCTCTCCCTGGCTCGGACCTGCCCCCCAGTCTCCTTGCCCCCGCCCAAGGACACAGGTCCCCAGTGGCCCACAGGCCACCACCTCCAGCCTCCTTGCCAACCCGCCCAAGAATGCAGGTCCCCAGTATCCCACAGGCCCCCACCCCCAGCCTCCTTGCCCCCCACCCAAGGATGCAGGTCCCCAGTGGCCTGCAGGCCCCCACCCCCAACCTCCTTGCCCCCTGCCGAAGGATGCAGGTCCCCAGTGGCCTGCAGGCCCCCATCCCCAACCTCCTTGCCCCCTGCCCAAGGATGCAGGTCCCCAGTGGCCTGCATGCTCCTCACGGTCAGTGTCCACACTCCCTGTCTCCGGGGAGCCTTTGTTTCTCTCTTGGGAACAGACTCAGCTGAACCCCCTCACTGATCTAACCATCTCTGGTCTAGTTTGTCCGTGGGCATCCCACGTGCCTCGCTTGTACTTAGTGTGTGATCCTACTGTGCCCACTGCTTAGTTCGTGGTGGGATTCCTGTGTGTGTATACGTGTGCAAATGTCTGTGTGCATATGTCTTTGTGCACGCACACGTCTGTGTACAAGCGCTTGTGTGCATGTGTGCAAATGTGTGTGCACGCACATCTCCCTCAGTCCCTGGAGCAGATCAGACAGGCTGTGAGGAAAAGTCACATGTGCACTAGAGTCCACACCACAACCCAGTGCCCACAGTCCTTACGTTCTTGGTTTTGTGTGTTTTTTATTTAGTTTTGTCTTTTATTCTTTTTCATCATTTCCCTTTCCGACAGCTCGCCCGCTGTAATTTCTCCCAGGGCTCGTTCCTTTTTGCTGGAACACGTAACCCTCCACCCCATCCGGCGCCGAGGACTTGCTCCAGCCCCCGCGCGGGCACCTCACTGCCTGCCTTCCTGCTAAAGCTGTGGATCTCACTTTCAAATCACCCTTCTCTGTTTCCACCCACTTTCTTTTCTGCGGTCATGAAAATGCTGACCTCCCAGCCATCCTAGTGGACACGTCACTCTGTGTCTTCCCTTGGTGTGTGCCTGGTTTACTTCTAAAGCTTTTTTCTGCCTGTTCATCTCTTAACTTACAGTGTTTCCCGAGGTCTGTGAAACTGCTCTGGCCTTATCTGCTCTCCCCTGGTCAAAGCCCGGCCTCGGGCCCAGCAGCGCTGCACTCCGTGAGCCCTGGGGTCCTTTCCTGTGGCCAAGCTGGGTGCTTCCTCCCCTCCTGTTGTGGGGCCTTCAGCCCCAGCCCCCAGGGGCCGCCTTTGGTCCTGCTGGCACTGATGAGCGCACGTGAGGGTAGCATTTCTTCTATGACTGCAGCTCCTACTCTAGGATCAGTCGTCTTCCTGGGTGCTCCCTCGTCCTCTGTACTCTGCTCTTTAAGGCCAAGACACCGTCCTGCTCCTACTGGCTGGGGCTGGGACCAGAGGCCCCAAGGGCGGACCTGAGCTGGTGCTCCTGCCGGCATGAGTGGGAGATTTCTGCGTCCACCCGGAACGGTGGCACAGCCTCCCTCTTATCCCCCAACTCCGCTTTCCGTGTTCAGACCTAATATCACACTCCTCCCAGAACATCGTCTTTGTCCTTAACTTTACTTCTTGGCCGTTCCATTTCCATCACCAGCCCAGTTCCCGTCCCCTGGGCCTTGTGTCCACTTTGGTGACATTTTCATGCCCTGAGCCTCTAAGTGGAAGTGAAATCGACCCTCGCTGGCCTTTTCATTCATGCGGTGGGAATACTATTTGCACCAAAAAAAAAAAAAAAAAAAAACACAGATTTTTTTCATGTCTGGGTAGTAAGGCCCTTTTTCTTAATGGTAAGTTGTAAGAGGTGTTTGACTGCCAACATGTACAGGGTAAGAAGCCAGTTCAGTTTGTTTTACTTCTGCAGAGCGGTTTCCCTTCCAGGGATGGTCAGTACCATTTTCCCTCGAACACAGTTAAGAAAGTCAGTCTGTGCTGTGGGCCTTGACCCCGCACTGCGGTTCCTTACATGAGATTCCGTTCTGGTTTCAGGCTTTCCAGTACCAGGGCAGATCGGAGCTCCTGGATTCCCAGGGGAAAGAGGCGAGAAAGGTGAACAGGGCTTTCCGGGCACATCTTTGCCAGGACCGAGCGGACGGGATGGGCTCCCGGGCCCCCCTGGGCCTCCCGGGCCCCCTGGACAGCCGGGCCACACAAGTAAGTGCTCTTGGGGACCATGGCACATGGCGTCTTGCATAGGATGGTGTCAGGGCAGAGCTAGCAGGGTGCGGGAAGGGCGCTTGGAGTTGGGGTGTCACAGAAGCGCAGGTGTCCGGGGACTGGCGAGTCATTCATGTCCCACTGAGGTGTCTTCGCCACGTTAGTCAGGCTGCGGAAAGGAGTAGTAAAAATAAAAACAGTGAAACCGGTTAAAGAACCACGTTAAGCAGGTCTGAGTCTCCCGGCATCACAGCGAAAAAGTGAGTCGTGTGGTTCTTCTGCCAACAAAGCACCTTCTTGTTCATCTGGTACACGCTCCCTAAGCAGGAAGGGACTGCCGGGGACAGTCTGGGTGGGGACTGAACCGACGACCTCACCTCTGAGGGAACTTAGCGTGCACGGGTCTGACGTCAGCCCGCCGTCAAAGCTGAGCGCGGAGCACGAACGCTTGACTCAGGGGGTCCCGCGGTCCCAGAGTGATACCAGCGCAGGATGTAAGACAATCTGAGACGAGTTCATCCCGTGGGAACGCGTGGAGGTTTTTAAGGCAAGTCCTGCCGTGTCACTCACAGTGTGAGCCCCGCGAGTGCCCGAAGCCCTAGTCTTCTGGGGGGCTGACGGAGGGGTCCGTATGTGGCGTATCCCGGCGGTTTATTTGCTGGAGTGCGGACACCTCGTTAAGAAAGGGCGTTCTCAGGGCTGCGGGTCCCTGCAGAGGTCGGGTGCGGAACCTGGGGCACCAGTGGATTCCAGGCTGGATGCTTCCCTGCGAAGGGATTAGCACGAATTGTCTTTTTTCTTTTTTTAAAATTTTTTATTCGTTTGAGAGAGAGAGAGTGCACGAA
Source organism: Lontra canadensis (assembly GCF_010015895.1). NCBI lineage: Eukaryota > Metazoa > Chordata > Mammalia > Carnivora > Mustelidae > Lontra > Lontra canadensis. The sequence continues at coordinate 2,659,818 of NW_022631067.1, forward strand.
TGAGAGCCTGAGCAGGGAGGAGGGGCAGAGGGAGAGAGGAGGAAGCAGACATCCCGCTGAGCAGGGAGCCCCATGTGGGGCTGGACCCCAGGACCCTGGATCATGACCTGAGCAGAAGGCAGACGCCCAACCCACTGAGCCCCCAGGTGTCCCCTGGCTCAGTTTTTTCATGTGTAAAATAAGGATGATATGTGCACTCGCAAGGTAGGAAGGAAGTAAGACACGGGACAGGACAAATGAACTGAAATGTGCTCTAGGGTCATCAAACAGGTGTTTTGTCACAGCCCGTGGTGGCGCTTGGCCAGATGGGTGCTGTGTGGGGCCTGTTTTCAAGTTAACGTTGTAGGATTATTTCGAAGCCAGGTAAAGCTGGGTCTCTAGCACTTACAAGTAGCCTCAGAGCGGTTCGGTGTTTCCATAGCGACTGAGGAAGAGAGGTGCAAATCCTCGCTTCGGGTGCTGGGACTAGTCCCGTAACTCATACCGATCCATTTCAGATGGAATCGTGGAATGCCAGCCTGGGCCGCCAGGGGCCCAGGGCCCCCCCGGAATTCCAGGGCAGCCAGGGCTGACGGGCGAGGTTGGAGAAAAAGGTAAGAGGGACATCATTGTAAAAAATGGTGCTGGGAAGGGGACACAGTTGTGCACGTGGGTGGGCGCTGGTGGGCCTTCCTGTGTTTGGAACTCCCGTTGCAGTCCATTCCTAGGATGGGCTCCCTACTGGAGCTCCACTGGGGTGTCCCCTGGTTGGGCCTCCAAGGTGGGGGAGGGGATGGGGGAGACAGAGAGCGTGAGCTGCCACCTGGAGGCAATGGGGCGCTGTGGCCTGGACACGTTACGCTCCTTACTGTCCACATGACCCGCAGAGCAAACCCTCAGACCAATACCTTAGTGCGATCTCGGTTCAGAGTTTGAGAGTGCCTTTCTCAAGAGCAGACGTGTTTCTTTGAGCCGAGTCACAGTCGTGCACCTGGAACGCTCGCCACCCCTCCAGGCCCTGGTCCCGTGATCCGTGTGAGCAGAGGAACTGCCCTGGGACTGGGCCCCTCCCCCCTCGCTCTCAGGTTACTGTTACTGATTGCCATCGTTCTCTGTCACCCCAGCCCGGGGCACATGGTCCTCTCTTCACTGTTGTGCCCACAGCAGGTTCTCACCGTGTCCGCAGTCCTGTCTGAGCGTGTCGTACCCCTCGGACAGTCCAGTGTCGTCGTGTCTCTTAGCAGCCGGAGAGTAGAGCGGCCAAGGCTGCCCCCAAAACCAAGCCCTTGGGCACCGTGGCTGGCTTTGCGTTGCAAAGGCTTCTTCTTCTCCCAAAGTCTTCCACACAAATGCCGCATGGGAACAGTCGCAGATCACGTTAGGGTTTTACATTTCGGAGGCCCCGTTGGACGTGGTCTTAGAAGTCATCTGGGAGGGTCAGCGAGCACTCAGTGTCAGTGACTCCCTCTGGTTACCGGCTGAGCCGGTGTCCCCTGGGATGACACGGGGTCAGGAGCTTCTCCATGTGGAGACCTCCATCCTCCTGCCGTGGCGCCGCCAGCCGGCCCAGCCTGTGGTCAGCAGTGCGTCTCCCCATGAGCAAACCCTGTGGGGCCCATGCATGGGCCCCTGTCCTGCCTCTGCCGTACTTCAGGGACACAGACTGTCTACGCAGGCCCTGTGTCAGCTCCCGGCCGTGGGCTCTGGCGGAGTGCCACGCGCAGGACAGTTCGCCTGTTAACACACACCCCTGCGTTCCCTCTGTAGGTCAGAAAGGAGACAGCTGCCTCATCTGTGACACAGCGGGACTTCGTGGGCCCCCGGGGCCACAGGGCCCCCCGGGAGAAATAGGTAAGAGCTCCGACGTGACCAGGACCAGGCCTGACTTGGCTTCCGTGGGCCGGAGCCTTCACAGTGAAACGCGTCTTGCACCACGAGAGACCTCACTTTCCACATTCAGACCAGAGCCTGATAGAATATTAGGTCAGACTTCTGGGGTTTTTGAAAACTCACCAAGATGAAAATCATCTTGATGATTGGAAAATCATCAAGAGGACCTAAAATTTGGCACCACAACGAATCCCCAGTCAAAGGTCAGCAGTGTACGGTTTGCTCAGCAACACAACCTCCGTCCCTCCACCGAAGCGAAGGGCAGGTTTCTGGCGGAAGCCATCCCTGGGCGGGGGCGGGGGGCGTCTGGTCACCAGCTGCTTCTGTGGTGCTTGTCCAAGCTCAGGGTCACTGGGAGCATTTCTGTCACTCTGTGGAGATCCCTCAGACACCATCCTCTTGTGTAGAGATGTCTGTGCTCTTGAATCCTGAGAACGGAAGGTTTGGGGTTTGGAGGATGTGTCCCGTCAGTAATGTGCTGCGTCTCTCTTGGCTTCTAAAAGGTTTCCCGGGACAGCCAGGGGCCAAGGGCGACAGAGGCTTGCCTGGCAGAGATGGTCTGGAAGGATTGCCTGTAAGTAAACCTGTCTGCGTTTGCGTACTTTCTAGAAGTTGCCTCCAAGCCAACCGACAAAGGTGTATGTTGTTGTGTTTGCGGATAGAGCTTCTGCTGCATGATCTGGGCACTGGTCAGGCGTGGCTTTTTCGAGCAGTTAGAATTACTCCCGTTGTCTTCACCCGAGGGGGAGCAGGACTGTGGAGTCCGGAATCCCCATATCGCCCGCCTCTCTCCTCACCTGGTCAGAATTCAGTTGCCACGTACCCGTGTCTGGGGGCAGCTGGATGCCATCACCTTCCCAGGGGTCTCAGGGGCTTTTAAAACAAACGGTGCCACCAGGAGCCGTAGCTCCGGGGCCAGTCACACCGTCACGTAACAAGGTAGTAAGCTCAGTGCCCGTATGTCTGTGGAGAGATGCAGCGTCACCGGCCTGTTGCCCTCGAGGAATTCCACATTCCTTTCTTCTTCTCTCACAAAGACGGGTTTTGAAACTTGGGTTTTGAAACTTCGTACCCACCAATATCTGTTGTGAAGACCCTTTGCTAAGTTTACAAATGAAACAATCTCAGATTGACATGAAGCTTTGCAGTGAAATGAAAACCAGCTCCCTGACTCTCCTAGTTTATTTGAAAAGAAGCCATTGACTGGAAGAGAAGCGTCGTAATGCCGAGCACCGAAGGCCCTTTTCTCTCACGTCACCAGCTGTTTCTGAAGCGCATAAACCTTAGGGCCTGGTTCTCCTATTTTCTTTGTTCTTCTAAGCTCTGCGAGCGTCAGCTGCTTTCCACACTTTCTTTCATTACTGGTTTCCCTTTTGCTTTTCTTTTTTCTTCTGTCCCAGAATGAAAGTCAAATCTCTAGCATTTTACTCCTTTTTGATGTAGCTCTTTAACATTTGCGATGTTTAAAAATACTACTGGCAGCTTCTCTAGAAGCGGGTCAGGGCCGCAGTGAGTTGAAACGGCCCCGACGCAGCTGGGATCGAGCAATCGCTTCCTCCTTTGAAGTTGGATCTTGGGATTCTGCTTCCAGAACCTCCCTGGTGCCTGGGGAGCTAAGTTACAAGTCGCAATTGTTTAAAATATTTCTAAATAAATGAGAAGTTCACATAACTGGGAAGCCCTGACTCTGGTGGGGATCAAAGCCAGAAGCGCTTTGAAGCGGCAGCCGAGGACGCGTTTAACCTCTGGACATGGTCTTTATCTGCTTGGCCTTCCTGGAAGCTTCTTGCCTCCACTCTGCCTGCAGCCCCTTCCAGACACCAGCCCCCAGCCCCTCAGCTAATAGCAGTGGGAAGAGGGGAAGGAGGGAGGACAGCTGAGGACGAGTCTGGATGAAGAAAAGAGAGTGAATTCACAACGAAACTTCTAACCCCGCCTTCCCCGTCCGGCGCTCCTTTCTCTCTGCAGATGGCCAAGTTTGTAAAAAAAAAAACTGTTTCTGGGTAAATAGTTGAGTTGAGCAGGTAGTAATTTTTCGTATGTTTGCGGCTGTCCCGTAGCTGCACGCTGTGACGGCTCACGGGTGGGGCCCTCTCATTCTGAGGGAGACTGGGGCTGTAGGAGGTGCCGCGACCCGGCAGAGCGTCCTGGAAAGTAGACGGTGATGAGAAGAGATGAGAAGCTCTGCCTTCCTGTTTCATCTGGAGGGCGTTTCTGTGGCGCGTCCTTCTGAAGGCCGAGGGTTGGGTTTTTGGGAAGAGGGACGGGCACAGGAGGCTGGCTCCACGCGGGGACTTGAGCGGGTTTCGGGGCCATTGGGACAGTCAGCTGAAAGGAGCTGTGACACCCCATGGTGGTGGCGCTTTTTTGAGGCAGACCGTACAGCCGCCGATCTCCTCTGATTTACGGAGCCGAGGCGAGGTGCTCAACACCACGTTTGATTCCTCCTCATTCATGTCGGGAGAGGTGGATCCAAAGACCTTTGAATTGCTGACGATTGAGATGTTCTGTGGCAGAGAAGCCATGGGAGGCATCCTAGGGTCAAGGTGTCGCCTTTCAAAAAAAAAAACATCTAGATTTCGTTGTTGAATGATAGCCGTCAAGGTCACTGTTATCAAAGTGAGAAATGGTGGATCAGCACTGTGCGCTCACAGCCTGGAAAACTGTGTATCAAGCTGCGAATGATCACTGCAAAGTAACACTGAGCCTTCCAGGTTGAGAAAACTAGAGATCAGTTGTAGTTCCTTACGTTGGGGTTTATTTTCTAATGGGCAAATATTGCCAGTTCGACTTCTACTTCCTGCAGTACCTCCTCACTGCAGACATTCAGTGCGCAAAGTTGGGAAGCCTCGGGCCCGCCCCCAGCACCCCGCAGACCGGTGGACAGAGAGATGGGCAAGGAGAGGGGTCTGTGTAACGAGGACTGTCGCCTTCACCGCGGAAACCCAGGACACATGTCATGGAGGGCTTCACGGGGGAGTCGCAGCCGAGCTCGATTTAAGGATGCGTGGGAGCTAGTGTTACCTCGGGAGAGAAAGCTATGAGATGCCACAGCACCTTCGAACTAAGTCATGACTTTTCCATGCCTCCCCCACCCGCCCCACTGAGGTTCTGGGAGTGTCCGCTCCCTCACCTGTTCTGAGTCAGGAGTGGTGTGCCGTGAGAGCTGTGACACGTGGTGGGCGGGTGATAAACGGCGCCCACTCTCAAATCTAAAGATTGTGGGAATTTGGGTCTGTCCCTTGTCTCCCAGCTCCTTCCTCTGTGTTACACACCCACACAGAAGGGTGTGGGCACATGTGACTCGCATACGTCCAAGAGCCATTTCCGAGGGAGTGTGTGAGAAGGAATTGGAATTAAATGATTCGTCCAAGAGTCTGCATCCTGCCAAGTCAGCAGGGAGGCCGAGAGATTTCTTTCTCAGGCCTCAGGGAATGAGTGCTTGAGACAAGTATTTGAAAACCTCGTGAACCCCAATTCTCAGAGAGGCTGGAGGAGAGACCATCTGTGGGTGTGGGTGTTCCTTGAAGATTTAACTTTCCAGGAACTAGGGTGTGTCTCCTGGGAAAGTCCGTTCTCTTTTGCTGACTGCTCAAAACAGTGGTGTTGGCGCTGGCCGGTCTCGCTCCCCAGACTCTCCTCTCCCCGTTGCTGCCGTCCTGCCCTCAGACGCTTCACCCGTCCGCACTGGAAGCCCTTTCTCTAGTTCCTGGCCCCAGAAGTCTCACTCAGCCGCTTCCAGCACTTGCTGGAATGTTCTCGTAAATGTTAGCCGCTGGAGGAGACAAGCCAGTTCCCCTGCGCTGTCCCAGAAGCTGGGTTCCCAGTGCCACACTCTCATTCTCCCCACCCCAACCTGGCCTCTGTTTGTAATACCTAGGAAAGACTTCTTTTTTCAGTGTTTTTAAGAGAAACAACAAGTGAGAGGTCAGATCATGGCTTTGTCACAGAGCTATTGACTTGCTTCTAGAAAGTAAATAAGCTTGACCATACTGCCACTTTTTAAGGAGGTGACTTGTTAATATCACTGTTGGCTGTGTGACAATCGTGCTGGCTCATTTTGGGCACCAACATCTTCCATTTTGTGCTTGTAGGGCCCGCAAGGCGCACCAGGGCTGATGGGCCAGCCGGGAGCCAAGGGAGAGCCTGGCGAGATTTACTTCGATGCACGGCTCAAAGGAGACAAAGGAGACCCAGGCTTTCCAGGACAGCCTGGGATGCCAGGCAGAGCAGGGTCTCCTGGGAGAGACGGCCATCCGGGTCTGCCCGGCCCCAAAGGCTCCCCGGTATGTTTGTTTCCAGACTTGGAATGCCCACCGTAGAAGCGGACCTGCAAAGAATGAAGAAATGAGTTATTTGAGTCGTATCTGTGCATTTTCATTTGGGTGGTGATTGTCACACGTGATGTTCTGTGGTCCTTGGGGAGACTTGTGTGGTGCCGTAGGCGTTGATGCTGCTGATGGGAACAGAGTGGAGACAGGGCACGGGTGTCTTCTGACGCATTTCGGGCCATCGGGAAGGCATTGGTGTGTTAGACATTTGGATGTCAGATGGGAGGTGAAGTTTAGTGTTAGTGGCCTGCAAGTTATCCTTAAAAAGAAGGTTCCAGATACAAATACTCCCCTCTTTTAAGTGTGTCCTTGTGCGGGGAGGGAGGGTGCCCGCCCAGCTTGCATAGGAATGCTGGTGTCATTTATTAACTGCTAGTTGACCTTTGTGGAGGACGGGAGGCCGTGGCTGGCATTAGCCAGTCGGACTCTGGTGCTTATTTATTGCAGATGGCAGAGGACTGCAGATGGCCGTGTGCGGGTGTGTCTGCTGATAACGTTCCTTTTTCTCTTTGCATGTCAGGGGTCGGTAGGATTGAAAGGAGAGCGTGGCCCCCCCGGGGGAGTTGGATTCCCCGGCAGTCGCGGTGACACCGGCCCTCCAGGGCCTCCAGGGTTTGGCCTTCCTGGCCCTATTGGCGACAAAGGACAAGCGGGTTTTCCAGGGAACCCTGGCTCCCCAGGCCAGCCAGGTGAGGCCTGAGGACCTCGGGTGCTCAGAGCACTGGGCTCCCCGACGTGGGGACGGGAGTCGGGTGTCCGTTCTTCCACAAGGTGGCCTGGCCCGGGCCCTCCGTGGTGATAATGTACCTTGTAGACTTGTGCGTGGGAAGGGCCAGGTGATGTGAAGAATCTGGCGACAAAGCAGCTGAACTGATGGATGATTTTGTTCTAATAAGGAGACAAAGCCTCCCGGGTCAGGTGGGCCTTCCTGTGCAGGGGATACCAGCCTGAGCCTGTTTTTTCCCTCTTTACCTATTTTCTGTGTTTCCCTGGTGAGCAGTCCACGTGGGCTTCTGTGTCTCCCAAGCCAGGTGGGTCTCACCTGTCCACGGACGGGCCAGGGCCTATGGGTGGATTCCCGGTGGTCTCTGCCCGCCGCTGCCGTTTGCTGTGCCGGCTTCCGTCATTTGTGCACCGTGTGTCCTGCGGGTCTGTGTCGAGGCCTCCCCTCCCCGGCCCCGAGGCCAGCGTGACCCTGCCCTCCTGCTGTGTACTGCCCACCAGGGTTTGGCTGAGCGAGGCCGGGGCAAGGCTTTCCCACAGGCGTGCTCACTGCCCCCTCGCCCTGTGTGTTATAGGGGACAGAAGTGGTCAGGGGGTGGGCCCCGTCCTGGCCCATGGCAGGCTCCTGGGCACAGGTCATGGAATAAGCTTCAGGCGAGAAACCGAGCATGTCGGTAGTTCCCCAGGACCCCCGGGCTGTGAGAGCAGAGGCCAGGAGTGTGTGGGCGTGGAGGAGGGAAGGAAGAGTGCGGGACTAAGAAATGTCCTAGAAGTCGTGAAAATGAACAAAAGGGCTTTGGATGGTCACAGTTGTGGGGCTGGTAAGGCTTGAACCACGTAGTAACTAGCTACGTGACGAAAGCTGCCAACCAGGACTGTGGAAGAGGAATCAGATGATACGTGCTCCCCCATACTTGGGGGACACGTTCCAGGACCCCCATGGAAGTCAGAAGCCAGGGCGGTACTGAACCCCATATACATGAGGTTTCTTCCGCGCAGACAGACCTATGACAACATTTAAGATGTAAGTTAGGCCCCAGGAGGAGATGACCAAGAAGAACCAGGAATGAACTAGAACGCACATCACACGGTGTCGTGAACATTGCTGTCAGCACACCTTCCCGTCCCCGCGTGCACCCCTCCTCCTGGGACGAGGCGACGGGACTGAAGGCCTCTGAGGTGCGGTGACACGAGGTGAAAGACGTGAGCACGTACGCGGTGTCCGGTCACCGTAGACCTTCTGCGCTGCGCCACGGTTGACCATGGGGAAACAGGCACACTGTGGAACCGTTGATAACGGGGGACGACCGCACGGCCTTCGTGCTCACCGACCTGCCAATTCTGTCACAAGCTATATATCCAGCCCGAGTTTTATCCATTCTTGTGCCTCCGGGAACTGTTACTTTCTTATCACAGCGTACTGTCCAACTCATACTCTCCAGCACGGGGCGTGCTAGCCTGTCTTCGCTGCAAGTACGAGCAGAGGGCCCTTGTGTATTTCTTACTGTTGTTCTCGTTGGTTGTGCGCCTGGTGATTACCTAGCGCCCAGTCATGACTTCCCGGACTCTTGTTCGCGATCTAGAGAAGATCCCAGAAACATTTCTTTTTTGACTCCTTTGGGGGCAGAGAAATCCTAGGTTTGACTAAGGAAGGACCCCCCCCACCCAATCTTGAAAAAGGGACTTTTGACCTCTCCCCCCCCATAGCTCTTGACTCCAAAATCAGCATCTCCGGGGTACTTTGAATCTGAAAACTTGCAGAGGCACACAAAGGAATCCGGCACTTCTTGGCTAGGAACGCGGTCAGAAAGACCAGCTGGGGAGACAGAGGCCTCCCAGCAGGAAGGGAAGGAAGAAGCTTCCGGAGGTGTCGACAGCGCTGTTGGTCAGCTGTCTGCGTACTGTGGGCTTGTAGGCTTGCCTCGCCGTCCAGACCCAGGCAGCCTCTGGATTCGAAGCACAGGCTTCTTTGATGTGCCAGAGCCACGTTTGCTCTGCTGACATTAAAGGCCCGTTCCCAGGTTGGAACTGATAGCAAGCGCGTTTCTGAGTCTGCAGCGAAAGAATGTGTCGGCTGTGCCTGGGAGGCCCATGTGTCTTGCATCTGAGTAGGGCGTGTGAAGAGTCCGTGCACACGGCTTGGAGGCGACGCCTTTGGTCTTTCCTGAGCGCTGAATCCTCACCCCCCGCCCCAGTGGATCTCCTGGGCTCGGGCGCCCAAGGCTGGGCTGCACGTCCTGTCCGGGGCTGCTCCAGAGGGTGCACAGCCGTCCGGATTGTGCTGACTCACTCACATAGCACGTCCTCAAGATAACTGACCACCAGACGCACATAATTGAGGTCTGCCTCAAAGCAGTGCGGAGCTGCGATTGTCTGATACATCCGGGGAGAACACTGAAAGCGTTTTGACTTTGCAGGCAGGCGAATCAAGAAACCACTCAGGGTCAGCTCACCTCTCGTTACTATAGATTTCCTAGATTTTCGTGATTCTTATTTTAGATTCTTAGGGAATTCACAGGTCAAACATCTAGGTCCTTTTGGCTCTAAATTTGGTGGAAAAGAGGAAGAGCTCTTGTGAAAGATTCTAGAAAAGGAGAAGCAGGAAGTGGAGGGCTGCCCTGCAGGTACGCAGCGTGCTTGGGACGGGACGTGGGCTTTCACATGGCGTCTTTGCTCTTTGCCTAGGTCCCAAGGGTGAAGCAGGAAAAGTTGTGCCCCTACCGGGTCCCCCTGGAACACAAGGACTTCCGGGATCCCCAGGCTTCCCCGGGCCGCAAGGTACTCTCTGTGCTCTCGCTTGCCTGGAGCTGCGCTCGGAACAGTGACCGGCTTTTCTCACACGGACTGTTGGTCTTGCTCACAACAGGTGACCGAGGTTTTCCTGGAACCCCAGGAAGGCCGGGCCTCCCAGGAGAGAAGGGCACTGTTGGCCAGCCTGGAATCGGATTTCCAGGGCCCCCTGGCCCCAAAGGTAAACCTGCAGGACCAGCCGGCCCCTAAGTGGGGCCACTGCTCTGCCCACGGCCCACTCGAGCCCCACTGGCACATCTGTTCCCTGGCTGGTGGGCCCTGAGGTCGTGGCCGTTCCATTCATTCTCATGGTTCCCGGGGAGAGGAGGCAATGTGTGCAAACACGCTATTTGAGTTAGTGACTTGCCCTTTGGGGAGCCAGCGGAAGTCTGGAGGACAGTGGATGTGGGCACCGAGGAGGTGGGGGACGTGGTGCCCAGCAGGAGGGGTTGTGACGTCAGGACCCGGCAGCTGCCCGGGGAGCAGCGGAAGCCGCATTTCTGGGTGTTCTCCTCCTCCGTGCCGGGGGTACGCGGAGCAGCCGGGCTCCGTGCCGGGCTGGGGGTGGATCGGAGGGAAGGGAGCTGGGGGACGTGTGGGACGGGGTTTCGCTCTCAGGGGAGAAGCCCCCCAGGCCACAGAGCCTGCATCCATACCAGGCGCTGGTACGTTAAACCGGAACTTCTCTCTGGAGACCGTGGGCCAGCCGGGAGGACAGTTTGACCGTTTCTCTTGTTCCCGTGGGTCTGTCATTCCCACTGTGGGGGCGGGGCACAGACGTGGACTCGCCATCAGGGACCTCGGTCCGGGACGGAGCAGGCCCTGTGTGACACGAGGGGCCTTTCGTTCCTGCTCGGGCCAGTGTCCTGAGCCCAGTTGTACTGGCCGTGTGTGCAAACCAGTGGGAAGAGCTGTTGGGCTCCCAGCTTCCCACCCAGAGGCTCAGGCCGCATCATACCTGCTGGCAGAGCCACCGGCCTGCAAGCGCCTGCAGACGCCATGCCTCACCCTCGCACGCACGGGGCCTTGTGTGTCTGGCTAAAGGGCAGAAGGCCTCAAAGACCCTTCTGGGTCACGGGGACGGTGCCGAGCCCCACCCTGTCCCCTGTGAGCACCATAGCGCCAGCCTGAGCGGTAGAGTTAGCTGGTCGGGTCTCCTCGTCGGGGGCTGGCGGCCGGGCCACGCGGATGCTGGTGGGCAGTCAGGGGCGCTCTCCAACGAGACCCCGGGGACCCCAGCCCCACAGCACGTGTGACTGGACATGCACCGCCGCACACGTACAGACCCCCGCACGTCATGGACCTCCACATCCTGCAGGGGGGCTGCTGCGCACAGCAGAGCCTCGGGGTGGCTGTCCGCCCATCGGGCCCTCTGGGGTTGGGGCCCAGACAGTCTCTAAATGCCCCACATGCGCCCGGTGGGGCGGCGCCGCATTTGAGAACCCATAGCGGCGCTGCTCGCACCGGAGCGTGTCGGCCTCCCAGGCGTCCTGTGAAGACGTGGGTCTGCTCTAGGGGAGCCGGGTGGGCTCCCGAACAAGGCCATGCTTGGTGCGGCAGAGCGGGGGGCCCGCCCCAGGCTGCTTGTGCCGCGGTGGTCTTTGTTTTGTTTGGGGGGGGCGGGGGGAAAGCTGAGCAAAAGGAAGGGAAGAGGGGATGGTGGGGAAGAGGCAGGAAGGGCGGCAGGTGTGGCACAGAGTCCCTGGCCACCAGGCTGCCCCAGCAGGTGCCAGTGGCTCCCCTGACAGCTGATGAGGCCTCGCGCTCTCCTTAGAACCTCCTCGAAAGTCTCCTTGTTGTGTGGAATAGCATTATTTCACACAAGGTGAGTGACTTCTGTGACTCTTCCAAACAGGTGTTGACGGCTTGCCTGGGGATGTGGGGCCTCCTGGCAGTCCAGGCCGCCCGGGGTTCAATGGCTTACCCGGCAGTCCGGGTGTGCCCGGCCAAAAGGTGGGTGCTGCGCATTCCCTGGGTTGCTGTTTCCTCATCCTTGTTATTGATTAGACACATAAATGCCGCGTTAACATCATGGGGTGTACTGGATCAGTTTGCTTTGCTGGTTAAAGAAATAGCACAGAGTGGAAAGGAAGGTATACATGGGACGTGTTTTGGGGGAATCATTCATCCCAGTGGTCTGAGTACGTGCTTGCCTGCGTGTGTACCACGTCTCAGGGTCCAGGGTGGGTCTCACGGGGAGTGGCAGGAGAGAACTGTGTGCAAGCCCCCCGGGAGAGTCTAGTTTCGCTGACATTCTGACCCTGTCATTCTTTGTGGCGGGGGCTGCCTCGGACATGGTGGGGCTCTAGCCGCGCCCTCCGTGGTCTCTACCCACAGAAACCAGAGGAACACCGTACACCCTCCTCTGGTCGTGACAACCAGAACTGTCTCTGGACATTCCCAGATGTCACTTGGGGGGAAAATGGCCCCAGTCGGGGACCCCTGGGCTCGTGTGACTTGGGGACTCTCCTTGCCTCAGACACCCTGCCTTTCGCTGACACTTGAAAAGCCACTCAGCAAGTGTAGGTGACCAAGAGGTGGGTCTTTTCCTGGTCCGGTTAGAAGGAAGGGAAGTGAAATTGCTAGAAGGCATCGTGTGGAATGAGAGGAAGGGCCATGGGCAGTAGTTTCACTTTGCCAACAGAAGAGCTATCCTGCCTGTTCCCTTTCTACTGGGAGGGCACGTAGAGGCTCTGGGGACCGGACAGGGCACACGGACAGGTAGGGGCTATGGGGACCAGGCACGGGCACAGAGACAGTGTGTCTCAGTGACTCCAAGGGAGCATCCTTCTCAAAACACCTAAGTTCATGGTGGCCCTGCTCCCTGTGGCTGAGACCACTTCCCCGTAACCCGCGTTGGTTGGAAACCCAGTCTGCAGGGGTGCCGTGCCGATCACCTTAACATGTGAGACTCGTGCGGATGGAATTGGGATTGGAATCTGGTTGTGGTTTAAAGTCTGGTTCCTTTTCTCAAACCCCTTGGCTTTGGTTCCTTCTGTTTGGCGAATTTGCTGCTGGGACACGTAGAGGAGTCCCCATTGCTCCAGGACTGCCCCTCCTCTGCAGGTGTCCCTCCCCCTGGACAGCAGAGGGTCACTGTGGCGCAGTGCACACCTACCGCCTCTCAGGGCCTGTGTCCCGCACCCTCGGGCCCACGGAGTACTCTGTGTTCCATTGCCTGCCTTTACCAAAGGCTGCAGATTCAGGACATCATCGTTTTACATGTTTAATTCCACGTGAAAGCCTTGGTTTAAAGGAAAATCTGAGTGGACGGTGTGCGGGTCCGGTCCTGGAACCCTCCCCCTGTTCAGAATGTGTCCGCACGCTGGTCACAAATCCCATCTGGCCTTCAGTCTGTCCTTCAGACTTGTCTGCTCACAGACACGAGGCAGAGCAGAGGGCGGGCCCTGGGCAGGAGCCTTGCCCCTGTGACTTGGACAGGGCATTCAGCTGTGGGGAGCCTTGGTTTTCCTCCTTTGTTAGAATAAAACTAATAGGAATGAGCCACCTCCGACGTGCTGTGAGGCTAGAAGGAACGATCACGTGTGTCAGGGCTTTGCAGGCGAGGGGTTGCTGGACGTGGGTCTTCCTTGGTGTCTGCCCCTGTGCCCGGGCCTGGTGAGCTCATGGGCGCTGCGGGTGAGCCAGCTTCTCTGTGCTTCCGGACCTTCCAGGGGGAGCCAGGAGTTGGTCTACCAGGACTCAAAGGCTTGCCAGGCATTCCCGGCATTCCCGGCACACCCGGGGAGAAGGGGAACGTCGGGGGACCGGGCGTCCCGGGAGAGCACGGTGCTGTCGGCCCCCCAGGCCTTCAGGGAATCAGAGGTAACTTTTTAAAAAAGATTTGTACGTATTTATTTAGAGAGAGAGCAGGGGGAGAACAGAGGGAGAGATAGAACCCCAAGCAGACTCCTCTCTGCGCGGGGAGCCCCACGTGGGGCTCGATCTCACGACCCTGAGCTCACGTCCCGAGCTGAAATCCAGAGTCAGACGCGTACCCAGCTGGGCCGCCCGAGCGCCCCGACGTGACTCTCACAGACCAGCGCAGAGGGTGGCCGGGACTGTTTGTTCTGCGTCTGCAGAGCCCCCGCCAGGTGCTCTGTAAACGTGTGTTGAGTGAACGATGGAGGTCGTGGGAGGCTGGTGCTTACGGCTAGTGTCTCTGTGGTTTACTCTGCGGGCAGGTAGCGCGTGCTCTGAGATGCGCCACGGTGTGTGTGCGGTTTACTCACAGTTTCTTCCCGCCCAGGTGACCCAGGGCCGCCTGGATTACAAGGTCCCAGAGGAGCTCCAGGAGCCCCTGGAGTTGGCCCACCCGGTGCGATGGGACCCCCTGGAGGACAGGGACCGCCAGGGTCCTCAGGTGACGACTTTCTCCCGCAATCACTGCTTCCCCAGAGCATGTTGCCGGAGGGGGGGCCCAGGGAGTGCGCCTGGACTGGGATTAGTGCTGCCTCCTGAGTAAGCGGGGCCGGGGCTATTCTGCTTCGTGGGAACCGGGCTGATGCTCACTCATATGAAGAGCCGTGGGCGTCTTCGTTTTCCTCCCACCGAGCCTGGTTTGCGCGCCAGAGCTGTACGTCCGGTGACCTTTTCATTTACCCCAACATGACCGGCGCCTCCATCTCACGTTCCCGTGGGGGGTTCGTAAGTTGTGGGTGCCGTCAACTCACTGGTCCCCGGCTCGGGGCTGCCTTTGCCTCCAGTGGCCAGTCCCGGATCCAAGACCGTGCCGGGGGCCGCCAAGAACACGGTGGGCTGCGAATGCTGCGGACAGGCCTAGGGGTGCTGGTGACTGCTGCCCACTGAGGGCAGAGACGAGGGCTTGGTCTCCGGGCTTGTGCCCCCAGGACCGCCCCATGGCCCCAGCTGCCGCCCCCTGGGACGGTGGGAGCATCCCAGCCCTCAGCACGGGCACGGGTGCTCTCGTGCCCCCTGCAGACGGCACCCGCTGACCCCGGGAGTGCCCCGCGGAGCTCCCTGCAGACCCCACTCTCCACTCTTGCTCTTTGTCCCCTCAGGCCCTCCCGGAGTGAAAGGAGAGAAGGGCTTCCCCGGATTTCCAGGCCTGGACATGCCAGGTCCCAAAGGAGATAAAGGGTCCCAAGGGCTACCAGGCCTGACGGGACAGTCGGGGCTCCCTGGTCTCCCCGGACAGCAGGGCACCCCTGGCGTTCCTGGGTTTCCAGGTAAACGATCTGTGAACTCTGGCCCCGGTCTTTTCGCGACCCCGCAACACCTGCAGCGAGCACTCACAGTCTTTCTGTCTGGTCACAGGTCCCAAGGGGGAGATGGGCGTCATGGGGACCCCGGGGCAGCCCGGCTCCCCAGGACCAGCGGGCCTGCCAGGATTACCAGGAGAGAAAGGTAAGGAGCAGGCCTTTCTAGAAGAGCCCATTTTATGTCCATGTCTCCGTGTCTCTTGGAAGCTCTTAAGCAGTTGGGGTCATATTTCCTTGCAAGAAGCAGAGGAAGGAGGTATAAAAGGTCACGTGAGGGCCGGGAAGACCCCCTGCTCTGGTGGGAACTCCTGCTGTATGGTGCCTGTGGGGACAGGTGCTGTGCTCTGCCTAAAACCAGACGGAAGACAGGTTTTCAGCTGTTCCTAGTTGGCGTGTTGGAGTTTGTTTCTATGGAATCGGTGGGATCTTCTGTCCTACAAGCTTATAGGAATGGAGTCCTTAGCACCAAATTAGCAAACTGGGCAAACTGACAGGTCTTCATTTTTATTTCTTACACTATTATTTGAAATTGGTCTAAAATATGTGTGTTTTTTTAAACAAGTTGACTTTGTGAGACCTAGAAATGGTCATTTGTTTAGGAGAACAAGAAAATTCATGTTGTTTTGTGTGGAATCAAGGGCACCGCGGACGGACGCGATGAAGGTCTTTAGGAAAGAGGGAAAGTGTAGCGCATTTAAACCGGTAGTAGGCAGAGTCACCTGTGCAGTAGAGTCATTAGCGAACACTGAATTTTTAAAAAACAGCCGAGCTGCTCATTGCCCGGGGCCGCCTCTCTGGGGTGGCTCAGACCCTCACCCAGTACCGCGACTCAGGCCTCGAGTTCTTCTGCCTCCTTTAGCAGAAGGCGCGCCACGCCACGTCACCGCCTCCGAGACCTTGGCCACGTTTCACTGGGGCTTATCTTTCCTCTGCAGGGGACCACGGCTTCCCGGGCTCCTCGGGGCCCCGGGGTGACCCTGGCTTTAAGGGGGACAAAGGAGACGTGGGTCTCCCTGGCAAGCCGGGCTCCATGGATGAGGTGCACATGGGCAGCATGAAGGGCCAGAAGGGAGACCAAGGAGAGAAAGGTGACCAGTGGAGGGCCTGGTGGGGGCGGAGGGCCTGGTTGGGGTGGGGGGTGTCCAGCCGCGCTTGGATCGGTTCTGTGCGGTAACAGCAGCCCAGCCTGCCTTTCGGCAACAGCCTGCCCTTTAAGCAGCCGCGGGTCATCAGCCCTTTTCTTCTGTGATGTGCAGGGCAAACTGGACCAACCGGCGAGAAGGGGTCCCGGGGCGACCCTGGAACCCCGGGAGTGCCTGGAAAGGACGGCCAGGCTGGGCATCCTGGGCAGCCAGGTACGGAGCAAAGTTCCAGGTCCCCCCTGCGGCAGGAGCTCGTGACTGGGAAGTGGCAGCCAGCCCTTCTCTTAGGCACTAACCTGCAGGTCCTTCTCTGTTATCCTAGGACCTAAGGGGGACCCAGGCATAGGTGGAACCCCGGGCGCTCCAGGTCTCCCTGGACCCAAAGGATCGGTTGGTGGAATGGGCCTGCCAGGTACATTGAATTCAAGGGTAGCTTCTGCTTTGTGAAGAAAAGAATGTGCCTGTTCTGGTGGGACAGGTCTGCAGGAGAACCTGCGTCGCCCCGAGGCCATAGTCTGGGCACACGTGTCTTTACCCTGGTGTACATCCATCCTCGGTCCTGTAGGGTCTCCGGCCGCGGGATCAGGGGTGCTCAGCTGATGCAGTGACCACTGCTTGAAAAAAAAAAAAAAAGACAATTCAGTAAAATAAAACATGGGCCGCTTTCTGTCACCTCCAGGTGACTGTCCGCTCGGGCACTGTCCCCCCCCCCCCCCCTGCAGTCTGGGTCCCCACATGTCTGGGGCAGCCACAAGCTCCCTTTGGCAGGAGCCTGGAAGAGTCCTCGGGGGTCCTCTGCCCCATCCTGAACTGGCCCCCACCTCTGCCAGCAGCGTTCACCCCTGTGAGGGGGTGGGGGAGAGGCGGAGAGCGCCGGCCTCAGGCCAGTGCGGGGCTGGTGCCTCTCAGAACCCGCAGGGAAGGGAGAGCGGAGGCAGGAAGCTGGCTGCTCTGGCCCTCCCTAGGCCTTCACTGGGCGCCCAAGGACCCCCATTTCGCGTAGAGACATGTAGCTTGCTGTTGACCCGTTTGTAAATAGGTCGGGTACCTGTGCACGTTACGAAACCAGGTATATTTACTCTGGATGGCCCGCCCCACGGCCCCTCTGATTCTTCTGGAAAATGCGCATTGACTGTAGAAGAAAGAACACAGAAGTCCTTGGTTATACTGGTGCCAAAGCGGCCATGCTGAGGGGTTCCTGAATTTCTTCTCTCTCTATGAAACGAGGGTCTCTAGAAGCCAGGACAAGTGCTTTCTCGTGGGGCGCTAGGGTGCTGTGGGCGCATGGCACCTGCCTGTGTAGCCGAGAGATGAATGAAGGGTCACGTGTGCTGTCACTTGTTCTTGCTGGCTGTCAAGGTGCGTTTTTGTTTTGAACATTGGCACCCGCTAAGCACACATTCACGCTTCAGTTGTCTGTGTTTGTAGGAACGCCCGGAGAAAAGGGGGTGCCTGGAATCCCTGGCCCGCAGGGCGTCCCTGGCTTACCCGGGGAGAAGGGAGCAAAAGGAGAGAAAGGACAGGCGGGCCTACCTGGCATTGGAATTCCGGGCCGTCCTGGGGACAAGGTAACAGCCCCTGCTTGGAAACCTCCCCTCCCGGCCCTCTGAGCATCTCAGCCCTGAAATCCCTCATAACGCAGCACGGCATCCGCTGATGTACTCTGTGTTGTTCCTCCTGCCTTCTGTCCACTGCCCCTTCCTTGGGAGGATCTAGAGGCTGTGGGAGAGGCAGGGTAGCAGGCTCTTCCGGGCTGGAAAGCAAGGGTGAAGAGGACCGCGGAGAGCAGAAACCGATAATGGGCTCTTTTGTTCCGGGTTTCCCATTTGTCCCCGCTTTTCAGACGTGGACTTTCACTCTTCATTAGAAAGCTGGAAATGGAATTCTCCAGTGCAATGTTAACTGCACCAAAACACGTACTGTTGCCCAGAAAGGGCCCCCAGACCCATTTCTGGGCACAGGTATAAAATGAATGGGCCCGTTGTCTGCTCACAGGGAGATCAAGGGGTCACAGGCTTTCCGGGGAGTCCTGGAGAGAAGGGAGAGAAAGGAAGCGCTGGCATACCGGGGGTCCCCGGCTCCCCAGGCCCCAAAGGATCGCCGGGGAGTGTCGGCTACCCAGGTAGGTGAGCCGGGCCTCCTCCTGAGCTCGGGTTCGAAGATGATGGGCAGACTTACACTGATAGCATTTTGGTGTCTTGTATCTCCCATTAGGAAGCCCTGGGTTGCCCGGAGAAAAAGGGGACAAAGGTCTCCCAGGATCGGACGGCATTCCCGGCATCAAGGGAGAAGCAGGTAGAGACCCCTTTTTTGAACTCGGACAAGGGCCCTAGGGATGAGGCCAGGGACCCTCCCTCAAGGTGGCACATTACAGATCCCAGAATGTCCCCAGGGGGCCCTGCCCTCCTCGTTTCAGATGAACAAGCCAAGTGTGGGGGGCTCACGGGGTCTTTCCGAGGTCTGGCCACCAGTTGGGGGCTGGTTCTACCGCTGGGTCCAGGTGATTCCAGAGTTGGTTTGTGTGTCAGTGTGGGAGTCTGATGTGCATTCCTGGGGGGGGACGCCTGCTCCTCGGGGATGCCCGCTGTGACAGCCCCTGGAGGAGTGTCCGGGTGTGCAGAGCGGGTGTCATGAGAGCGTCCGTGCCTGACTGACCGATGTGCCTCTTCTCTCTGAGGTCTTCCTGGGAAGCCCGGCCCCACGGGCCCCGCTGGCCAGAAAGGGGAGCCTGGCAGTGACGGAATCCCAGGGTCGGCGGGAGAGAAGGGTGAACCAGGTACGCTCGGCTCCTGCTCCCTTTCGGGATGACAGGCTTCCCGGGGGTCAACATATCTCGGACTTCCGGTCCGTGCTGAGTCACTGGGGCTGGGCACCAAGTGGCCTCTGACCCCTGTGTCCTTACAGCTGTTTGAACACTCCTGTGGATGGGGGAGGGGCTTGGGGAAAAAGAGGGGCACGGGGCGTGCATTTCTTCCACCAGCCTTGCGGGCACCCATCCTGAGCTCCCGGTGACACGTGAGAGAGCCCAGGCTCTCCCTCCTCTGCACGGCACGTCCCCCTTTGGAGAGATGGCCCCAGGAGCGTTGCCTGTCCCCGACTCTGCTCCTGTCCCTCACGGGGGGAGGCTGCAGGCTGGAGGAATGAGAATCGTAGCCGTGGTAGCCCTGGCACATAGCAAGAGGGTGACAGCCTGAGATCGGTGACTGCGAGTCAGGGGACGGAGGTGGGCGGCATTGCTGGAGAGGGGCCTCGGGGGCATTTCCTGTGGTCAGGGCTGGCCCCTTCTAAAGTTCGTTGTTTTATTCTGTGTGCCGCGCGTTTGTCCAGCGGCGTTCATTTTCTCCTAACGCAGCGCGGGAAATGCCTCCACACCTCCTTCCCCCACTTCTGGCTTCTTTCGAGCCTCTTGCTCACGGGTTTGGGCTCCCCAGTGTTTGCTGCCCCGGACATCTGTGACTCTCCCCGCCTCCCTCGAGGACAGCTGCTGGTTGGATGGTCCTCTGAGAAAAGCCAATTTGTTAGTCTCCAGACGGGAGGAGGAAATGCGTACTCGCTTGTACAGATCGTGTCTACTAAATGCCGTGGTGGTCCCGTGCCGCCAGGGCCTTCGGGAAAGTGCTCACTGCTACGGACCCGGTCCAGGGCCTGTCAGCACAGCCGTGGGCATGGGATGGGACTTTGCTCACACGTGCGATGAACTGATTCCCACGTGTCCCATAAAGAGCGTGCGGGATTGGCACACGGACTTGACACTGCTTTGTGCTGTACCCGCACATGTGCAGATCAGCCGTCTTAGGAAATGTGGACGTGACTTCTGACCCTTAACTCACAGGTCTGCCTGGAAGAGGATTCCCAGGGTTTCCAGGGGCCAAAGGAGAGAAAGGTAACACTTGCAAAACACGTTCTTCCTTCCCCACTAAGGGCGGACGCACGTGGCGCCAGCAGAGTGGGTCTCTGGTTGCGAGTCGGCCGTGGGCAGGGGTGACAGGTGCTGGCTCTGGGTCCGTGTTGTCCATGTGGCTCCTGGCCCCTGACAGACCACCACCCGGGGCACTGTGCTTCAGTTCGTTGTCTCCTGGAAAAACAAGGCAAGAATCGCAAGGAGGGGCCCGCGGTCGGTTTTGGCAATGACTGTTTCTTTGCCTTCTTAGTTTTTCTTGATAACTTTGAAGTCATCCTAGAATTTTGGTATTTAATTGGCAACTTTGGAGTAATATCTTGGAGACTACATCTGCAGGGATTTTTTTTTCCCCTACAAGTTCTTACCTTAAAAAACTTTAAAAAACAGGGGCGCCTGGGTGGCTCCGTCGGTGAAGCGTCTGCCTTCAGCTCAGGTCATGATTCCAGGTCCTGGGATCGAGCCCCACATCAGGCTCCCTGCCTTTGAGCCCATTGCTCTCTTGTGGGCTTCAAATAAATAAATAAAATCCTTAAAAACATGTTAAAGGTATGAAGAATGACAGCTGGGCTATTGTATTCTAAGCTCACTCTTTTCTAGGTCAACCCCGGTCAGGGTCTAGTGTGTCACCGAGTAAAGCAGGGAGACGGCATGCAGCGCTGTTGTCCCCTGATGCCTTCCTGGAGCCACTCCCTCCTTGTCGCTGTACCGTGGTTTCTCTTCTCCCTGCCCTTTTCCACCATCACAAACTGTTGTCGTTGTTCAGGTTCAAAGGGCGATGTGGGTTTCCCGGGACAAGCCGGCAGCCCAGGCATCCCCGGGTCCAAAGGAGAGCAAGGATTCATGGGTCCCCCGGGGCCGCAAGGACAGCCGGGCTTACCTGGAGCTCCAGGCCACGCTGTGGAAGGACCCAAGGGAGACCGGGGCCCACAGGGTCAGCCCGGCCTGCCAGGTAAGTGTGTCTCCTCAGGGTGAGAGTCGGGGCTGACACAGAAGGCGCAAACACGCGCGTTTATGAGTGAAGGGAACGCTTCAGTCCCCGCCCGAGTTTCTGATTTAGAAACTTGCGGCTTTGACTTCAGCTCAAAACTGCTTCAGATGTCGGGGGCCCCTTAGTTTGTGCTCCGCTGGGTCACTGTCGCCCCTCCCAGGTTGTCTCTGTCAAGGAGGTCAGTCGATGTGACAAGTGATTAGAGGCAGACTAGACGTTATCGGAAAAGCTGGGGCACAAACGTCCCCCGAGGCGACGTTACACCCGGTGGCGTCCCAGCTGCCCCGTTCTGCCCCGAGACGACTGTGCAGCGGGGCTGGGCATGGAGGTCGGGGCGTCCGTGTCAGTGCCTGCTGCCTGTCGAGCAGACTCTCCCTTCATGATCGCCGGGGTTTCCGCGTTTGCCGCAGCTCGTACAGCGTTGCTGTCCCCATGGGGGGAGGGGCAGTTGGTGGAGATGATGCCAGCCAAGCCCAATGACACTTGTCCATAAAATCACCCTCTGACCCCAAATGTGTGACGTTTTGTGTCTCTCATTAGGGCTTCCGGGACCTATGGGGCCTCCGGGGCTCCCTGGGCTTGATGGACTCAAAGGTGACAAAGGAAGCCCAGGCTGGCCGGGGTCCCCCGGAACCCCAGGACCCAAGGGAGAGCCAGGATTCCAGGGCCTGCCTGTGAGTTGTCCGTGTGTCCGTCTTGTGTGTGTGTGTGTTGTGTGTGCATGTATGTGGGTGTCCCGCTCTCCAGTCCTCCCCGCAGGGGCTCCCGATCGCTGCTGGTCCGCAGCCGTCTTTCCTAGCATCACGGTTGCCCACACGCACGTTCTTCCCAGTCTGGTGACCAGACCCGTCACAGGGAGCTGGGACCCCATGGCTGCGGCCTGCGGCTCGGGGCCTGGGCCGGAACTCTGGGTCCACCCGTGATGCCAGCAGCAAGCCTCAGGAAGAGCAGGCTGCTCCCTGGTTCTGGGGCCGTTAGTGGCTGTCTGCGTCCGCGCACCTGTCCCCGTGTGTGCACACACATCTGTGTGCATGTGTTGTCATCGTGACACTTTTTAAAATAAGATGAAGCAAAGAAACAAAGACATGAGAAGCAGTACGACTCACTGTATACTGAGAAAGGAGCTAGAGGAGGAAGTATTTTGAAGTAACCCAAAAATGAGATAATAGGTTTACACGAGTGATGCCGTATTTATAAAGAAAAACCAACCTCCTTGGTTCTGCATTTCCTTCTCTCCATATTTAAAATCACGCTTCAGATAAGCTATCAAGTTCATTCTAAAGGACATGCATAATGCCTGAGTGCTGGGGGGACAGCTTCCAGAAGGTAGTTTGGTGCGGAAAGGTTGATCTGTTGTGGGGACACGCACTCAGGAAGGCCTGGGTCTGTCCTCAGCACCTTGCTGCGGGCTGGGGACGGCAGGACACACGGCATGTCCCTGCCAGGGAGCTGAACACGTAGAGGGACAGGGGAGGAGGCACTGTGACGGGAAGCGTGTTGTTTCAGCTTCCAGCTCCCTCGTGGAGATGCGCTAGAGACCCGTCATTCTTCTCACGTCACTCGAGAATGCGCAGCCCCATTTGTGCACAGGGCTCCTTGGCAGAGCGCTGAGGGCCCGGCCCAGCCCCCTGACCAGCCGGTTGCTAGACAGACTTACCGTGTCCTGAGCATTTCCTGGCTGACCTTCTCCTTGTGTGTCTAGGGGATTGGTGGCTCGCCAGGGATCACGGGCTCGAAGGGTGACATGGGGCCTCCAGGAGTGCCAGGATTTCAAGGTAAAGCAATAGAGGAGGGGCCAAACCTGACCACTGGCGCTTGGACGTTGACAGGCTGGCCTCATTACCGTGCAAGACATTGTTCTCTTCATTTTAAACACGCTGTTTTGTGCCGGGCCAGCCCGATTAGCCTCGCCCTGTGAAGGGCTGGATAAAACACTCTGATTTTCTCATTCAGAATCAGTGGATCATTTTTATCTCCATCATTTGTGTATCAGTGAGAAATCAGGGGCTTGGGGCGTTCATGAATTTATTAACATATTAGGGGACATTCACTGGTGCCTCTCGGCTTCCCGGCACCGCGGTTTTGCTGCTGAATCCGGTGTATCCGGACGGCAGGTGGAGCAAACAAGCCCTCCGCTGGCAGGCGTCGTGGGGTCTATCTGGGGATATGGGTGAACCAGGTTGTGGCCGAAAACAGGATCCTGTGCCGCACCACTGTTCGTGATGGTTGTGCAGTTTGCTGGATGTTGGGGAAAATGAGACTTCTAGGTTCTGGAAAGAATCATTTCGTTAGAAGTCTTACACGGCTGACCGGAAGTGTTGTTCTTTTCTTCCCCGAGAACAAATGAAAGCTTGTTCACTGTGTGTGTGTGCGCATGTAGCCGTGGGTGCACATCGACCTGCGTGTGCGTGTAGGCGGACACACATGCAATGGGCACACGCGTGTGCACGTGTGCAGGTGTGTGTGCCCGTGAGCTCGCATGTGCCCAGCTTGCGCATCATTGGGAATTCCGCGCAGACCATGTTCTTCTTTCGTCCAGGTCAGAAAGGCCTCCCTGGCCTGCAGGGAGTGAAGGGGGATCCCGGGGACCAAGGCTTCCCGGGAAGTAAAGGTAAGAGCGTTGCTGTGCTGGTGGGGCCTTACTCACGCCTCGAACGCACAGAATTGGGGAGTTTGGTTTTGCGGATGCCAGAGGCTTGAGTATCGTTAGGAAATAGTTGATTAAAAATTCTTTGGTAGCTTGTCAGGACATTCTTCCTACATGTCTTGAAAGTCAGGGTCATTATCTGGGGGTAAATCTGGAGGAGATGGCAGGACAGACTCCAGAGTCCCAGCACGCAGCTTGGAGGCAGGCAGCCCCACCACGCAGCTGTCCCAGGAGGCGCTCGGCCTCGCATCGACGGGCTGCGTGGGGCTGGGCAGCACGGAGCTCTGCATAGGGAAGACTGTGCCTCGGCTTCTCCACCATCGCGGTTGCACCAGCTCCCGCACCCCAGGCCAGTCTCGGGGGGAAATGGTGGAAAAATAGCCAGCGTCCTGTCCTGGTTCCCGCTGGGCCGACGTGTTTCCAGGGCTGTGCTGAATTTTCAAAATCAGGCTTCAAGAGACACCGAGCAGTACAATGTCTGGAACTGAAGAAATGGGGAAGAAATGTGGAGGCCATGTGTGGAGAGCAGGAGAGGCCTGGGGTGAGGCCTGTGCGGAGGCCCTGTGGACGGGGTCACCCCCATCTCTCCAGAGCGGTCACGCAGAGGGGTTAGGTGTATGCATCACTGGAAATGAAGGCCCGTGGCTGTAACGTACCTATGGCCGATTCCAGAGAAGCACGAGAAGAAACCCTCCCGGCGCGTGTGCTGCAGCCCTCCGGGGGTGGCTGGGCTCCCTGGGACGGGGCCTCCCTTGCTGGGCCTGTACAGTGGAGGGTCACCGGGCAGTTGCCAGGGACTCCGAAGCTCAGTGGCCAGTTTGTACCAGTGACCCCAGCCTGAGGATTTCACGTTAAACAATAGGCGTGTGCCCGCACGTGTGTGTTCACGGACACCGGTGACTTGTCGTTTTGATGCCGACCGGATTCTGAGAACCGTGTGTTTGCATTGGGTTTCACATTGGGCCCTTCTCTGGGGACATTGACAGTGGAACTGACCAGCGGCACCCCTGATTTCCACAGGCCTTCCCGGTCCCCCGGGGCCCCCGGGACCCTACGACATCATCAAAGGGGAGCCAGGGCTTCCTGGCCCCGAGGGTCCTGCAGGTCTGAAGGGGCTCCCAGGGCCTCCAGGCCCCAAAGGACAGCAAGGTAAGACTAGCTGAGCTGCAAAGGGCGGTGTGGGGGTCAGGGAGGGGCCTGGCGGGCTTTCCTCTTCACACGTGTGTCTCACATCAGGGCCTCTGGGTGGTGACAGTGTAGACCCAGGTTTGAGTATGACTTTCCTACTTTGCTTCAGTGGGTATCAAAGCCTCGTGAAGTGTTTGAGGGGACTGAGGAAGCCAGGACAGAATACAGGAGAAGTTAGAGGGATGTACAGCCGGACATATCTGTGCCTGCTGCGGAGCCCATGGGCTGCAGACGCAGAGGTCACCTTTTCCAGCAAGAAACTGAGGGATGGCAGGAGGTGTCGCTCTAGAACAGCGAGAATGGGTCCTAAGAGTGGCCCAGGGGACCCAGCCAGCCGGCAGTCCGTGCCTGGGGTTCCCAGACTCCTGCGCTAGAACTTTCTGAACACTCCAGTGGCAAGAGCTACTGGCAAGGGTGGGCGGACGCTACAGGAGAAGGAAAACGCGACAGCCGAAAGGGGGCGTCCGTGAAGCTCTGAGTGTAAGCGGCCGTGGGTACAGGGCGCACAGGGAGCAGGAGTCTATCCGCGTGGGTGTATCTGTTGCGTACCAATGACTGGAGGCTCGGCAGTGTGGCCTGGGGAGATGCGTGGCAGCCCCCCGTGTGTCACAGCCCTCCTCTCCCCCGACGAAGCTGCCTTTCCCCACACCGGGCGCGGACAGCAGTGGCAGCGAGGGTCAGGGGAGCTCCGAATCAGACGTTGGGGCGCGCAGCCTGCGAACGCGGGTTTGCCCGCTGCCCCGGGGGCTGCCAACAAGGCTTCGTGGGAGGCGCTCCCGGCCGTCCGGGAGAACTTCCTCTCTGCCGCTGACCGGACGCACTGCAAAGGGAAGAAGATACAGCCTGCGGCGCTCTGGACCGGGTGGCGAATTCCCTTTCCTTTCCTGTAGGCGTGACGGGATCCGTGGGCTTACCCGGACCGCCCGGTGTTCCTGGTTTTGACGGCGCCCCTGGCCAGAAAGGAGAGACGGGCCCCTTCGGTCCCCCTGGTAGGTTTGCCGTGTCCTCCCCAGCCGGCTGCCCTCCACCCACGTTCTCGGGTTCAAAGTGGGAGGCTCACGCGGGCGGAAAGCTGCACAGTGGGATGGAACACGTTACTTGACAGATTTCCAAAGAAGTCTGGTTTGGTTTCGTTTTGCTTTGTTTTTTGTTTGTTGTTTTTGTTTTTGGTTTTTTTTGGAAGAAATAGGTCTTATAGAGGAGGTAAAGGGTCGTCATCATTTTTTCTGTGGGGGAGACAGTATTGATGTAGCCCAGTGTTTCCAGACGTGGTGAGCGAAGGCCCACGGGGACGGCCTGGGGCCTCCGAGGGGGGCATGGGCCGGAGCTGCAGAAACTCCAGGTGGGCGGCAGAGGAGAGGAGGTGGACAGCAGTGCCGGTGCGGGCCATAAGCATGGTGGCGATCTCCCCGAGGGAGCCGGGACTCGGCTGCCCCTTGAGGGCTGAGGTGCTGCAGGCGGAGGCACCCCTGGAGGGGACAGGCCCAGCCCAGCGGGAAGCCCACGAGCAGCTTTGCAGGGCGGCGTAGGGCCCTGGACGCCGGCAGGACTCGCCGCCAGCACGCCCTGTTTCCGT
Organism: Lontra canadensis; assembly: GCF_010015895.1. Lineage (NCBI taxonomy): Eukaryota > Metazoa > Chordata > Mammalia > Carnivora > Mustelidae > Lontra > Lontra canadensis. The sequence goes on from NW_022631067.1 coordinate 2,686,195, forward strand.
GCGCCGTGCTGGGGGCTGCCGTGCAAGGAAGCTGCCCTCAGAGAAGATGTTGTTGTAGTAACTCTGTGACCCCTCGTCCTGGAGAGGAGCCCCAAATGTGGCCTGAGTGACATACATGGAATCATGCTGCATGTTCTACTTCCTCCTCTGTCCCTTCTCACTATCTCATTTATGCGCTAGCCTCAATTCTCCTGGTGTCCGATCAGCACCCGGCAGGGTGTTATAGTGGATCTCGGGGGGTCTGTGGAGAGGAGAAGCTGGGGCAGCCCAGAGGTGGGGTGCCATACTCCCCCTCCTCGAGCCTGTCGGGAGCCCATCTGCAGCCAGGGAAACCCAGTTCTCCTGCATCTTCTAGGTCCACGAGGGTTCCCGGGCCCGCCAGGCCCCGATGGCTTGCCAGGATCCATGGGCCCCCCGGGGACCCCGTCTGTGGACCACGGCTTCCTTGTGACCAGGCACAGTCAGACAACGGATGACCCACAGTGTCCTCCTGGGACCAAAATTCTTTACCATGGGTACTCCTTGCTCTACGTGCAAGGCAACGAACGGGCCCACGGCCAGGACCTAGGTGAGACGCTGGGGACGCGTGTGCTCGTGACGGAGTTGTGAGACGCGGTAGTGTGGACGGTGCCCGATTCCGCTTCCCTCCCTCCTGATAAAATGAACCACTGAGTTCAGCCGCTAGCACGTCACTAGGGAAGCCAAGAAAATGTAGAAATGTAGAAAAGCCAAGAAAAGGTGGAAAGCTTGGAAACCTTTTAAATTCGCACAGCTTTCACTCCCTTCTTCAAATGGTCAGTCGGTCAGACTTTCTGGAGTCCATACTTCATGGTTGGCACTGAGTCTGAAAATAGGGCCGTTTTGCTGGTGCTCCTTCTAAACAAGGGGCACGTGACCCTGTCCCGCTTTCTCCGCACACTCCAAGCTCTGTCCCTCCACTGGTTTCCATCAGGAGTGCCCGCTGGCTGTCATTTCTCTAGTCCCCTCCAGACACCCTGCACCGAATTCACTTACCGACACACGCCTCCAACTGGCATGGAGCTTGGAAACAAGCAGCCCAAGAAAGGAAGTCTCTGCGTTTTCGGCAAAACGGTCGTTAAAGACATTGCCAGGTGGTTACTGTCCGTCATACAAAGAGTCAGTCCCTGTTAAATTTCTTTCGGAATTCAGTTTTATAAAAGATTTTCCTCCTTTAATCAAAATGTCCTGCATAATTCTTTATGGTTTTCCTCTGCCTTGATCACTTTCAGTTTAATCTCGTGCTTATTTACCCCCCGCTGGCCCGCATGTGCATTTACTTCCTTCTGTTTATAACGTAAGCGTCATCCCCGCGCCCGCCGTGAGGCCGCCCAGCGGCAGACCGGTCAGAAGGCCAGTCCCTGACGCTCGCTCTCCCGCGGCTCTAGGCACGGCCGGGAGCTGCCTGCGCAAGTTCAGTACGATGCCTTTCCTCTTCTGCAACATCAACGACGTGTGCAACTTTGCCTCCCGGAATGACTACTCCTACTGGCTGTCGACGCCCGAGCCCATGCCCATGTCCATGGCGCCCATCGCCGGGGACCACATCAGACCGTTCATCAGCAGGTGAGTCGGGCACTTGTCGGAGCGGAGGTATGATTGACGAAGGAAGATCGCTCGTGGTCCGGGCAGAAGTGGTTCCGTTTTTTGCTTTTTTTTTTCCATTTTTTTCCCCCAAAACATTCGACCCGATGCTGTTGAGTTTATTAAGTGTGACGTCAGACTTTGGCCACACAAGTCAGCCGTGGAATCGTTTGCTGTAAAAGTTAGCTCTCCTCCCCAGAGTGCCGGTGCGGGGCCCAGGGGAGGCGGTGCCCAGCTCTGGGGCGGAATTCCTGCTCTGTGTGAGTCACGGGCCGGCGCCTTCCTCCCTGAAGCGGTGCCCCGGGGCCCTCGGGAGCCGCTGAAACAGCGTTCTCAGTCTGTTTCATCAGTTAATTCCGTAAGGAGCCTCTTCAGGCTTTTTCCTTCCGAATCTCACCCCACCCCCATGAGATTTAAAATGTTTTGGTTATTTTTAATTGTAGTAAAATGGACATCACGTTAAATGATCATCTTTACCATTTCTAAGGGCGCAGTTCTGTGGTGCTCACTGTGGGGAATCACGTATGGGTGTGAGGTGTTCCCCATGAAATCGTAACAAGCAGACCTACCGTAGATCTGTGCTTGATACGCAAAACGATGACACAGATTTATTGTAGACGCAAAGATGTGTGCGTATCGAGACTTTCTTCGTATTCTCACACCCCACCTCCTTCTGCTCCCTTAGGGTGCGGTCCCGCTGACAAGTAATGTGTCTGACAGAGCGGCTTCCCAAATTAAGTACTTTCCACACTAATTAGTATCTGGAGTATGTTTTCAGGTCTGCCTGGTAGGAAATAAGAGGGGAAATTGAAATTATTATGACTGAGAAATACACAATCGTCCCATTTTTGCTTTTATTCCTTCTGATTAAAAACGGATTCCTTAGCTCTACTCAGAAGTAGTAGAAAAGTGGCAACGGTATGAATTTGTCTAAGAAGTTCTTATCTAGAGTTGTACTTTCTAACACACAAGATAGTAAGGGATGGACAGAATAACGAGGCAGACCGGTTTGCCCCAGGAAGTGAGAGGGAGGACTGACGTTAGCCTTTCTACATTCCCTCTAAAGAACCAAGCAGCCTTTGATGAGGAAGAAAGAGATGGCAGGGTCCTGTGGTCAGAGGGCAGGGGGTGCGGGAAGTGCATGCTGGAGCGGGTCCTGGGAGCCCCGAGGCTGGTCTGCGGCTCTGGCCCAGCTGGCTCGGGATTGTAGGTCCCGGCAGATGCGGTTCTTACTGAGGGAACAGGTACCACAGGGGAGGACCCGGGGCGGAAGGGCTGGGAGGTGCCTCATAAACGGGAAAACCATAGATTTTCTACGCATCGACAGTAAACTGTCTCCTGACAGCTCTCTTTGATGTTTCTTTTGAGGAAACATAAGTAAACATAAAGTAAGAAAACTCACTTTATGGGTCTTAAAATGGGAAACGTGGTTCATTACACTTTGAAGTGGCCCCTTTCCAAACGGTTATTTTCGTGTGTCATTGAGTGTCTGGGACTTTCTCTGCGGAGACTGTCCTCACGCAGAACCATGTTGGCTGCCCAGAAGGAGAACTAACCACCTCTGTGTTTCTGTTCAGCTTCCCTTGGATAACAGGTAGAAAATGATTATTTGTTTGTTTGTGATTTACCTCCTGATGACACTGCCCTTGGACCTTGACTTGGCTGGGGGCGGGGCTGTGGCGTGTGTTTGCAATATTCCCAGATCAGGTCCCCGAGAAGCCTGTGTCTGACCTGAGCTAGTCCCGGGGCCCTGCTGGCTTTCGGTTCAGCCCCACCCGGGAAGCAGCAGCGCCTCCGTGTCTGGATTGTGCACGTTTCTGTTAACCGACCCACGGCAGCTCAGTGTGGAGGGGCCCTACCAGTCATGCCCCAGCCCACTGCTCCCGTCTCGCCCTCCCTCCGGAGCAGGGCTGCCCACTTCTGGTCTCTGAGCACGCGGGTTTCCGGGTGACTGTCACTCCGCTGTCGCACCAGGTCTCAGACTTCCCGGTCACTTGGGGGAGCTCCGAAAGCTTCACTTTTAGAGTTAATAACACAAAATCCTTGCTGTGGCGCAGGAAAGCCAGTAGCTTCTCTCTGAGAAGGGGCCGACGTTTCTGACTTTGTGCAGACGGACTCACGAGCTCCTGATTGTTTCATTGTCCTGGGGGCAGGACCCCCGCCCGCAGAGCAGGGGCTGCGCTCCCGCTCCGGCTCTCCGTCTTCTCTCTGGGGCCCCAGCCGTTTCAGGAATAACCCGGGGTCGGGGGGCTGACCGTCTGCGTTTCAGGGGGCCAGCCGGCTCTTCCCGTCCGTGTCCATCTGGCGGGGTGGCGTCAGGACCGCCCTCCCCATGGGCCCCCGGCCGCCACGCTCTTCCTGGCTTCTGTGTCCAGCAGACAGATGGCGGCAGGTGTAGAAGACAGTTGTTTGACGGAGGCTTTTAATTCATCTGCACTTGTGTGAATAAAGTAGAAAATTGCGCGTGCGCGCACACACACACATCCACGGAAAATGGAATGACTGATTTAGGCCTTTCCCGCTCCCCATCCATTTCCATGCAAATGTCCCTGCATAACTAGGTGTAATTATTAACACCATTTATAGTCATTTATCAGCATTGCTAACACCCTTTTCACTTTGTGACTTGAATGTAATTATGTGACTGCTAGTGTTTAATTTTTTTTTTTTTTTCTTTTACAAACGTTATCCTGCCATCGAAGGGCTCCCTGAGCCGGGCAGGTCTGGGTCTGGAGAGCATGTGTGGCTGTAGTTTGCTACTGGGTGTCGGTCACCTGGGTCCGGGAGGCCCCTGGCCCCGAGCGGGTTCTGTGGGAGGCGCTCCCGCCGCAGTGTCCCACGCAGCCTCCCGCCCGGGGCAGGCTCTCCCTCATGGCTCTGCTGGCTGCGAGTCCACAGTGAGTCCTCAGCGGGCTCCTGGGGACGTCCAGCCCCACATGCAGCGTTTGCTAGTGACGTGTCCACACATCTTCCCTCCATTGAAGTTGAAGGTGATTCCCCGCTGGAAACAAAGCACTGAATTCCGGAAGTGGTAGCACTTGGTTTCCGCCAACTCTCCTGTCTCAAGTGTTAGTTGTGTTTGCTAAAATCCACGCTCCCTGTTGAAAAATCGGGAAACATTAGAAGGCACAAGGGAGAAAACACCCGTCCGCGGTCTCCCAGCCCCTCCGGGAGACGGCCGCTGTTGCCCCCCGGCCCTCCGATGACCTCCTCCCCACAAAGCAGACGGTTCCGCAAGTGTCGGGTGTGGATTTTCTAGCACCGAGAGGGGCTTAGAGAATCAGCGCGAGGGGTGCAGGCTGCCGTCTGTCGTAAGCAGGAAGCTGGCTCAGAACCTGTGAGTGCAGGGGTGGGTGAGAGCAGGAGGAGGAACGGACAGGCACAGGCTTTGTCCTGCGCCGTCCCCGCGGCCGTGCTCAGGGTCCGTGCCCTCTGCCTTCCAGGTGTGCGGTGTGTGAGGCGCCAGCCATGGTGATGGCCGTGCACAGCCAGACCATCCAGATCCCGCCGTGCCCCAGCGGCTGGTCCTCCCTCTGGATTGGCTACTCCTTCGTCATGGTGAGCACTTGGGGACGTCTGAGCACCCTCACCTCGTCCCTCTGCGTCCCTGCCCTCAGCTCTCATCCTCGTGCAGTGCCGGCCTCTCCTCCGGACCAAAGCCTGCCCAGGGGCCTGGCCTGCTCTGCTGCGGACAGCAGCCATTCCCGCCTCCTGCCTCTTGAGTCTCTGCTCTGGGACTAGGTGGTGGGAACACCGCCATGAGCTTCCCCGGGGTCGGAGCGTCTCCCCAGGAAGACAGGAGCTGGGTGCACATTCAAGCAGCTCCCAGGAGCCTGAAGCAGAAGCGTGGGGTGTGGGGGAGTGCGAGGGCCTGCGGCCTTCCTGTGGGGAGAGGCTGCTCTCCGCCCCTCGGCTGTCCCCGATGGGCCCACCCCTGAAACACCAGTTAGAATAGGAAGCGTGACACCTGTCTGCGGTCCCATGGTGGCCGCTTCTTTGACTTTGTCACCCCAATTTTGAGTAGCGATTGCAAGTGTGAAAGCTCTGCACCGGGAAGTCAGGTGGGAGCGGATCACCCTCGGCCTCAGCACAGGCCCCGCCCACCCGCACCCGGTCACCCTCTCAGTTGTGGCCCCAGGGACATTTTGGTCCCCGGATGACCATGAGCCCACTGTTTGTTGATGGGAAAGTGGCTTCATAACTGCTTCCTCCTGCCGTGAGGGACGGCAAGTGCAGAAGGAACGGAGCAGCCAGGAAAGCAGGTGTCAGAGCGCCGCGTCCGCATTCCAGTTCGGCTGTGGGTGTCCTGGGCAGGCGGGGCTTCAGCAGGGCGTGAGGGTCGGCGGCCCCGCGAGGCCCTGGCATTGGCTTTGTGAGTCTAACCACTGAGTTGTGGCTGCTTATCAAGAAAGCCAGAGCAGACTACAGGGTAGAGATAGGACAGCAGCAGTGAGGAGACGGGCTGAATCTTTTGACCCCATGATCATAAGAAATACTAAACAGAACCTCCTTTTGACATAAGTGGCCCCCGGCCCTAGGAGCAAAGAACCTCAGAAGAGCCTTTGGTCCCCACGACGAAGATCTGAAACAATGATTGGTCCCAATTTCCCCATATCAAGAACAAGCCAAAACAGTGGTGTCCTAGGGAGTTCTGCATCACTTCCCAGCCGGTGGGGGCTTTTTGGGACCCAGAAGGGCTCTGGCCTGACAGTCTGGAGACCCCTGTCCTTGCTTCAGCTTTGCCTGGGACCATGGTCAGATCCAGAATGTTCTAGCATCCTCTGGTCCTGCTGTGGGAATGGAGGGCATTAGCTTTGTCCTCAGAGGCTCTCATGGCTCTGAAATATCACGTCTGAACCAGTATTTGTGGCGATTTGGGAATGTCTTGTCTCATTTGGGGTCATTCATCTCATGGTCCCGGTTTCTGAGCGCAGGTCTGTCCTACTGGAACCCATTGGACCCAGGTGCCTTACAATAGCAGTGACCCTTTCGTCCTCTTGTTTCAATTTTCTGTCTTTCCAGAGAGAGGGAACGGACGATTGTTCTTTACCTTGTAGAAGGACACATAGCTTTGAATGCAGCAGATGCAGGGTTTTAATTATCGTCTCTGATTTTGATTAGAAAGCTTGATGTCACATCTGTTGGTTCCAGCGCCATTTACACCTTTGGGCTCTTTCCTCTGTCCCGGGTTAGAGGAGTTTCAGTGTTTCAGACGTTATAAGGAGCAAGGCCAGCATTTCTTTAACTCCTGATGCCCACAGGTGGTCCCCATCTGGTCAGGGGAGACTGGCGGTGGGGTTCTGGCGCGGGGTCTGGCTGCCATGCTCCCCGCAAGGAGCAGGGGCCGGCTTGTGGGCGGAGGGCGGTGTGGGCACCCGTGTGTTTCGCGGTGACCTGCCGAGACCTCCCTGGGGGCTACCCTGGCCCCTTGCTGGGCACCGCCAGGCCCCGTGTGGGCAGTGGGCGGGGGCCCGACTCACGGCTCGTGTCCGCCCTGCAGCATACCAGCGCCGGCGCTGAAGGTTCCGGCCAGGCCCTGGCATCCCCGGGCTCTTGTCTGGAGGAGTTCAGGAGTGCGCCGTTCATCGAGTGCCACGGCCGCGGGACGTGCAACTACTACGCCAACGCTTACAGCTTCTGGCTTGCCACGATCGAGAGAAGTGAGATGTTCAAGTAAGTCAGGAGGGCCCCTCTGCGGCGTTGGGACCCGTGTGACCCTGGCACAGAGTCTTGGAGGGTCGGCACGCCCTGATTAGGGCTGTGTCTTCCACGAGCGATCCTGAGCACCCGACATGTCGCTCCCGTGGCAGCCGCGGTGCTCACTCCAGTGTGTGCGCTGGGTGAGTTCTGAGGGACGTGAGCAGACTGGTAGCCCCATGAAAATCAAAGTTAATTTCAGCCCAAACGCACTGAAATCAATAGGGAAGACCCTCCTTTTCTTCCCCATTAGGATTTCACTGTTGACACAACTGCCCAGGGGCTGCTGGCTTTGCTGACGTGGCCGTGGAGCCCGGTGCAGTTGGGATGGAGAGGGCGCCGACCAACCCTCTGTCCTGTGTGCAGCCCTTGCTGGGCCAGGCACCGGGGCCCACGAGCCCCAGCAGCGACTGGTCGCTGCCCACATAAGTACCGCTCCCCGCTGGAGATGCGCCTTCCCGTCTGCGCCTTCTCGGGGGGAGGGGGCGGAACCCTTCTGGGAGTCTGCCTCAGGTTCCTAAGTGAGCTCACGAAAGGCAAAGCAACACTCTCTAGTCTTGTAGTATTTTAAGCACCAAAATAGCACCAGTTACTTAACTGGTAGCTTAATGAGACTTTCCAGGTAACTGGAAATTTGACCTCAACTCTCGGGACAGAACCTTACCGTCAGTTACCTAATTGAGCACTTGGGTGTATCAGGTCCTGGGGCTTCCATTGTAGGGTTAATAGGTGATAATGAGTTGGTTTTTTGGTTTTGTTAGTTTGTTTGTTTTGAACCAGCAGCTTGGCACAATGAACTGAAAAATTAGATTAGATCCCATTATTTCAAATAATTAATTTGAGGACGGTTAAGATTTTCACAGAAGTTGCTAAAATCAGCAGCCCTAATTTTAGGACATTACTTTGATTATATGGCTACTTTAGTTTTAATAGAACTTGTTTAGTCCCAAGTTCAGCCTTCACGCCTCTAACAGTCAAATAAGGTAGAATTTCTAGGATCAAGGATGCATTTGAGTTACTAACTGTCTCCCCCCCGGCCTCCAGACTACCGCGTATAACCCAGCAAAAGCTTACAGAAGCATTTCAGGGTCTAGTAATTATTCTGGATTCGCTGTTCGTTACACATTCGGCTGGTGTTTAATGAGCAGTTACTCTGCGTGTGAAGGTAGCGGAGAAGAGATCTTCCTCTGCGGGCGGAGTTTACGGTCTGGTGGAGGAGAGAGGCGGGAGGGGGAAGGACAGGCTGAGGGGACAGGGCGGCGCGCGCAGTGGGTGTGGCTCAGACTGGGGAGCCAAGTGGACACGGGGTGGCTGTTTCCGGTTCTGTGCCCTCCCCGGAGCGCACTTGGGCGGCCACCATCCTCAGGGCCAGGGATGGGGGGTACACTTGATCGCGTGCCTCCCTCCCCCCATCGTGAGGGCAGGTGACATCCAGCAAGGTGTCCGTTCACTAGGGCGAGCGGGGGTTGCCGCTTGTCCCGGGCTGGGGCCCCCTCCCATCCGACCCCTCGGAGACCTCCGGGACTGCGGGGGAGGCCCGAGGACCTGGCCCGCCCCGCCGAGCCGCGGCGCGACGGCCGGTTTCTGTGTCGTCCCGTAGGAAGCCCACGCCGTCCACCTTGAAGGCCGGGGAGCTGCGCACACACGTCAGCCGTTGCCAGGTCTGCATGAGGAGAACGTAATGGCGCCCGGCCCTGCGCTAACGTACAACATGGTGCTACTCCCTCCTCTTCCCCTTCTATTTTTTAACAGCAACGAACCCTAGAAATATATCCTGTGTACCTCACTGCCCAGTATGAAAACCGTAAAGTGCCTTATAGGAATTTGCCCAACTAACACCCCCTGCTTCGGTGGCCTCTACTTGCTGAAGGAGAAACAAAGACCGTGATAAGCTGTCCTAGTGACATACCAGGTGGCACTTGTGATGAAATAAAAGTGTAAGTCTGTCCTACAATCCAGTGCACTGACGTGTAGCGTGAGAGCTCCATCAGAAAACCAAAGGGTGCTAGGAGGTGTGCGGGGGCTTCCGTTCTGCTCGAAAGCCCGTCTCCACTCTGTATCACAGCAGCTGCCTTTTCAGTCCCGGGAGGGACGTCTGTCTGTGTCCCTGTCAAGCCGGGTCTGTACGAACAGCGGCCACGCGGCCACCGTGTGTCGGGGCCGCACGTGGAGCGGCGGGCTCAGCAGCCGGACCTTCCAGCCCCCCCAAACATACGTCGAGGTCTCTCTGCTCTGTGTGGTACTAAGCAGCTGCTTTTGCAGAAGCCACGAATTTCCTGTGGAATGCAGATGGTCCAAAAGTAGGCAGAAATTAAATATATATATTTTAGTAATTTATATAGATGTCAGCAATTAGGCAGGGCAAGTTTTTGTTTCATTTCCACTGTTAAAATAAAGCTTACATCGTTTCTTCCTCGGAAAGACTGTGTTGTCCTTTCACGTAGATTTTTAACACACTCGGGTTGGATGGAAACGTCCGTTTTCACTGTTCACCTCGAACCCAGAACTCGTGTGTCGCCAAAGCCAAAGCCAGGCTCGGGAGCGTGGTGTCGATGACGGTGAAGCATGTACTTTGAGCTTTACTGTTTGTATTCTGTATTAAGCATCTTCAGGGTTTTAAACACTAATCACAACTGAATGACTTGACTGCAGAACCGCAACCGTAAAAAGGCCTTCATTTCGTTTGTATTCCTCATTCTGTACCCTGGAGTGGAAAACAGCCCCGCAGGATCTTAGTCTCAGTGTCCCACAGGGCGGCGCCTTCGCGGCTCCCCCGTTCTCGCGAGCGCCGCGCAGACGTCAGGGAACGGACGGATTGCAGGAGAGCAGAAGGGACCACTGTCCCTGAAATGACACTTCATCCCAAGTCTCCAAAAACGGTTTTAAGACTACGAAGGCCTTTTATGTAATTTCTTTAACTGTGTATTTCTTAAAAATTCAAATTTGTAATAAAACTATTTGTATAAAAATTAAGCTTTTATTAATTTGTTGCTGGCATTGCCACAGAAACATTAAAAGTTACCACACAAGCCACTAATAAAGCTGTAAGCTCTGCCCACCTTACATCATACTTATTTCACAGTTCTTCCAAATGACAGAGCCAGACTGCGCATCACCTACAGAAACTACTGCAAAGGAAGATGATTGGTTTTCCTCTCCCACCCTTCCTCCCCCCCCCCCGCCCCTCTGTCCATCCAGACTGCCATCGTCCCTCCGTCCATCCCTCCATCCATCCATCCCTCCGTCCACTGTATGTAAACTAAGGATTTGTCACTTTCCAGATCCTGGTTAGATATAAGATAAACAGAGATGAACAATACAGATTAACAGATGAATAACACATACACCCAGTCATAAAAAGCGGATTCATGGATGCCCTGGTGGCCCAGTCAGTTAAGCATCTGCCTTCAGCTTAGGTCATGATCCCTGGGTCCTGGGATCGAGTCCTGCGTTGGGCTCTCTGTTCTCAGTGGGGTGCCTGCTTCTCCCTCTGCCTCTCAGCCTGCTCGTGTGCTTTCTCTCTCCCCAATAAATAAATACGATATTAAGAATTAATAAAAGTGGGTACAGCGAGTGGGGGCAGAGGTTAGAACTGAGAATACGGCTATGTGAGGGACGGGTGGCTGGGGTTCAAGCCTGATGTGAAGCTAGAAAGAAGATGGCAGATTGTTTTTCCTGATCTCAGTTTTGGTTTACACCCGATCAAACATGACCCCCGGGGAATGAGTGCGACACTGCGTGTTCCGGAAAAAGCTCTAAATGCTGCGGTGTTCTGGTTATCGCACCCGACAGAGCTGTCACGAGGACGGACTGGGACAGCGGGTGAACGTGACCTCATGTGCGTGAGCAGGAAACCCCACTCCCGGTCTGGTTTCGGGCACTCCCTCCCACCACCCATCTGTGATAAAACTGAGCAAGACGTTTCCTTTGCCTTCCTTACTATACAGGAGGATAAGGGGAGCGAACCCTGAGCCATCAGGCTTGACTCCTACTGAAGTCACAGACACAGGGCACCCCCTATGGCCGCCATCTGGGAGCATTTTGTTTCTATGTGTACGAGTGATTTCTTACACATCACTAGGTACTAGACACAGCTGGTGTGTCTAGGAAAGTACAAAGAAGGCGATGACACCGTGAATCCCAGCTTTCAGATCCTCTGCGTTTTGTGTCTTATCCGAGCAGGTTTTACGTGTTAGTTTTAGAATTCTCCTCCAGGAAAAGGGGTTGAGGCTGACGGACGGTTCTGTGAACTGCAACATACATACACGTTCATGGAGGCGTCATCAGAATCAGTCCCCAGAAGGGCTAGAGCGCCCCGAGATAGCCCCTCCGGCTCTCGCTCCGGGGAGGCCTGCCCCCGCCCCCACCCCCGGGCGCCTGACCGCCCACCTCCCTCTCTGTCTCTCTTCTCTTCAAGAGTGCAATCAGAGGGGCCCCCGGGGTGGCTCAGTGGGTTAAAGCCTCTGACTTCGGGGCGCTGGGGTGGCTCAGTGGGTTAAAGCTTCTGCCTTCGGCTCAGGTCATGGTCCCAGGGTCCTGGGATCGAGCCCCGCATCGGGCTCTCTGCTCCGCAGGGAGCCTGCCTCCCCCTCTCTCTCTGCCTGCCTCTCTGCCTACTTGTGATCTCTGTCTGTCAAATAATAAATAAACCTTAAAAAAAAAAAAAAAGAAAAGAGTGCAGTCAGAGCGTGTAACCCCCGACACCGGCCCACACTCAGCGCGGCACACTGGCCGTCCTCAGAGTTGTTGCTCTTTGCGTCTGTGGTGTGCCCCCTCCTGCTGGGGGCTTCTGCAGTCACCCGTCAATCGAAGGACATTTGGGCTATTGCCAGTCTCTGCTGATGGTGAATAGAGAATGAACTTTCACGTTCGGGCTTTTGTGGGAACGTAAGTTTGTACTTCTTCAGAGTAAATACGCAGGACTGGGATTGCTGGGTCACAGGGGGTTGTGGGTTTGCCAGTGTGAACACCGTCTGACCGTTGTGCGGAGGCGCTGGGCCATTTCACGTTTCCTCCAGCAACGCACGGGAGCTCCAAAAGCACCACGTTCACTCTGAGTTGGGGACTGCCAGTATTTTTGGTGTCATTGTGACCTGTAGAGGCACGAAGCCGTACTTCCAATTTGCCCTTCCCAAAGGGCTCAGGTTGTTGACCATCTTCATGCCTTTTCTGGCCATCAGCACCTCCTCTTTTTGGAAGTATCTATGAAGTTTTGCTCATTTCAACAATTGTTTCTTTTTTTTTAATTGTTTTTATTATGTTAGTCGCCATACAGCACATCATCAGTCTTTGCTGTGGTGCTCCGTGATTCCTTGTTTGCGTACAACACTCAGTGCTCCATGCAGTCCGTGGCTGCCTTAGCACCTGCCACCGGGCTCACCCATCCCCCAACCCCGCTCCCCTCTAAAACCCTCAGTTTGATTCCTGGTAAAAAATTGTTTCTTTGTGTACTGTTGAGTTTTGAAAGTTCTCTGATGCTGTGCTTACAAGTCACCGGCTAGAGAAATGATTTGCAAGTTCACGCTCTTACCAGTCTCTCTCACCGGCTCGAGGTTTTCATTTTGAAATGAAATGTCAGCATCTTCTCTGTGCAACGTGCTTTGGTATCATGTTAAAGAACTTTTTGATTACCCCTTAGTCACAAAGATTTTTTTCTCCTGTTTTCTTCTAAAAACTTTATGGTTTTACTGACGACATTTAGATCTGGGATCCAGTCTTAAATTTTTTCAGTCAGTGAAATCCACATAACTTGAAACTTGCCACAACTCAGTCAACAATTCAGCGGCATCTGGTACATTTACAATGTGGTTTTACTACCTCTATTTCCAAAACGACATGTATCTTCATCACCCCACTTCCAAGCCCATTCAGCAGTGACTCCCAACCCCTGGCCACCCCTGGTCTGCTTTTGGACTACGGATTTTCCGACTCTGGGTTCCGCGCAGTGCGCTGATTCGGTGGGTGACCTCCGCACCTGACGTCTTCCACCGGAAGAAGCATCCCCGTACACGAACAGTGCAGCTCTGCACACCGTGTGTCCGCGCCTTCCAGCCCGTTTGCAGTTTTTTGCAGTCTGTATTGAGGAGCGGAACTGATGAGTCCTGTGGTCACTCTAAGTTTGGGAGGAGACATCAGATGATTTTCCGCAGAAGCTGGACCATTCTCCACCCCCACCAACCACACGCCAGTGCCTCTGTCTCACATCCTCACCGGCCCTTGTATTCTCCGGGGTTGGGTTATAGACATTCTCCTGGGTGTGAGGTGGTATCTCATTGCAGTTTCGATTCGCGTTTTCCTTACTCCTAATCACGTTCAGCATCTTGTCATGTGCTTATTGGCCATTTACGTATCTTTGAAGAAAAAGCTTTAAGTCCTTTGCCCATTGAAAAAAATTTTTTTTGATAAGCGTTCTTTATTCTGTGTATTAGACCCTTCTCAGTTACATGATTGGCAAATATATTCTTCCCTCATGGGTTATATTTTTACTTTCTTGATAATGTCCTTCAATGCACAAAATTTTACAATTTTGATTAATTACAATTTATCTATTTTTCTTGTGCTGCTCATGCTCGTGTCATAGCAAAGAATGCATTGTCAGATCCAAGGCTATGAACATTCACCCGTTATGTTCTCCTGTAAGCATTTTATGGTTTTAGCTCTTATATTAGGTCGATGGTCCACTCTGAGTTAATTTTTGTAAGAGATTGGGGGTCAATTCCACTCTTTGGCATATGTATTTCCAGTTGTCTTCCACCGTTTATTAAAAACACGATCTTTTCCCAATTGGATGGTCTCGACACTTTGGTCGAAGATCAGTTGGCCATAGATACGTGTGTTCTATGATCCATTCTGACTTATTTTTTAAATGACATGTAAGTTTTAGATTAAGGCTTATTTCACATATAGGTATCTAATTGTTCAGATTTTGTAAAAGGCTACCATTTCTTCATTTAATTGATTTTATAACTTGTCAAAACTAATTGCCAATGCTTTCTGTGGCCCTATTTCTTGGACTCTATTTTGTTTCATTGATCTCTATGACTGCCTTCATCAAGGCAGTGATTAAGCTTTAATTGATTAAATTTAGCTTTAAATTAAAGCCTGATTAATTTAGCTTAACGTAAGTCTTCACATTAGTGGGTGTGATTCTTCCCACTTTGTGTTTCCTTTTCAGAATTGTTTTGGCTAGTCTAATTTCTTTGCTTTTCTATACAAATTTGAGATTTAGCTTTCGGTAAATCCTTTTTGTGATTTTGATTGGAATTTTATTAAACCTATTCATCAATTTGGGAAGAATGATCAATTTTACTATACTGAATCTTACATTCCAACAACACTGTATGTCTTTTCATTGATTTAGATCTTTGTTGATGTTTTAATGATCATTTTATAGGTTTAAGCCTACAGATTGTGTACATTTTGGTTAGATTCATACCTGCATATTTATTTTTCAGAGCCATTGTAAGTAGGATTATTTTTAAATTTTTGTTTTCCAGTTGTACATACCTAATCTATAGAAATATGATTGATTTTTTTGTGTCTATTGATTCGGATCCCATGACATTGCCAAGTTTACTTCATAGTTCCAGGAGGATTTTAACATTACTTATTTATTTGACAGAGATGGACACAGCAAGAGAGGGAACACAAGCAGGGGAATAGCAGAAGGAGAGGGGGAAGCAGGCTTCCTGCAGAGCAGGACCCTGATGTGGGGCCCGATCCCAGGATCCCGGGATCATGACCTGAGCCGAAGGCATAGGCTTTAACCCACTGAGCCACCCAGGCGCCCCATCCAGGAGGATTTTTTATAACTTTGTTAGGGTTTTCTACATAGACAAGCAGGTTTTTTATGAATAGGGACAGTTCCATTCTTTCCTTTCCATACTCTAGTTCCCACTTTGCTTTTTTTCCTTGCTTTTTTGCACTGGCTAGCACTTCCAGTCCAATGTTGAATAGGAGTGGGAAGCACGGACATACTTCCCTTGTTTTTGATCCTAAGGAAAAAGCATTTAGTCTTTCACCGTAAGGATAATTTTATCTGTAGGTTTTTATATAGATGCTTTTATACTTGACAGTTTTTATCATGAGTGGATGTTAAATTTTGTCTCAAATGCTTTTTGTGCATCAACTGTTACGGTTATGGGAAGCTTCTTTAGACGATTAATATCATAGATAGCAGAGATGACCAGAGGTCGGGCCAGTGTCACATTTCCAGGAAACAGCACACTTGGTTATAAGCCCTCACCCTCTTGAAGCATCACTCCCTATGAATGATGTGTTGTTCTCTGGCTGCTTGTAAGATTTCTCATTTTTTTCAATTTTCATATTATTGCTTATGACATGTCTGGCGTGTCATAAGTTCGCAGAACCCTTGAACCTGTGGATTTATATCTTTTTCCTATGGGGAATATTGCTGTTTTGGGCAGGACATTGATCTGGTCATGTTCAAGGCTCCAGGTTCCAGCTTAGCTCCCATGGTCTGTGGTTCCAGGGTCAGATCTGTTTCTGCAGTGCCACTCAGATCTGTCCTGCATGAATGAAACCCTGTGCCTCCTGGGGTGTGGGCGGAGTGGTCGGTCCTCAATGTCATTGCCATGCTCCTTGGGGTTCGAGCTTTGTCTGCATCAAACCAAGACGAGTCCAAGCATTTGCACAGAGCTTTGCAGTCTTCTTGTCAAGGTCTATCCTCCTTGTGACCTCCCCATTGCTTTCCAGTTTTCATGGTCTTTACCTGCCTTACCTTGTGCACACTTCCTGTGACTGCAGCCATGCTTGGGCTGGAAGAGGATGGGAGCAAAGGAGAAATACAGTCAGTTCCCCCACTGGTGTGGTGGTCTGTCTAGACCTGGTTTTCTGTGCCTCTGATAGCTGCTCCATGGTGGGAAAGACAGGCTGGGCTGTGCTTACTCAATCTTAACCTGGAACCTGTATCAACATGATTGCAGTTTAGAAGTGTGGAGCACTGGTTTTGATGGCGGTGAGTATGACGATGACAGAAGAGGAACAAGTGACTTGACTTTGCTTGATTTTAACATTTTTCCCCTCTTATTTCTAGTGCTTGAATGCACTCTAAGTCATCGACTTAGTTAATTATAACCCAGCGGCTATCTATGTTAATAGATATGTCCTAGCTCTTCCCAAACTTTTTGGTTATAACTAACCATGCTTTCAGTAATATCCACTGGCTTTGCTCATTTTGCGACCATCATCTTCATAGGAGACCTCTCACGTCCTAGGGCTCAGATGCTGGGTCTGTCCCCCAGAATCTCTATTTGATCCAAGGGTCATTCTGTTGTTTCATGGAACTGGGCAGATGTGAGCTCAGATTCTGACCCTGCCACTTACAAACTCATGACTTTGGGCAAGGTGTATAACCTCTCAGAGATCTGCATAATCTAGGTCATTTTTATTTTGCAGTTCTTCCAAACCAGAATCAGACTGGGAGGAATTCATAGGAAAAGGAAAAACCGGTTTTGCTACACCCATCCTTCCTTCCATCCGTCCACCCACCGACCCTTCCACTTCTCCAGCATTCCTACACCGCGTGCTTACCGTTTCCCAGCTACCCGGCTAGGAACAGATTGAATGCACATAAATGGTATCAACCCCTTAAGAAATTTTCTCTTGGAAAACGATTCTGGAAGAAACCTGTAGCTGCTCTGGTACGTAACATGAGGTTATAGATCTAAAAACTATAGTCTCGGGCATGGGATGAGGGTCGACGACAAAGGGACATCATGAAAGTTGCCCACTAGAGCACGGACCTTGACGATGGGGGGAGGGACGAGGGCAGGTGAGAAACGTGTCCGGGAAGTGCGGACTGGGGCCCCAGCTGGGCACAGGGTCCAGCACTGCTGGAGACCGTTTCCTCCCTGTCCGCATCGTCTTCGCGCGTCCGTGAACCACGCCGAGGACACCTCCACGTTCAGGTCACTTCGGGTCACCACCCGGATCGCCGTCATCCCAACCGGACCCGCAGGACGCGGGAAGCGCTCGGCTTCCCCGATCCGGACGGCCGCTCCGCGGGGCGCTGTCGGGACCCGGGGCTTCGCGAGCCTCCCGCGCCGAGGGCAGGGCCCGACCCGCCTCTCTGGCCCGCGGGGTGTTCGGGTCGCGCAGTGAGGAGCGCCTCGTCCTTCCGCGAGTCCGCGCGGTCCCTGCGGCCCCAGACGGAACGACGCCGCCGCGGCGCTACCCGAGCGCGCGTCAAGCGCCGCCGCTGTCCGGGTCCGACCCTCCCCCGCGGGTCCGATCCGCTCCGGGTGCGGGACGCCGGCAGCGACGCGGGCGCGGCGGGACGGCGGGGCTTACAGGCGTCCCGCCCGTACCCTCCTGCCGGCGAAGCGCCGCGGCCCCGCAGAGACCGGCCGCCCGTGAGGGCACGGCGGGGAAGGCGCCAGGGCGCCGCGCGTGACCCCAGAGCGCAGGTGCCGGTTTGGAGCCGCCCGAGGGGCTTCCCCTCCCGCCCTGGCCGAGGCCTCCCGGATATCTCGTTCGGACCCTGCGGCCTCCGAAGCCGTGTCGCCGCCGTCCGAGCGGCTCTTCTCGGAAGGGACCATTGCGGGTCGTCCTGGCACCGGGCGCGGGCTGGGCCCGGTCCCTCCAGGCGGCCGAGAGGCGACGCCCCTGCAGCCCGCAGACACGCCCACCCGGCGCCGCCCCGCCCCTTCCGGTCCTCTCCGCCTCGCGTGCACCGTTTCGGGCTCCTCGGGCGTTCCCCGCTCCGCGGTGACTGAGTAGTTAAGAACGTGTGTTTTGTCTCCAGTTGCGGCTCCCGGGCGCGGCCGGACCCGCAGCAGCGCCTGCGCCCTTCCCGGCGCCGCCCCGCCGCACCCTGCGAGGCGTGGCCGCCTTCCGCCCCGCCCCTGCAGCGCCGCGTGCGGGGGGCTGCGGGTCCCGCCGGGTTTGACTCGCCCCCGCGCCCCGCGGCCCCCACTAGCGCCCCGTTTGTGCTGCCGGAGCCCCCGCCCCGGCGCCCGAAATAGCGGCGCGCGCCGGCCCCCGCCCCCCGGCTGCGCCTCGGCCCCGCCCCCCCCAGTCCCCGGAACCCCCGGAGCCCCCGGAGCCGCGAGCCCGAGTCACCACCGCCGCCGGGAAATGCCTTCTGCTCCGAAGCGGAGCCGCCGGGGACCGGAGCTTCGGTGCCGCGTGTAGCGTCCCTCCGCCGCCCCCAGGCAGTCCTCCTCGCTTGCTCTGAGCACAAAACTTCCCTGAGCTCAGGGCGGGCTTCCTGCTGCGGACGCGGAGACGCTTCCGACCCGGCCTCTGCGCGGGGTTCGGGCAAGCGGGGGCCCAGCGGCCTCCTCCCGCGCGGGGGCTGCAGGCGGCGCCGGCCTCCGACTGCGGGGCTCCTGCGGGGGCACCGGGGTCTAACCCGCACCCCCCCCCGTGGCAACACGGTGCCCTTTTCTCCTGTGTTTATAAAGGAGGTGACCAGGTGTCACCTGGACTCCGTGGCTGGGTCCGCTCGCGGATTTCTTGCAGCTGAGACAGAGAAAGCGGATGGACAATTCCTCCAAATCGGCAGAAGGAGGGCTTCTACCCGAGCTGGTGAGCGAGCGTCGTCATAGTCAAAATACAGCGAAAACCCGCGTCCTCGATACCCGCCACCAGCCTCACTGGGTGTGGTGCAGAAACAATGCATCTTGGAACACTGAAAAAATAAAATTAAGTTAAAAAAAAAAAGAAAAAAAGAAAACATGCATTGTTAAAGGATCAGGAAAGGAGGTCACTTGCCCTGCACCTGTCTGTTGTTCGGTGATTTCTTTCCTTGGTACTTAGGGAAATCCGGTCCCTAATTCGTGCGTGTCCCTAGGTAACTGCCCAGGGCTGTCTCTGCACGCTCAGTGCGGGAGTGATGGGGGCCCCGCGGTGCTCCGCGGCAGGTGAGGCTCTGGGAAGGTGTGCCTGGAGGTGTGAGCTCCATCCAGGGGCCTGGGGGAAGGCCGCTGGCTTGAGCTGTTCAGGGCCTTTCCAAAGAGGGTCGCATATGGGGAGCTAGAGGTGGCTCTCCAGGGTCAAGGGGAGGGATCCTGGAGGGCCAGCCTGGGGCCGCCCCAGGGCCCAGACCACAAGCTTGGCCATGAGGAAGGCTGTGGGCCGTCCTCACCCTGTCTGGGCCCCACCCGGGAGGACCAGGACCAGAATAACGGGAGGGGGGAGGGGAGACCCCTCACCAGCAGCCCTTCAGGTGACCCCCGCTCAGTTCTTGTTTTCTTTCTGTGCTACGGACCCTGTCACTCAGATGAAGCCCATGGAACGCTTCCCAGAAAAAATTTGTTTAAGAGTATACATAGCAGAATACATGCAGATCATTATAGGGAAGCTTTTTTGGTGTATTTTAGAGAACGCGAGTAAGCACTTACAGGGGCATGAGCTCCGTGAGCTGGGAGAGGGGCAGAGGGGCGGAGGAGGCAGAGGGAGAAGCAGACTCCCCACTGAGCAGGGAGCCCAAGGGCAGGGCTGGATCCCATGACCCTGACCCCGTGACCTGAGCTGAAATCAACAGTCTGAGGCTTGACGGACTGAGCCCCCAGGCGCCCCCATGTACTTTATAAGTCCACCAAATATACGATCTAGAGGCTGGTGTAATTCTATCTTAAAGTACTGCTGAACTTCATAATATCTGAAGTTTCTGGACTGTAATGGGTGTCTCTTTGCTGCCGGAGGGAACCTGGAGGTCCCCTGTCGGCCCAGGTTGCTGTTAGGGAGGGACAGGTGACTTCACCCAAGCACGGTCTGGACCATCTGCAGGCACAGGGAAAACTCCTCACCTACGGTCTCTCTAGATTCGCCTGGAAATACTGGACTTTTACTTCATTGTGAGCATCTTTATTGTACTTTGTGTCCAGAGGGAATGTCCAGCCTTTGAGACTAGACTGCCTGGGTTTGAATTCTCGACAACCACTACTCAGCCTGGCTTGTTTGCTGATCTGCAGGATTCCTTGCACAAGGCTGGGGGGAAAGTCGGCCGATCGGTGTCAAGGGCTTAGAACAGAATGTGGCAGGTACTCAGGCACCTCCCGGGTCTTTCCTTGGTGCTGCGCGGGGCCACAGCCAGTCCTCACCGCCCACCTTTCTGTGGGTTTAGAAAGAATCAAGACAACCCTAAACCTTTCCAGCACATTCCGTGATGCATTTCTCTTTGCTCAGCTGCTGCTAGCAAACCGGCTATAAATAGAAGTTTGTGTGTGTGCAGTCCTCTCGCTGCCGCGTGAGCCCCCGATGGCTCAGATGACACAGTGTTCCAGGGCCAGCCCTCGTCACCACAAAGTAACGTCCTAACAAGGCCAGCAGACACGGTCAGAACTCTACTAAGTTCTGGAGGTCACGGCCTGCTTTACCGGGTAGTGCTGGGGAGCTGCGTGAACATTCACACAGTCAGCAGAGCAGGCTCTGTTTTACATCGCTCGAGTCCTGCTGTATGATTTCAGATTTATGGGGAAATGACAATAAGCCTTCACGGCCTCTCAGTTTTCCCCGTTGTCTTAGATGATTTGTTCTAAGGGAAGTTTCTCCAAAGATACAAAGCCCCCTCCCCGTTCACACTCCCTCCGGGGTTCACGCAGGAGCATAGTGATGGCGAGAGCCAAAAACAGAGACCTGTGCCTCAGTACAAAGCCCTTACCAAAGACAGACCCCTCTGTTACGTTTCCTGTCACTTCAGTTGTTTCAATGACAGATCCTCCCGTCCCACGTGCGTGTTTCCCCTGTTCTTCCCCAAAGAGACCGTTGCATTAATTGAACGCAGTTGTAGAGGAAAAGTTTATTGCTTCTATAAAATTGATAAGGCGATTTCAAAAGGGTCTGCTTTTCAATCATACTGAAACTCGTTTGCAGAGAAGACCCATCCTTACTGATCTCCCAAATCCAGCCACGACTTGTGACCCATCCCCAAGTGTCCTGGCACCCGGCACGGTCACGGGAAAGCAAAGGGCTGAATTCTGTGTATAGGGTCTCACCCTCCTCTTCAGACTTGGTGTCTATCCTCTGACCTTTCTGCTCTGCTCCGTCACCAAGGACAGCACAGAGGAGATGTGTGTATCGGTCAGCTGTGGCGAGTAACAAACCACCCCAAACCTGACTTACCCCCGTGCATTGGCTGACGTGTCCGTAGGTGGGCGGTGTGGGCAGCGCCCCCTCACACGTCTGCAGGCAGGGCCGGGCTGGGGTTGGAGGCACGTGTCACTCATGATCCTGAAGGTGTGTCTTGGTGCATTCAGAGCTCCCAGATTCTTCAGAGAGAGAAGCCCGGGGCTGGGGTTCCTTGGGTGTGTCTCAGACTGTCGTATGTGCTGGTCCTCCCGCACTGAATGTTTGTGTCTCCCCGCAATCCATATGTCAGACCAAACCCCCGTCACACACTCCTGGTGGTTAAGAGATGGGACCTCAGGAAGCTGTTAGGTCACGAGTGTGGAGCCCTCACAACAGGGATGAATGCCTTGTAAGCGGCGGGGAGCCTCGCCCCTCCCACAGGTGAGTGCGGTAAGAAGTGCTGGACTGACCAGGGAGAGGGGACTCACGGGACCCCGGAGCTCCTGATGCCTTGGTCTTGGACTTCCAGCGTCCAGAACGCTGAGAAACACACGTCTGCCGTTTCTAAGCCCGTCTTTGGTGGTTTGGAACAGCAGCCTGGAGGACAGGGCTCGGAGTTACACGGTGCAGGGGTGAGTGTGAGCACAGGACGGGTGTGGGTGAGTGTGTTGTCGGCTGTAAGACCCTCACGTCATATGACGTCACACTGATCACAGGACCCTCACGGATCTATGGTCCTCTTCGTAACATTGGAAACACCTATGTTTCTGGGCATAAGAAGAACCTCCTTTTCCCCAAGAGTTTCCCCGTGCTCTAACGTTCTGTTTTGTCTAGTTTTCGCTCCGACTCCCTCTCCTTTACTAACACGTTATTGAACCTTCTGGAAACACAAAGAAGAGGAAATGGGGCATTCTCGTGGAATGCTGGGAAAGCAGCCTTCTCAGCCATCGGGCCGGGATTGGTTCCGTGTGCGCTGTTGGGTTTCTTCTCATCGTGGCGCTTCCTTCACAAGCCGTCTTCCGGGAGCTTTCAAACAGGGCGGGAGAGAAGGGGCACCCACAGGGTCTCCCTGCAGGCAGGCTCCCCCAGGGCCCCCGCTGGTCCGGCGGCAAGCGCAGGGTGAGCCTGGGGTCCGGGAGGGGCTGGGGGGGGCTGCGCAGTGGGGTCTCCAGCCCTCCCTAGAGGAGCCCTGCACCTGCTGCTCTTCTGAACAGAGGACTGGTCTTTTGAAAAGCAGAGCGACTGAGCGGAGGGGGACACCCCGTGGGAAGGACCCCTTACCGAGCGCAGCATCTCGAAGGCTGATTGGCAAGGTCAGGGAGGTCACGCCAACAGTGGGACGGAGGGAGCCCACTTCTGGGCCCTGAGGAATTGGCTGGACTGTGGATGTAAGCACAGCTCAGGGGTCCCTCTGCTCCCCATGCCCGTCTGTTCCTGTGTGGGGATAGCAGCCTGCCCGCTGTTGGGTGGCACACCACGCCCTGCTCCAGGGGACAGCTCTCAGCTCTCAGCTGTCTGTCCCACGAAGCCTGAAGGGGCCACTCCTTCGCCTGCTCCTTCTTGACTGGTTCATCGACCCTGGGAGCGAGTGCCTGGCCCACGGACCCTGCGGGCTGTAATGACGGCTCCCTGTCCACGGGTAGAGTTCTTCGTGGTTTCCCGGAGCCTACGGTTCACGGAGTGGTCTACTGTAGGCTTTCCTGAGATGCTAAAAATTCCCAAAGTAAGTGAAAAGCCCACCTGTGGGTCCCTGGGACGTTCTGGTTTGCTCGACGTCCCCTCATTCGGCAGAGACCGGAGGAGTTTTAGAGGCTCCTCCAGCAGGATTCCTTTGTCCCGGCGACCCAGCCCCCCTCCCACCCTGCTCTGGGCCTGGGAGGCCCGTCCAGGCTGGCTCCGTGGTCATGCTGCCCCCTGCCCGGCGTCTGTCACAGGAGATGGAACTCCGGGGCCAGGGGAGGGGGTGGGGTAGGCAGGGGTGCTGTGTTGGTCTTCCGAAGCCTGCATGCTGCTCCCGGCTCTGGGGCCTTGGGCACCGTCCCTCCCCTGTCCCCAGCCCCAGGGCTGGAGGCCCTGCTGTTACTGCTTGCTCTAATCCAGGCTCATCCTGGCCACCAGATTCTTGGTCAAATCGTCCTCTAGGTCACCTACTTGCTGTGCCCTGGGCCTTGCTGGCCCCTGACCCATGCACATAGACCAAAGCCTGAAGTGAAGGCGGGGAATTAGAAACAAGCCTTAGTCGGGTGGTTTAAGAGGCCACAATTATGATTCACATGAAACACTAGGCATCCCCTTCCCCCCACTGTGGGCCGACTTGTGTTCCCTCCCCAGTTCCTTTGTCCAAGCCCTAACCCCCCATTCCTGTGTGATTGCAGCTGGAGATGGGGTGTGAGGAGGTGACCGGATGAAATGAGGTCATGGCATAGACCCTGATCCGATAGGGTGGGTGCCTTGCACGGAGAGAAGGAGAGAGACCGTGTACGCAGAGCTCCAGGAGAGGCTGTGTGGGGACACAGATACAGGCGGCCATCTAACGCCAGGCAGGAGGCTCTCTTCAGAACCTGACTGTGTAGGCACCCCGATCTCGGACCTCCATCCCAGCCGTGTGAGGAGCAGATGTCTGTTGTATAAGCCGCAGGCTGTGGTCCTTGGTTACAGCAGCCCAAGCTCTAAGACACCTCCAGTTCCATACGGTCTCCAAGGTGGGCCACGAACTTGACTCCAAAGTTCTAGAGGAGGAAAATACACGATCTGTATTGATTTTCTACCTCTATTTCAATCTCTATTGATTTACTACAGGTGCAACATAATTTTTAAGTGCCTCTCTGTGTCCCCAGTTTTAAATTTTCTTCTGTGGAGAGAGAGAGAGAGAGAGAGAGAGAATGTGTGTGTCTACACCTTAATGCTCCTTGGAACATCCTCTTAACCCCTTGCTTTCATTTCTGTACCAGCACCTGTTACATACACGGCATCTGTCACGTATGTCACCGTTTCCTGAAGATCACCTGTTACGTGCGTCACTGCTGCTTAGAGGTTTAGACGGAGCAGAGATGAGACGAAGTTGATTCAGCCGCATCCTGTCTAATTAGAAAGTGGCAGAGTAGAAATCTGTCTAATTGAGGGAGGGCACGCGTACATGTCCACAGCCCGGACAGCATTCAGTACAGTGGAAAGAAGCAAGTAGGGACGGTCCCTGGAGACCTCAGAGCGCAGCGGAGGGCGGGGCGGTTCCCTGCCGCTGATGCGCTCCTCCCGGGACGCACCTGCATGGAGCAGCCGAGCTGCCCCGGGTGAGGGCTGGTAGGAAGGAGGGCAGGGGAGATCCGGTTTTGTCGTGCTGACTGGGGCGATGAGAATGGGAAGGGCAGAGACCGCGTCTACTGGAGGGAAATCTGGGTCTGCTGGGGACTCGGGCTGCCCAGGTGTGCCGAGAATCGGGCTGGACATGGCAATCGCGCCAGCCTGCCGCGGTCAAGGCCCAGGAGGCAGGCAGCAGGGATTCCCCGAGGGGCTGAGGAGCTGTCGAAGCGGCCGCTGCGGGGACAGCAGAAGCAGGAGCACCGCCTCCCGCCAGCACCGCCCCTGCTCAGGAGCATCTGGGCGTGTCTGCAAGGGTCTGAGAGCCGGTTCACCTCTGCGCCCCGAGACGGGACTGTCCGCGATACGGAGGTCATGTATGTGCCTGTCATGGTTTCCTCGGGCTGGAAACCACGGGAACTTTTTGTCTCACATGCAGGAGGTCAGCAGTCTGAGATCAAGGTGTCTGCAAGGTCTGGTGGAGTCCTTCCGTCCTTCCCTCTTCCCAGGCCTGGCGGTGGCCGTCCCTCCGTGGCCTTCCTTAGCTTCTAGAAGTGTTGCTCCAGCCTTGGCTTCCGTTGTCACCTGATGCTCTCCTCTTCTTAGGAGGATGCCAGCCACATGGGGCGGGTGCCACCCTGCACGGTGACCTCTGAGCTCGTCCCATCTGCAGTGACCCCGTTTCCAGGTAAGGTCACATTCCCAGGTGTGGGGTAAGGAGTGCACCCGTCATGTTTGGGAGACACAGTCCACACCACAGCGACTCCCCAGTAAACGCTTTTGGTGCAGCAGGGGCCCCGAGCTCGCTCTCCGAGGCGTCTCTCTCGAAGGATTTCCAACGCCAGCTCCTGCTGTAGCCACGGCTGCCTCACTCTGATGGTTTCAGAAACGTCGACGCCGTGGCCCGCTGGCGGGGTGAGTTTGTTCTCATCCGTGGGAAGGACCAGGCTGCTCTCAGACGCTGGCAAGTTTATCTTTACGTGGGCAGGAAATGAATCCGACACGCACCTCCTCCCGGGCCGTCCTTCACTGGGGCGCTGCTGTTAGAACCCCACGTCAGGTTTGGGGTGACTTTGGGTTGAGAGCCGCACGGGTCTGTGTTCTAACGATACGACTCTCCGCAACACGTTTTCCAAAACACCTTTTCTGTTCATCAGAATTCGAGACCTTCCAAATAACAGTTCTGTGGGCTGTTCACGACTTGACAGCCTAGCGACTGCCCTTTATCTGCTTTTAAATGAAAGGTCAAGAGGGTTTGCGTTGCCCTAGGGTCGAACTGAAGGCAGCGAGTCCCCAGGGGTAAGCGAGACGGGGCATTGCCGTGGCCACCTGACCCCAGGGCCGTTCCCGCCTGCGGAAGCGAAGCTCTGGTTATCCCAGGGGGAAAGAAACAGTTCATTCAAGATTGTGCCTGTGTTCTTTTTTATTGTCTTAGAAGGTCTATGATTTTGGGCAGTTTGGTTCTGAAGAAGAGGAGCCTGCCCTCGGACAGACAGCTTCTCCTGAGACGGCTGCGTGGCGAGGGTGACGTGAAGTCCAAGAAGCCACAGTGCACGCTCAGTGGACAGTGACCGCCCCACGGGGCTTACCGGGTGGGGCAGCTGGCGATGGTTCCTTGGCCCCTCTCGGGACGCTGACCTTGAGGAGCATTTCTCGATGTGAGGACTGTTTATCCGTCCTCCGCTTTCAACGCTCTCTGGCTAAACAAAGGTAAGCCAGACGACACCCCCAGGCCCCAAAGGGACGTTAGCCTCCTGCTGAAACAATATTTCAGGACTGAGGACATGTTGCATTTTTTCCCGTGACCAAAGAATTGGTTTGAACAAGTAGCCTTGATTTCTTTCTGCCTTTTTTTTTTTTTTTAAAGACTGTTTATTTGAGAGACACAGAGAGAGCACAAGCAGGGGAAGCAGCAGAGGGACAGGGAAAAGCAGGCACCCCACTGAGCCGGGAGCCCGACATGGGACTCGATCCCAGGACCCTGGATCATGACCTGAGCCGAAGGCAGATGCTGTACTGACCGAGCCCTCCAGGCGCTCTTTCCGCTCTGTCTTGAGTGACAGTGATGGACACCAGAACCTTCCGTGTTGGTAGGAAGCTCTCAGATCCGCCGCATGCCCGATGGCTGTTCTGTGCTCGTGCCTCCTGAGCGCCCGGAGTGTGTGAGCGGTTTGCCTGCGCCTCACATGGAGACCTTACCACAACGGGGTGGGGCTCACGGTGCTCTCCGGATCAGCTCTGCGGAGCGGCCAAGAGACGGCCCCGAGACTGTCCCCAAACCTTGGTGCGGAGGCTTGGAGTACCCGCCCCTTTGCCCGAGGCCTCGACGTTCTTGGCCGACGTTCCTTGGGCTTCCGGCGAGGACCCACCTCTTGGACTCTTAGGACCCCAGCTTCCCTCTTTCCCTTTTAGGGAGGGGCTTTCTATGCCAGAGAGGCCCCTGACGCCGGGAGCCGCTCCAGCGGAACTCATCCCCCATAGTCGGGGGCGTCCACTGTCGCCAGAACTGAGGGCCCCTTCAGGGGACCCCCAAACGCCCTGCTCCCGCTTCGGCCTCTCTGCCTCCCTCCGCTCCCAGACTCGAGAATAACCCCACGTGGGGGTCTGCCCTTCTCCGAGCCTTGCCGCCAGGATGCGTCTTGGAAACTCCCCTCGGACGGCACAGCCGCCCGAGGAAGCGGGTCTTGCCCTCATGGCTCTGGGGACGGCTGGGTGGAATTTGTGTCGTCACGATGGCTCACGTGGTCACCAAAGCCAGACTCTGTGGCGGAAGCAGGACGTGTCCTTCCACGTTTTAATTGCTTCCAAGAATGACCGGATGATTTTGTTCCTTTGAAAGACCCAGGAGAATATAGGAAGCGTCCCAGAAAAGCAGAGGGAGTCCCTGCGCGGTTTCTGTTCTCGTCCGGCTCCGTGGATGGGATCCGAGCGCCTGGGAAGGAGCAGGCTGGCGGGGAGAGGGGCTCCCGGGGCAAGGTCTCCCTCCGTGACGGATGCTCCGAGCTGCTCTCATTAAGAGGGGCTGCCGCTCCCACCGCGGTGGCCCGAGCCCCCCTCCACTCACCCCTGTTGAAGGCGTGAGAACATGTGCGGGGGGTCTCGAACCCAGGGCTGTGCCCCCGGGAGCCTGGACACATAATTCCCACCCACCCTGTTACAGAGATTCCTGCCTTGTGGCAAATCGGGAAGGCTAGGCCGGTTTTCCATGGAGGTGCTTTAAGGCTTAACCGCTCTGGTGAGTCTGACAGAGACCTTCCTGCCTGTCCTCTGACCCGCTGGTCCGAGCAAGCAGATGCTTCTGTAAGGGAGAAAAAGGAAAGGGAACAAAAGAAAAAAGAAGACAACGCACCGTCATCGTCTGTGATTTTCTGTGTTCTTTTGTCAAAAGGACTGGAGAGGGTACTCAAAGCAAACTTTCTGGGGGGACCGCGGCTTCCAGCTGGGTTTGGGCGTTTGTATTTTCAGGGGAGAAGGGACATTCTCGGGTGTCCAGGAGTCAAGGGTGTCGGGGATGGCGGCTGGTTGAACGCTTAGGCCACAGCGTGTCGATGTCACAAGGACGTTGGCTCTGGACCCCAGACTCCAAGGGGCCGGGCAGGTGCTGAGGGCCCGAGACTCACTGGGTGTCCCCCCAGGGAGGGTAGCGTCTGGAGGGAGGTCATCAGTCCCTCGTTTCAGGGTGTTACATGGTCAGGTGAGGGTCCAGCACAGCCGCTCTGGGACGAGGACCGTGGTGTCGGAGTGCTCTGACGGGGCCGAGTCAAGGTGCCGAGCTCCGGAAGCAGGTGCTGGGCTTAGTGAGGAAAGTGTCCTTAAGGCTGAACGTCCCCACTGAGGTCTGAGGGCCCCCGGCCGCACTTCTGTGGAGACCCGTCTGGGGATTTACGTCCCTGCGTGTCAGCTGTTCTGTTGTAGGGGGTGAAGGGTCTGGGGCGGCTTCCACGGCTGCCGCCAAGTCCTCACGCCCTCCCTGCCCTAGACCCCTCCTCATGGGACTGAGCAGCAGCAGGTGGGCCCTCGCCGGCGCTGGGACTGGCCCCATGCCACGTCGAGGCTGCGGGGGGCCCTGTGTGCTCCGTCCCCTTCTCTTTCTCTTCTGACCGTGGCCTGGGGAAGAGTCACTACGGGTCAGGGAGGCTGAGGCCCCTTGGAGCCAGCTGAAGGCGTCCCAAAGGACCCACCACAAAGCAGAACCGCTCCAGGCACCTGCGGGCCCATGAGCCGGTAAACAGGGACGGGGGAGCCTCTGATTTCTAGAACTCCTCTTACGCTCAGCACACGCTGACACATTCAGGACCTCTGGGTGCAGAGTGGGCAGGCCTGGGCGAGCCTGTGCCCTGTGGAGGGTCGGCTGGGGTGGCACAAAGGGACTTCAGCACTCGGGGGCCGGGCTGGAGAAGAGCAGGGCGCGGGCTGTGGAGACCGTGGCCCCCAGAGGTGGAGGCTCTCCCGAGAAGGCCGGGAGCCGGGCGCAGCTTCTGGCCGTTTTCCTCCCCAAGCCTGGTCAAAAGAGCACGTGCACACCCAGCTTCATTCTTGGGACTCGCCCCCCTGCAAAGGAGGCCCGCAACGCAGCGGGCTAGTGTCATTTGGTCGGAATGCACCTTATTAATATTAACCCCCCGGAGGAGTCCCAGTAACCTCCCCACATCGAGGTCCCTGCCAACGATCGCCTTCGGATCTCCTCTCTGAAGCGCGGTCTTAAAAGCAATTGGATGCCATCGTTTGGGCGACGGGCACAGCTACTGTAGAAGGGTCCAGGAAGATTAGCTCGGCTCGACAGGATGGTGTGCCAGTCATTAATCTGCCCCAGAGCCACTTCCGGAAGTGGGGGGCCTCGGAGCTGCCCGCCAGCCCCTTTGTCACCCATTTCTCTGGGGTCATGGGCCTTCATCAGCACGACAAGAGGCATTTTCCTGAATGATGGGAAGGAAAGTCCGTTCCCGGAAACCCAGTGCTAGGATGGATTTCCGCTTCCTGCAAGCCAGCCCTTGTGATCACAGACGCCGGGAACGTTCGTGCTTGGGGACTGGGTGACCAGGCTGGAATGTCCCGGGGAAACCAGCGGACTCCATTGCCATGTGTGTCTCATGGCCCTGCAGTGCTGTCACGCCGGGGACCATCTCTTTTAGTGCAAAACGGACGCTTCCCAGGGGACCCAGGGGTTCCTCTGTGCAAGCCTCGTCCTCACACTGGGGAATCCGCATGCACACGTATGTGAGATGTCAGCACCACAAAGACACTGTACACATGAGTTCTGTTTCAAAACTGCTTTGGGAAGCCAGGGTTCCCGAGCTCAGAAAGCCAAGCGGCGAGCTCTCTCGGTGGACAGAGTCGTGTTTGCCTTCCTGGACTGGGGGCAGCAGGCTGGGGGAAGCAGGGATGCCAGCCATCCTGCAGAAACCAGCCTCGTGCTTGCTAACTTCTGTCCACAGAGGGAGGGACTGGGGACGTCCGGAGAATGTGTGGGACAGTGGTTCCAAGTGTTCGAAATCGCTGGCCATGACCAGCACCAGAGGTGTGCGCTTCGCCCCCCGTGGGCAGGGGCTGTCCCAGAAGTTGCACGGGTATGGGTTTTGGCCATCACTGTTGGCTGAGGGGACTCTGCTGATGCTGAGAAAGGCTGCAGACCTGAGATCCTCGGCCTTTGTCAGAGCATCTACACCGCGGGCATCTGCACGGGTCCCGGAGCCAAGAGCTCCTGACCGAGGCCCCTTGGGCAACGCTATTCAGGCCCTGGCTTCCCAGACTCTTTCCTGGAAGAGCTCGTATGGTTTCTCCTGACCGTTGTCTTTTGTGAGCCCAGACCACGCGCCCCAGCGCCGGCCGGTGTGAGTGTGGGAGGCCGGCTTCCCTGCGGAGTCCTTGTGACCCTTTATTCTCCGCTTTCAGTCTTTGCAGAAAATGTGGTCTCCTGGGAGTTGGGACCGTCGCCAGAAGCATGCCCTGTGGGCTGTCCCCCAGCAGCCTGCGGCCGGGGGCTTCCTGGAACCCGCGTGACTCTGCCTCACCTTGGTCCCTGCTCTCTGCCGGGAATTCCAGCCGTGCTCCCAGTTCGGGGACCGTTTTCAGCTTCTGTGGGTGATGCGCAGCCTCGTCCTGCCCCAGGGCACCAGGGAAGGCTTCTGGTCCGGTGCCACCGCACCCCAGTCCGGATGGTCTTGAAATTAGCAGACGGATCAGTGCGAGGATATTTAAGGACTCCGCCTCGCAGCTCCTTATCTGGACCAGATGACCCAGAACTGCCAGCCCCTTCTGTTCTGTCAGGGGTTGAATGGAGTCTCCGTGACATATTTACATCCTCAGCCTGGTTGCCCGAGGATGCGACCTCGTTTGGAAATAAGGTTGCTGCAGCTGTCATTTCGATGAGACTGGTTGTGCGGGAGGAGGGCGGCCCGAATCCAATACACCTGGGGGGGGACAGGCCTTGTGAAGACCGGGACACGCAGGGAGACGCCAGGGCCGGGGAAGAGGCGAGGGAGGAGTCCCCCCAGTGTCCGAGATGCGCCGCCCCAGAACCCCTGCTCCAAAATCGTGGGCGAGCACATCCCTGCTGTCTTCAGCTCCCGGTTTCCACTGCTTTGTTATATCAGCCCCAGGAGTCGAACACACTCACCTGCTGGGTGGGCGTGTTTCCGTGCGACAGAGAGAGCACGGGCTCAGAGAGGCTGAGCATTGTCCGATGTCACACAGCTCGTGTGCCCGAGCAGCAGCCGGACTTGGGCTATCGCTCGGACTTCTCTGGCTTGTGTTGTGTTCTGACGGCCGGCAGAGTCCGCGTCTCCCGTCTGTGAAGGGTGCGATGGAAACGACCCCAAAACCTCCCACCAGCTTTCTCGAGGCACGTGTTCCAGACTGAGCGTCCCAAGGAGCTTTGACAAGTGCAGACGTCAGTATATCCCCAGTCTCGTCAAGATACGGAACGTCCCCTCCTGCGGATGGTTCCCTCAATCCCCTTCTCGGGAGCTGCGGTCCCTCCCACTGCCCCCCCCAGGCCCCTGTCGCCTGGTTTCCGTCACTGCACATGGCTCTAGAGCTCCGTCGAGGAGGCGCTCCTGCCGCGTGTCTTCTGTTGTGCGTGCATTTCGGACCCTCCCGCCGCCAGGCGTGCATCGTGCTTGGGCTCCTTGTTGTTGCTGGGGGTCCATCGTGTGCACAATGTCCCCGAGCGTTCTCCTGACCGGGGCATTCGGCTGGTTTCTGGCTTGCGGCCGTGAGGACAACAGCTGCTGTCTGTGTTCATGTGGCCTCGTGATATCATCTCTTTCCTCCTGGGTGAAATCTAGGCGGGAAATTGCTGGGTCATACGGGAAGTATGTCTGACTTTGCAAGCAGCAACCGAGATGCCGTTCACAGAGGGACTCGCGGGGTGCACGAGGGTGAGGGCACGCCTGGCCACAGGGGTTTGACGGACGTGACCTGCAGCCACGCGTGCACATGGGCCTGGCGCTCCGTCTCATGGCCGCTGGACGGTCACCGCAGTCTGTGCGGGGCCAAACCACTAGGCAAAACTTTATTTATTTATTTATTTATTTTAAAGATTTTGTTTACTTATTTGAGATAGAGTGAGAGTGAGAGCAAGAGAGAGAGAGAGCACAAGCAGGGGGAGCAGCGGGGGGGGGGGGAAGCAGGCTCCCCGCTGAGCAGAGAGCCCGACGCGGGGCTCGATCCCAGGACCCTGAGATCATGACCTGAGCCGAAGGCAGAGGCTTAACCCACTGAGCCACCAGGCGCCCATGTATGTTGCTTTTAAAAAATTATTGACTTGATCTGGTTTGGAGACCTTTAAACTCTGCCACAGAGGGAACCCCTCGTCCTTTCTCACAGTTGCATGCGCTCCGTGATGCGGGGGGATCCTTTCCACTTTCCCAGCCCCCCATTTGTGGGCGAACATCCCTATTGCCACCAGAAACCTGCCGTAATAAGCAGGGACAGTTTATCTCCAGGGTCACCTCCCGGGAACGGGGTCAGAGTCTCAGCTCTTTGCCTTCTGATAGACGTCACGTTCCCTCTGTGAGGTCCGGCCTCTGTCCCTGCCAGCCCCGTGCACGGTGACTTCCCCTCGGCCGTGCAACAGTGTACTACTCTCTGGAAACGCCCCTGGTCAAAAACACCGATTCTGGTTTCTCTTATTATGGGGAGGTTGAGCATCTTTTAATATAGTAAAGGATTCTTGGATGTTTCTTTTTCTTGAGGCTATGGTTCACGTCATCTCGTAAGTTTCTGTCACGCGGTTGGGGTTATCGAGGTGACGTTCCGTGATAACGCTGCAAACACTTGTCTTCGTTTAACTCTGTCTCTGTTCTAAAATTTAAAATTTAATTTTAATTTTGGTATGTAGAGTTTTTGACGTAAATTCGGGTTTCTCACCTTCCTTCGATGGCTTCTGTATTCCGAGGCATGGCTTGAACGCTCCTCTCGGTCACCAGACCACAGAGCAGTGCCCTCTGTTTTCTGAAACGTTTCTGTTGCCTCATTCGTCTTTGAATCCCTCCGCAGGGATGCACCAGGCCGGCTCCCAGCAGCTCGCGAGGGCTCGGCGCCGGCCGTGGACTGATGTACACCGTGGAAGTCGGCAATGCTGCAACATCAGGACGTTAACCACCCCCCCTTTTTTTTTTGAGAGTTTGTTATTAAATCATTTGGGAACCACTGCCGCCTTCCATCTACTTAGAGTTTTAAGCAAATAACGTACGTGGGCACTTCCGGTTAGCAACCTCACCAGGCGGGAGGCAACACGCAGCAAGGGGCCAGCTCGCAGAAGGCGCCTGGCAAGGACAGGCCCTGTGGTCACTGATGCCGGCCGCCAACCTCATGGGACACCTCCTCCACCCTGGACGGACGGCTCAGTGCTGGAGAGGCCGTGCAGGGCCGTGCACGCCCAGGCTCCCAGGGGCTTTTCCTCTCCGTATAATGCTGTGTCCAGGGCAGCACTGAATGTGTTGGGGCAAGGCACAGTGGGGGAAAGGTGACCTTAGAGGGTGAACAATTGTTAGGTATTTTTCACATCCTGCTTTACCTACTTTAGGGGATGCCTAGTTTTTCCTTGACGTTCAGGTGGGACCAGGGAGGCAGCCGTGCGAGAGGCAGTCCCTGGAGCGCTCGCTCTCCCCTCCTGCTTTCCACTTCTTTCTCGTGCTCTCCAGGGACGCCCGGCTGTGCTGTTTTTCTTCATATTCTCTTTAAGCTCCATCCTTTTACGAGCACGTGCTGGCGGGGAGGAAGTCGGGGCTAGTGCGATGCTCTCGGAGCCCTGAACTTCGCCAGCAGTGACCTCGGCGGAGGGTCACCTCAGCAAAATTGCTTTAAAAAGATGATTTATTTACTGGCGAGGGGGAGGGAGGGGGAGTAAGAGGCTCTTAACCAGACTCCCCAGCGAGCGCAGAGCCGGACGCGGGGCTCGATCCCAGGAGCCTGAGATCACGACCAGAGCCAAAGTCGAGTTGGGGTTGAACCGACTGTGCCACACAGGGATGCCCCAGCAAGATGTTTTAAAAGCATTGAGTTAATTCTCATAAAAATGGTCTTTTATTACTTTTCACACACAAAGAACATTTTCCCTCTTTAAATTTTTTCCCTTTCTCAACTGGAAAACATGGTAGACACTTCATGGAATTTCCCACGGGAACCCCAGACACTGTAGACGCTGCTGTGCCCTGAGGCTCCCAGCGGGGCCGCTCAGCCTCTGCGCCTCTCCTCGTGTCGTCCTCTCTGTCCGCCTGGGGACGGTCCCTCATCGGCCAGTCTGGACACATTCTCCCTGCAGTGCTCACGCCCCACCCGGCCTTCCATTGAGTTGTTGGGCCGCTCGCAGGGCAACGCCCACTGCACCCCTGCTCTTGTCCCCGAGAGCGGCTGCCAGCTCCCGCTGTGGCATTAGCCACGTTTGTCACATGTCCTCTTCTGCCGTATTATCAACCTCTTGAGGAAGGGTGAAAGCAAAAAATCCCCCCTTTTTGTTTTAAAAAATTTCCTTTGATTCTAGCTTAGTGTGCATGAAACACTTTGAATCAACGGTTGCTAATCAAGCAAATGCGTGAGCACTTGCACAGACGACCTTCGCCAGCCAGGGAGAAAACAGACGGAAAGGGAACTAATTTGCGGCAGATTCCCTTCCTCCCTTCCTTCCTTCCTTCCTTCCTCCCTCCCTCCCTCCCTCCCTTCCTTCCTCCCTCCCTCCCTCACTTCCTTCTGAAGATTTTATTCATTTGACAGAGATCACAAGCAGGCAGAGAGGCAGGCAGAGAGAGTGGGGGAAGCAGGCTCCCCACCGAGCAGAGAGCCCGATGTGGGGCTCGATCCCAGGACCCTGAGATCATGACTTGAGCCAAAGGCAGAGGCTTAACCCGCTGAGCCACCCAGGTGCCCACAAATTACCTTTCTTTAAAATTCGAGGCAATGTGGGTAAAACTGGTCTTTCCCTGTGTTTTCCTCCCTCTCTTGTGAGCCCTTTGTCTCTCTAAGGTCTCGAGAAGACATATTCCGCAGGCGTACGGCTGGTGTGGGTTCCTACTGCTGCTGGAGCAGATCACTGCCCGGGCAGCGGCGGGAACACACGCTTGTTCTTTCGCAGCTCTGAGGCCGGGAGTCGGAGAGGAGATCAGGGTGTCGGCAGGCTGCTTCCTCCTGGAGGCTCCCTGCCTGTTCCAGCATCGGAGGCTGCTGCGTTCCTGCCCTGTGACCCCTTCCTTCATCTCCCACCTGAGCAAGGGCCGGTCGGGTTCCGTCTCCAGCTCGCCATGCTGGTGCCGTCTCTGTTGTCACGTCTCCCTCCGACTCCCTGGTCTCCCTCTGACTCTCCTGTCTCCCACTTCGACTCTTAAGGACACTCATGGCTTTATCTTGGGTCCGTGCAGGTAACACCCTACCTGTTTTTCAATCTTTGTTGTCCCTTGCTAGGTAAGGGAACATACGCGGGGGTTCCTGGGACGAGAACTTGGACATCTTTTGGGGTCACTACTCTGTCCAGCACGGAGCCCGTGGACCTGGCTTGCTGCTTGGGGCAACGCAGGAGAACACGCCACAGGGTGTCAGTGGGCATGGCTGGGCGCTCGTGCAAGCCTCCCACGCAGGCGTGGGGTGTGAACTCGGAATGGGGTCGGTCAGCTCCGAAGTGGTAAAACCCCTCTTCACTGCTGTATATCTTTCCCGCATTTCCACAGGGCCACAGAGAACAAGATCACAGGACTTTCTCTGGAAAGTTTTGTCGTGGAACTGGAGGCGGGGAAGTTGTATCGCTGGGACCTCGGTTCTCAGGGAGCTTGCGTGGTTCACCTCCTGGGAGCCCCGTTTCTCAGAAGGAAACGATTTCAGCAATATTAACACTTGTATTGTTTTTTTGGGGGAGGGGGGCAATGAATTATTCGATTATTTGAGCACTGGGACAGTGGGTGCGGCATGTATGACCTGTAAAGAAATGAATTTCTCGTATCCGTATCGGTAAACCGTACGCCAAAAGTACCGTTCACGTGACTTTGAATCACTAACCACCAGACGGTGTGAAGAGCTCTGCACAAACACATCTATAAGTAGGGGCCGTGCGAGGCTGTGAGCGCAGGAATGGAGCAGAGGGACGGCCCGCACAGAGCCCCTGTCCCTCCTGCAGTGGGGCCCCACGTTTGCCTGAACTCCAGGGCGTGTCCAACAGGACGTTAGAGCCAGAAGTTTTAGTTACGTGCTGGAGGAGCGTCCTCGGGGCACTCTGGAAAGGTGGCAACTTTGATTTACTTCCACCGAAGTGACTCTTGCTTTTGTCTCATGAGGTCACTAGTGATCGTCCTCGGTCACAGGAGAGCGAGTGTCTATATACGTCATTCACCAGAGACAGTGCAAAGGCCACCAGTTCCCAGCTTTGCAGGAAGACATTTTTGCTCGTAGGTGGGTGGGCTGTGGGCGCAGCTTAGAAAGGAATCGAACCATAACACCGTGGAATTTAAGGGATGGAGGAGACGAAGGGTGTCCCTGCTGCAGGAGTCCTTCAGCGGAGCCCGAGGGAGACTCCCCAGCAGGCAGATGTCCAGCACTGGCAGGAAAACACACGAAGATAAACAGGAGGGGCGCCTGGGTGGCTCAGGTCATGATCCCGGGGTTCTGGGATCGAGCCCCGCGTCGGGCTCGCTGCTCCACGGGAAGCCTGCTTCTCCCTGTCCCGCTCCCCCTGCTTGTGCTCCCTCTCGGTGTGTCTCTCTCTGTCAAATAAATAAAATCTTAAAAAAAAAAAAAAAGAATGAGAACCAGGAGATGGACTGAAGAGTTTTCATTAGAGAGTTTCTCCATTTTCCCGTACATCTTTGGTGCCTGCTGCTTCTTTTCCACCAACACTGCACCTTCCACAGACGTGTGTGCTCCTGCGATGTGCAGACACACGCGGGCACATACATGTAGGCGTATTTCATGTGGGTGTAGATTACGTGTCCTCTTTCAAACCCCGTGATACCCTATACAGTTCCGCGCACTCTGCCATTTGCACAAATTTGAGAATCTTGATCAGACGCGTTGCTTCTCCTCGGCTGCCCTATGGGTCTGCCGGTGGACGGATGCTCTGCGGGTAGCATCTACTGAAATGCTGAACGTTTCAGGAACCTCCCCTTGGTACGAGGCAGCCTAAATCATCACGCGTCCCATCGTGTTTCCGGAATGTTTTTCTTGCGTTGACCAGCCTTGCCCTTCCCGTGGGTTTTGGTGCTCGGCAGGGCCTGTGGAGCCCAGAGTACATCTACTCACGATTTGCTATGATATCCTCCTTGTACGTGTAGACGCTGCCCATATCCCCTTGACCGCTTTTCCTCGGGCCAAATAGAGGCCAGGATGGAGGGAAAGAAAGAAAAGGGTCCAGTTATGGCCTGAGTAAGGACCTCCATTCCTTTGTGACCAAAGGCACAGTCCTGCCCTGCCTGACTTGTAGTGTGATGTGGCTGATTGGGGGACCTAGAACACAGGTCCCTCTTCAAAGAGACACATGGGCTGGGCCCTGGGCTCTCCCAGGCTCCTGCAGCGTTCCTAGTGGCACCCACGAACTGAACTCATGACATCGACAAGTGGCCACCGTTCTAGATACAGCGGGACATTATCTCCCGCATGTTGGACAACCCGCATCTCTGCCCTTCTTGAAAAATGTCGAGAACTTTAAGAAGTTGGGATCAGTCTTTGCACAGGGATAGGATGTGTTGCTCCAAGAGGTGAATGTGCTGGAAACACCCATCAGCTCACACACACAGCTCCCGGATGCTTGGTGTCAAAGCCATGGAGACCAGGGGGCGGAAGCCCCAGCCCCGCTCTCAGGAGTTGGTGAGCAGTGGAGAGACGAGTACAGGCGATGGTCCGACCGCGTAGGATGCCGCCCGGGGATGGGTCATGCAGGGAAGGCTGGCGCGGGCCTGGGGGCGCTGAGTCAAGCTGGAGGACACGGAAGTCAAGTTCCCGAGAGAAATGAGCCCAGCTCAAGTAGGACCAGGGGCAAACACCAAGCATCAGAGCCGGCCACGGCCGGGAGGGTTCGTGTGTGGTCTCGACAGAAGCCCACGGCTGTATGAGGTTGGCTGTTCTGACGATCCAGCTCACATGTGGGAGGGAAACCTGCCCTTTCCCCAAATGTCTCCAGAGACTGACCTCTCGCTTTTCCTTCGGTCGTTCATTTGGCCAGAATAAAGTGACTGTTCCCCGGGGATAGATGGTGCAGACGCAAGTGTAGACATGTCTGTATCTCCCTTTGAGGGCCTCCGGCCCAGCTATAAAGAAAAGCACACCCTCCCTGCTATCACCCCGTGCTCCAGGCCTCATGGGGTGTGGCCGGAGGGATCCTGGGACACCGAGACGGAGCAGGTCCTTGTGCTGGACAAGGGCTCTGGGAGGGGTTCACGGTGCAGGGGACATTGATGCTGGCTGAGGACGGGAGTAAAGTGTTCGCAAGATGATATGGACCGAGGTCACGGCAGACCAAGAAAGCGATTCAAGGAGCCCGTGTGGATGCCCTGTGCGCGGCCCCCGGGGGGCAGGGCAGACTTGGCCGTGACCCCAGGGTGGTTTCCACGGTCTGACAGTGTGTCCTGGGCATCTGGATGGGAAGCAACCTTCATTGGTGCTTCTGACCTGAGTCTCTGGTTAAAAAGCAAAGGATGGGGCAGAGGGTCTTGGACGAGAGGGGAGCGGAAATAGGGCCTGGCTCAGCCCCTGAGGTGGCTTTGAAATATATCCACGGGTCCTTTCTCCTCCCTGCAAGAGGTGGAGCTCAATCACCCTCAACCCGGGGGGCCGGACCCGCGGCCGGGCCTCTAACACAGAGAAGCCGGCAGAGGGGATGGTGTGAGATTGCAGAGACAAGTCCATAAAAAGTCCCTATGGCTCCTGGCTGCCGCTCTGGGGTCACGCACGCTGTAGGGATCCAGGTGCGAGCTGTACAGGCACCCCCGCGGCCCCACGGAGAGACCGTGTGTGGAGGACCCGAGCCTCCCGCCCCCTGCTGTGGGGACACTGTTACAGGCAGGTCCTCCGCTCTCCCAAGCCATGAGCCAAAAACACCCTGTTAATCAGACCCTGTGTTTTCTGTCTTTTCTCATGTTTTGATATCCGGGGGCCTTACCGACCCTGGAGAGACTGTCCCCCGGACCCCCAGGGCTGGCCAATTCCTAGAGGATACAAATGGCCATTCATTCAGACCACCAGAGCGGAGTGTCCCCGACAGGGGCTTATGAAGAACAGAACGTCATTGTCGCAGAGCTGGAGGCTGGCAAGTCCAGGATCGGCGAGCTGGAAGCTTCGGGGCTGGGCGAGAGGCCTTCCTGGCGCTTCCTCCGTGGCCCCGGTTGGCCTGCGTGGGGTGGCACCTCCTCTTGGGGGTCCTGATATAATTTTCCAGCCGTGGTTGCTGTCCCCTGATCTGTGGGCCTCACCACACCTGAGTAAAAACAAAACCTGCATTTCGAGACACACCTAGCTCACGTCTTCTCGAATTCCTGAGCCCTGGAAACCGCAAGATGGTTCCTGCTTGCTGTCTAAGCAGTGAGTTTCGTGGCAATGTGCTCTCAGCCGTGGGAAGCTGACACAGCCCGTGAACGCCGGCGGGCTTAGAAATTTGGGGGATGCTAGGGATTTTAAGGAGAACAACGTGCTGCGTTTGTATGAGAAACGGTGGCTCTGGTAGCAGATGGGGTGGTGGGAGAGGACACACCCACAGGACACACAGACCCTGATGGCTGGTCTGGCCCTCCGGCTTGTTCACGACACATCCTAACCCTGTGGCCTGAGTCTATAACACAGACAAGAATCTACCAAGGGTTAGACTTACTTTATCTTATTTTATGCAGAGTGTTCTGTCTCATCAGTGCCTCTTAAGGCGATGTTGACTTTCCCTTGGAGGCCATCCCGAGAAAGCAGGACAATCACCTGATTGTCCCCATTGCTCTGAGCAGTCCAACCCCCTGTGACTTCTTCCCTCCCCGTGGACTTTGCCTTGTTTGTTTAGGTCAGCGACATGAGAAGCCTGACCCCAGGGTGAGCGCTGACAGCGTGTGTGGGGACAGGAGCGGGGGACGATGTTCAGGAAGTCTCGGTGGTTGGATGTCAGGGGCGTGGGGCCTGGGGGTGCTGTGCTGGGGTTGGGCTGGGACCCTGGTCCCGTGGGGCCTCCGTCTGGAGGGCAGGGCTGGGGGCGGCCAGGTACGTCTGCAGAAGAAGGCTGAGGCAGAGGGAGGGCTGGCCGGCAGGGTGGCCGGGGCTGCACTGTCCCCCGGGATGGCTCCGCACTCCCCATCTTTCTGCATAAGGCATCGGCATCGCGCAGCCCGGCGGAGGGCGCCGCCTGCGTACACCTGACTTCTGCACTGCGGTGTGTGAGAAGCACATGGGTCTCTTACTCGTAGAGCAGCCGTGGACAGCAGCCGCGCCCTGGGGAGGCAGGGAGAAGGATGCTTTTTGCAGTGAGGGGACTTAGGAATGACACAGAGTTACTTTCTCGTTCTCGGAGGAAGATGGGTGTGTGAGGTCGGTGGACTGGTCTCTCCAGCAGAGTGCAAGGCCCTGGGGGGCCCCAGTGGGCTTCCTGATTCCCGTGAAGGCTCTGCAGTGGCCTGGGATGAGTGTGGGGCGCTGCAATGTGATCCCTGCAGACACAGCAGCCAGCCGGGGCTCCGTCTGCATTCAGAGCGCGGGCTCCATCCTTGCTGCCCCGGGCGTGGCTGGGGAGGATCCGTCCCCCAGGAGGCCCAGTGTGGACGCCAGAAGCCCACAGCGCCTGGGCCTCCCTCTGAACGCAGGAGGAAGCACGACCCCCTCACAGTGGTGGCCTGGGGATAAGGAGCCTCCTCCGGGCTCCTGCCCGCCTCCCCACCCCACGCACCCCTCCTTGTCCCAGTGACACAGGGGCCTCTCTGGGCTGGGCAGAGACCCTTCTCGGCTTTCCGCAGGACGCCTGGCCACCGCTGTCCCGCTAGGTGGCAGCACAGTCCGTGAAAAGCCCGCGGAGGCCTCTGCGCACCTGCGCCCTTCCCTCCAGGGGCCGCTCTGCAGAGGCGAGGCCTGGCCTCCTTTGGCCTCTGGTTTGCCTGCCCTTCGCCCTGCCCCCTGCCCGTCCCCCTCCCCATACTCCTGCCGGTCCCCTACCTGTCCTCCTGCCCGTCCCCCTGCCGGCCTCTGCTGCCGCCCAGCTCCTGGGCTCCACATGCGTGTGCATATGTATGTGGGGACATGTGCACATGTATGCAGAGATGCGTGCACTGGGGGTGACACGCACACACGGAGACGCACACACATGAGGTAGGACATAGGTGTTTGCACACACAGCAGTATGCACACTCACCGTTACGGTCCGAATGCTTCTGTCCTCTGAAGTTTCCCGTGTTGAAATCCCCACCCTCTGCGGGAGGGTATCAGGAGGTGATTCAGGTCAGAGGGGGTCATGAAGGAGAGACCCCATAGTAGGATTAGTGTTGCCATGAAGGAGACCCCGAGGAGCCCCGGTGCCTTCAAAGTGCGTGCACCGTGAGAAGGCTGCGGCCGCAGCACGCCCTCCCC
Source organism: Lontra canadensis (assembly GCF_010015895.1). NCBI lineage: Eukaryota > Metazoa > Chordata > Mammalia > Carnivora > Mustelidae > Lontra > Lontra canadensis. Next base: position 2,727,832 of record NW_022631067.1, read on the forward strand.
GGATGGCCGGCCCCCACCCCGGACGCCAGCCTCCACGACTGTGAGAACCACGAGTCTGTTGTTGACGAGCTACCCTTGCGCACTTGTACACACGTGGGCACACACTCAAACACGTGGCTGCATGCTCACACACACGGGCACACACACACGGGCGCATGCTCACACACACGGGTGCACACACACGGGTGCACACTCACACATGCGTGTGCACCCAGGCTCACACGTGCACGGGGACACAGCCACACGCCCCTGCCAGCACCCCCTTAGGCAGCCCCGCGCTTGTCGCTCAGAAGGTCAGGAAACGGTGGCTCTGGCTGCCTGCGGGTCAGTCTCGAGGGTTGGTCGGCAGCTCATTCGTGAGCCCAGAGCGTATTAAGTGACAGGGGAGCGCCCTTCGCCTCCCCGAGCCATCCCCACGGCAGAGTGACCAAAGTGCTGACTGGGGCTGCTGGCCGCGAGCCCCACGCCAGGCCTCTAGTAGGGACTTGGCGGTGCTGAGGCAAGCCGTCCCGCCTCCAGGCCTGCCCCTGACCTTCGCTGGGGGGACGCCTCCTTGGTGACTCACCCGGCATCCACGGAGAGCACCAGGGGTGCCAGAAATGTTAACGATTCCGTCCCGGCGCCTGGCACCGCTCTCTGACCCGCAAACGTCTGAAGAATGTGACCGCGGGCCTCAAATCTGGATCCCGACAGCCTCTCCTTGGGTGGCTGCTGGCCGTGATCAAGTGACCCTGTGTGCAGGGCCGGGCCAGCGAGGCCTGAGGAGAGGCGGGGGAGGACCTCGGTGGGGAGTGGCATGACACGGTGCTGGGGGCCCCGCTGTCCGCACTTGGAAAACAGGGTTATGACGCTTTCTGTCCCCCGGGACTGCTGAAGCAGGTGCCACAAATGGGATGGTCCCAGGACAAGAGGAGCGGATTGTCTCCGTCCTGAAGTGGGAAGTCTGAAGTCAGGGGGTTGGCGGGGACACGGGCCCTCTGGAGCTGCCGGGGCTTCTCTTCTGCCCCCGGGGCTGCAGGTGGCCTCGGTCCTCCATGGCGGCGGCTGCCACCTCGCCCGGTCTGTGCCTCCGTTCACGCGGCCTTCTCCCTGCTTTAGAGCCCCTCTACTCTGGCGTGCCCGCCTGGGGCGTCTGCAAGGATCCAGCTTCCCAGGGAGGCCACACCCGTGGGCACAGGACTGGGACGTGGACCCCCTTGTGGAGCCTGAGTGACAAGGCTGTGGAGCCTGGAGTTTATCCAACACTGTAGGTTCCTGCAGAGCTACTCCCCAGCGACCCTGACACTCCATAACTTGCAATCTGTGGCGTCAACGAAGGACCACGGCTCGGGGGGCTGCCCACCAGCCCGCACCCTGAGGCCCGAGGATGTGCCTGAGCCGGCTGCAACCCCCTGGGGGGCCCCCCAGCATCTCCCTTGGTTTCCCGCTGCTCGTGCACCTTGGTCTTTTGTTGGGGTCCGCTCGGCTCCCGGCTCTCAGGGGTCCTTGGAGCTCTGGCATCCCTCACGAGGCCGAGGGCCCTGAAAAGGGTGGGGGGACAGTGCCCTGTTTCCCACCTGTGGATGCTGCTCTGTTCACTGGGAGCTGGCCTCGGCCCCATCCAGCTGCACGTGCCTGCCGCAGGGCACCAGACGCCTGAGGCTTCGGGGACATGGTCAGCAAGTCCGCTCCAGGTCTCGGCGACCCCGAAAGTGTGGGGTCTGCGAGAAGCTGTGGGGCTCGGCGATGGAGGCTCGCTCCCCGCCCGAGCCCATGCTGCCCAGCCGTCCCCAGGGCCGGGCCATGCTGGTGGAGCTCCCCGGCCTGCCCCCATGGGGCACGTGTGTGTGCGCCGTGGACAACCGCTCCTGCCTGTGTGACCATTCCACAGGACACCTGGCGTGTCCACACTTTCTTCTTGACCTGGGCAGTGCTCACATTGGCACGCGCCCCAGCTACCGTCATGGGGACAACCAGCCCCCAGCCACATGGCAAGTCCACGTCCACCGACCAGCAGGACACCACTCCGATGGCGAGTGCCGTCCTCTCTGAAGTTGGCCCGGCCCGTGGCAGGAGTAAGAGCTGCTGACGGACTCCGGAAGTACCCGCCGCTGGCTCCCAGCTCCGGGACGTGAGGTGGGCAGTGAACGGGGCAGACGGCGAAGCCTGGAGACTGGCCCCGTCTCCTGCCGGCCCTGCGGTCACAGGCCAGTGCATGAACCTGTCTGACCACACGTGCAGAGGGAGGACCTGTGTCCTGAGTCGGTGCCCTGTGGTAACCCGCATCCGATGTCTTTTTTTTTTTTTTAAAGATTTTATTTATGTATTTGACACACAGAGATCACAAGCAGGCAGAGAGGCAGGCAGAGAGAGAGGAGGAAGCAGGCTCCCCGCTGAGCAGAGAGCCCGATGCGGGGCTTGATCCCAGGACCCTGAGATCATGACCTGAGCTGAAGGCAGAGGCTTAACCCACTGAGCTACCCAGGCACTCCCGCATCCGATGTCTTACCTGTCACCCAGCATAGGAATAACCACACCCATCATCAGAAGCAGGGGGAGCCCGTGAGGCAAAATGGTAGAAAAGCCCAAAATGAGGGGGCACTTGAGTGGCTCAGTTGTTAAGAATCGGCCTTCGGCTCAGATTATGATCCCGGAGTCCTGGAACAGATCCCTGCATCGGGCTCCCTGGCAGGAAGCCAGCTTCTCCCTCTCCCTCTCCCTCTGCCCCTGTTTGTGTTCCCTCTCTCCCTGTCTCTTTCTGTCAAATAAATAAAATCTTCAAAAAATTAAAAGAAAAGCCCAGAATGGGTAGAAGGGGCAGGGTTTGGAAGGGAGCTGGGTTTCCCCAAAGGCAAAGTCCAATTTCCTCCGACTTCAGCCATGGCACCCGTCATGGGACAACAGCATGCCACGAGGTCTCAGGGAGTGAGAAGACTCGGGAATCTTGTTCCCAGTATGGCTCGTAATGAGAGAAAGTCAACATCGGTTACATCTATGAGAAGTAGACTGAACGAGGTTGACATGCACCAAGCTTTCTGCCACGTAAAGGCCCGCGAAGACCACTGCAGGACGAAGCGCAGGACGGTCGTCCCGGTGAGCTGGCGGGCGGGTCCTGAGAGTGAGCGGAGGCTGGATGAGACTAGGACTTGGACTTGAATTTGAGCTGCTTGTTCTTCTCAAGTAAGTGTACAGTGAGTCGTTGTGTCCTGGGCATGGGGGGACTTTGGGTCGCCTTCCTGGGAACCTTGGTGAGTGTTCAAGGGAACAGCACCCCAGTCCTTGTACCCCCCTCCCCCATGGCTCCTGTCCTGTTGTGTAAGATGTGACACGTGGACATGGAAACAAGCTTGTCCGTCCTGGTGCTGATCCCATAGTGGCCGCAGCCTTGGCGCGCTGTGATGGATTTTCCTACGGAGTGGAAGAGGGCACCGCGTGAAGTGTTCCTGCCATACTGGGGGGCGGGGGAGGGCTTTTTTCGGCAGTATCCTGGGAACTTTGTGCAAGGAAGGCAGGACTTTTTGTGGTGGCATTAGTGGGAGTTACCCGTCTCGAGCCTCATTGGAAAGGCGTGAAGAGGACCTCCCAGAGAGCTTACGAAACGGCCCTGGAGTCCTCAAGGCACCGGGCAGCTTCTGAGAAGGAGGAGAGGAGGTGCGGGGGGCTTGGGGCACAGTGCAGGGGGCAGTGGGCTTCTCCCCAGCGAACTGCCTTCTTGCTCACTGGGGTGGGCACAGGGCAGGACAGCCAGCACATTCAGAAAAGAGAGGACGCTAGCTCTGGCTCCCAGAGGTCAGAGGACTTCCTTTTCTCGAAACCAAGTAGATGCCAAGCATGGTTCCCGGGGCAGCGGCACATCAGCTGGGACCTGGTCAGCGACGCAGGGTCCGGGGCCACAGCCCTGATCGTCCAGACCAGCATCTCCGAGGACGTCCCAGCTCCTGGTTAGCGAGTGGTTTTGCTGGTTGGCGTGTGAGAAGCTCTGCTCACGGACCTCTCAGCCTGCAGACAATATTTCCTCAAAACTGGTTAAAAATAAACTGTTCTTTTATCCAGTCATTCCCTCTCTAGGAATTTGTTTTCACATCTAGGAATTTGTTCGACGGGCACACTCACAGATGTGTGTGCAGACGTGGGCATGAGTTCTATGAGAAATGGAAATACCATAAACTTGGGTCCAGTGGGGCCGCGATGAAGGCGAGGTGGGGCGTCTGTCCATTTGTGCGAGTCTCCATGGTCTGGTGACGAGGGAGCCTTACACGTCCTGGTCTGTGAAGGTGCCTAACGGAGCTGCTTAAAGGCAAAAAGCAAGGGGCACGCGGGGAGCTCAGTCGGTGAAGCCTCCGCCTTCGGCTCAGGTAATGATTTTAGGGTCCAGGGATTGAGCCGCGCATCGGGCTCTCTGCTCAGTGGGGGGTCTGCTTCCCCCCCACCTGCTGCTCCCCCTGCGTGTGCGCTCACTCCCTCTCTCAAATGAAGAAATAAAATCTTAAAAAAAAAAAGGCACCAGGATACACCAAACACCCTAATTAGTTTGTGTCTAGAAAATAGACAACACGAGTGTGTATTCACTAGTTTTAAAACCACCAGCGAGAAGAAGCAGAACCCAGAGTCACCCGAGGGAGCGTGTGAGCGCCCACACGTTCGTCTGGGCCTGTCTGGGCCGGAGCCGGTGGCTCCCACGGTCCTCACCCCCCAACACGTCAGCCGTCGCCTCGCGTCCGTCCTCCATGGAAACCATGTTCTAAGGCTTCAGGAGCTTGACAATACCAAGCAGCTTCATGGCATTTATTTTAGGCTAATAGTGCGATCTCTAATTTCTCCTCAGCAAACCCGAGTCACCCGAGAGCTGTCTGTCGTCGGACCTGTAGGGAGATGCTGGGCGAGCGCGTGGCTTGCATCCCCAGCTCGGTCGCTTTTCCGAGGAGGCTGTGCATCGGTCGTTAGTCACCGTGGCGAAGCCCTTGGGAATCACTGGCTGAGGCTGGTTCTCGATCCATACATAAAGGGACAGACATATTAAATACGGCGTGGATGACAGACGGTGAGAAAGCAAGACACAGACAGACAGACGGACAGAGAGACAGAGGAATGGAGAGATAGAAGGACAGAGAGACAGAGGGACGGAGAGACAGACAGACTAGAGAGAGAGATGGATAGAGAGACAGAGGGACGGAGAGACAGAAAAACAAAGAGACAGATGGACTAGAGAGACAGAGGGATGGAGAGACAGAAGGACAGGGAGACAGAGGGAGGTGACTGCAGGGACTTCAAAGACCAGCCCTTGGCTCTGAACTGTGCCTAGAGCTGCCCAACACGCCCGGCCATGCCTCCTGGGATGCTGTGGGGCGTGGGGGAGCAGCAGAGGACAGGGGTGTTAGGGGGTGGCACAGGGGGGAGGGGACCTGGTGGCCTCCAGGGATAGACGGGCCTGCCATCAAGCTACCTGGCTGGAAGGAAGGACGGCTTTGCACCCAGACACTCTATAGACGCTGAAGGTCAAGGAATAATGGAGGAGATTATGATGGGAGAGGGAGGTTTCTTTCTTTCTTTCTTTTTTTTAATTTAATTTAATCTAATTTTATTTATTTATTTATTTATTTACGAGCAGGGGGAGGGGCAGAAGGAGAGAGAATTGCAAACAGACTTCCTGCGGAGTGCAGAGCACCACGCAGGGTTCCGTCCCAGGACCCTGCGACCATGACCTGAGCCCACATGACCCTCCAGACACCTCACCAGCCAAGCCCCCCGGGCACCCCAGAGGAAGGTGTCTGTGCAGGAATCCTGGATCCCTGACATCGGGTGCTCAGCGTGAAGCGAGGCGCAGGGGGAGAGGATGCGGGAAGCCAGACACAGCTCTGTCCCCTGGAAGGTTCTGGTAGACCCTGCTGCACCAGGAGCCGGGCATCGTGATGTTTGTCTCAGACAGCGTGTCCAGCCGTGGAGGGACAGAGGGGACGGAGGCAGCACGCGGCCAGCAGGAGGGTCTCCCACGGGTCCCCTGTGGTCCCAGGGCCCCCACACGCTGGGGCCGCGTCTCACGCCTCCTTTGTCCCTGTCTCATTAGCGCCTTGACTCGAGGTTGTCCCCGCGCGGGGCTTTGTCGCGGTGCCGGTTCAAGCAGGAGGCAGACTTTACCAGGCCCAGCTGCGTCGGTGCTCGTTTTCCTAAAGCAAATTACTATCTAGTGAAGTCACTTTCTCAGATTTATTGTTTCTAGTGCCAATTCTAAGTTTGCCCGGAAATCCCCCAATTACTTCGAGTTAAAATAACAAGAGAGCCCCAACAGCCAGGTCATTATTTGTGGAACTTCTCCATCCTTGTCTTGGTGGACTCCCGTGTCCCGGTTACTGTTGAGGTGTCAGGTGCCGGCCCGAGGATGCGAGGGTCCCCAGGGATGGGGCAGGACTACCCCAGAGGCTGCACCCAGCCCTGAAGCAAGTCACACTGTGCCAGTCAGGAGGTGGGGGATGGGGGAGGAAGAGACAGAGACAGAGGGAGGGTGGCAGGGGAAGGAGGAAAGAGAGACAGACATGGAGACGGAGGGAGGGAGGGAGACGAGAAACACAGTGAAATGGAGGGAGGGAGAGCATCCCCAGTGGGCAGGACAGCTTTAAAGAAGGAGCTGGGTCTGGACCTGAGGCTTGAGCCCCCGGCCACACAGACCTTCTTCTGTGCCCTGAGCCAATCCCCTGCCCTTTCTGGATCCTGCTTTCTTTTCTCCACGTATGACAAGGACATGCTTAGCCCAACGCGTCTCCTTCGGTTCCAGTCCCTGTTTCTGGGAAGGCGCAACAGGAAGGGCGCCCGCCCTAGACTGACTTTCCAGCTCTGCTGTCGCTCCGCACGGGAGTGCTTCCAGCTCTCCTCAGAAATATTGCGAAATTCTAAAGAAAAAAAAAAGTATTGTGGAATTCCAAAGAAAAAACACCCCATATATTACTAAATTTAAAAGGTACGGTCTGAAAAACAGAACCGTAAACCAACTTTGAACTCTAATTAAGGGTACTCATGTTAAAGCGTTTAGGAGCAAAGCGTGAGGTCGGAAACTTACTCTGAAACAGGTAATAATGGAAGCAGGTGGACACACCCCGCGCCTCCCAGCCCCGGGAGCCCGGCTCTGAGGCTGCTGTCTCCTGGGGTCGGGCGGGGGGCGGGGGCGCTCGGGGCTGCCATGTATCGAGCACGGCGGGCATTCTAGCAGATGCGCCCTGGAAGGTGTCCTGGTCCCGTGTGCAGGAGTGTGTCCTCCCTTTCTCTCCGTGTATGGCGGGGGGGACCCAGCCGGGGTGCAGACGGCATCCGGCTCTCACACCATCCTCCCTCGGGGAGGCAATCGACCCGAGGCTGCTGGCTTCGAACACGGTCCCGGAGCCCCGGATGGAGCACAAAGGAGGGTGAGGGGCACATTCGAGATGCTGCTAAGTGGCGGTGCCTGTCCCGCAGAGAGGCGGGGGGAGGAGGGGGATCATGTCCGTCGGGGTCCAGCTCGGCCACACCTGGTTCCTGGGAGCTCCGGGCTCATGTTTGAGCTCCCAGAGAGCCCTCAGGGCCTCGTCCTGAAGCCCGTCTCCTCGGTTTGCAGACGGCCGCCTTCTCCCCGTGTCCTCCCGTGGCTCGTGGCTGTGACCTCATCCACTTCTCTTAGGTGGATGCCTGGTGTCCTGGACTAAGGCCAGCCCGCATGAACCCAGTTTACCTTAATGACCTCTTGGAAGGTCGTACTTTCAGACGCAGTCCCTGTCTGCGGTGCTGGGCTGAGTCTCAGCCTATGAATCTGGGGGGGGGACACAGTGTGGCCCACAACAGTCCCCAGGCCATCCTCACCATTGCTGACACGCCACGGATACGCCCAGGGGGACTGACTGGTACGGGGCGCTGCACGCTGACCCCGTCTGAGGACACAGGCTCACAGACGTGGTCCCGGAAGCCTCAGAGAAGCCGGGTGTCAGCTGGCTCTGTCCCTGACGAGGGGACGCACGTGTGGACAGGGCTGAGGACAGCACCGAAGGCTGTGCAGATGGACGCAGGGAGCTGCGGTGGGGAGCCGGCAGCCAGAGCCAAACCTCCTCTTACCATCACGTCAGCCCACACGGTCCAGGGTTCGCCCAGAGGAGAAAAATCCTGCCAAATACCGAGACGTCCCAGGAGGTTCCAAAACTCACCAGTCGGAAGCAGCTAACAAGAAAACTCATGATGGTTCTTTATCTTTCCCTCCCAGTACACACGCGTTCTTTTCTTAGTCACTGCATTGTTTGTAAAGGGATTTTGCCTGTTTATTGAGAACCCCGTTCATTCTCAGTGTCACAAATGAAACGGATTTTCTAACAGGCGGTGTTTGCATCTGAAACGAAACGTCGAGTCCACAAGGACACACACAGCGGGACACATCCGTGAAGTGCATTGTCTTGTCTTAGGACTCAGCCTATGTTATCGGCCAGACAGACGACGCTTGCGAGTCCCACAGCACGGGTGAGCCGTGGCGGGCAGGCCTCAGGGCGTGGGCGCTCGGGAGCGAGGGTCCGGAGGTGTGCTGAGCCGAAGCACGCGGGTGCTCCGTGGGGACGTGGCCCTGTAAGAGTGCGCTGTCGAGATGTCCGCCCTCGTGCTGCTGTCCACGATGGGGAACCTATGGGCACGTCACGCGTGCAGCCAGGGAGGGCGGCACAGCTCGGGGTCACTCTCGGGGAAGGTGACCCAGGTGGAAATGTCAGGTGCCGAAATCCCATGAGCGGGGACGCGGGTGTGAGTGGCTGGGACCCCATCTAAATGAGCAGAACCCGGGGTTCCCACACCCTCCAAAGACCCGATCCCCCTCCAGGCTGTGTTTACGGAACGAAGACCTGAATAATGAGAATATGGAAGCCGGTGTGTCTGTTCTGGCCAGTCTGAAGGAGCAGGTGGGCGTCTCTGACCTGGAGGCGGCCCACTGCTCGGGGCACAAGCGCTCGGGCCCTTGCCCTGGACAGCTTCTCGGCTGGCATCAGGGGAGCTGCCCCAGGCTGCTTCGGGCGGAGGGATGCTTCTCCACGTGAAAGGCTGATTTCCGGGAGCGTTTCTAGTGCAGTATTAACGTCACCGCGAGACCCGCCGTGCTCTGAGACGTGTGCTCCAAATGTGGGCGCCCCTCAGGGTTTCGTAGGGGTCTGTAGAGCATCTGAGCATGTCTGCAAACAATCCAAGACAGAAGGCATCTGAGGGCATGGGGACTGGGGCATTTTGTTGCTGACAAGTCTCTGCCTTAACGAGCCGTGTGGCCTTGACCGGCCCCTTCCTCTCCTGGGCACTCAGGAGTGAGTCTCCACGGGCATCAGACTCTGATCCCCGAGATCATCTTGGGGTCAGTCACTCAGGGGCTCTGCAGGGAGGCAGAGAGAGGTAACAAGGAGCCAGAAGAAAACACACAAAGCTGGAGAGAGGTCAGGAGGACGCTGTTTGTGTTAGAAACAGGGAAGGAGGAAAGAACGGAGCTGTCACTTGCACTCGCAGCCGAGCCGGGGAGTCATGGGACCGGCAGGCCCTGGGCCAAGTACCTGTGGGAAACAGGGTTTATTTGGAATCTGGTGTTTTATCTTAGAACAGAAAGGATCTATTCAATGGCATAACGTATCCAGGTTTTTAAAATGTAAAATAAAGTTTCCCCTAAGATGTTTCCGAAAGCTGCCCCATGCTTATCTTTATGACATCGAGTACCCTACGGTCCGTTACTGACCACTGCGCTTTCAGGGTTTGTAGTTTCCTGCTGAAGAGAAGTACACCATAAAGGGAACTGATGTGTGCTCGTCCCCCTTCCTTTGGGGTATACCAGCGGCGGAGTTGGAAACATTGATACGAATTACCAATCAGCTCAAGTACGGAGCAACTCGTACCAGGTGAATGCTTTGTGGGTCTCTGCCTGTGAGTTTATGTGTCATGAGACTGTTGGCAGGTGTGTCATCACAAGGAAGGCTCAGATTCTCAGTCAGCAGTGCCAGTGGCTTCAGGGACCCTTATTAAATTGGCTTGTAGTTTCTTTTTTTAATGCCCCTGGAAGCAATGACTGTTTTTGCACACAGAACTTGGAAGTGTCTTTTACTAGACAACAGTATCAGAAACCAGGATTCTCTGGGTCTCCTTTGATTTTCTTCACAAACCCCCATCCCCTGGGCCCCCACGTGTTATCTGGGCCAAGGCACTAGCTCTCCTTTCTCTGGAAAACCCGATGCCATGGAGTGCCGCCTGGGGCTCCTCCTGGGAAAGGGATCCTCCCGCCCTGTCGTGCAGAGACAGAAGTGACAATGGGCCACGTCCCCTTTGTCATAAGCCACAGGTCAGAGACGAGCAGCTTCTTGTCCACGGAGCACGCTGCAGGAAAAATCAATTAGTGCTTGTAATGAAAAGCTACTTCCTCTTGTTTGCTTTTTTACAAAGCAGATTAAGTGTTCCAGTCATCATACATTTAAATTTAGAATAGGGAAAAAGACCAAACTAAAACTAATAAAAATATACAGTGGTTATATAATACAGTCAGACTCAAGGAAAAGGTCAAGCATAAAGAACAAGGAACGGAGGCAGACGAAAGCACGGGAGCGCAGACAGAGGGACCAGCAGAGGCAAAGACGCGTCCGAGCGCACAAGGGCACGGACACCTCCTCGCACTCAGACGCTCGGTCAGTGCAGTCCGTGACGGCACGTCACCCCGGCTTCTGTCTCCTGGGACGCTGGCAGCGGGGACTTTGAAGATCAGGCTGCCTTTTCCGGACTTGAGAGATCAAGTCCCTGTTGGCATCTGCTCCCTGTCTCGGAAGGCGGGTTCAGTCCGGCAGCGGGGTTCCCACCGTGGCCTTAGCGGGTCGGGGGAAGACCGAGCTGAGATGCTCCAGGGCCGGGAGTCCGTAAGCCGGGGCCATCCGCGGGGGCAGTCAGTGCCGTAGGAGCGTGTTCTACAGCGGAAAGACTCACATCCTTATGCAAATACAGATCTGAAGAGAGAAGACATACGAGCACGTGGACGCTCACATTCGGGGACGTACGTGGGAGACGCTGAACCTTACTGCAGCGTCGGGACGGCTGGCTGTCCCAGAGCGCGGTCCCCGGATCCTGTCCTCAGTGCCACGCTGCGCTGCAGGTCCTCCTGCTCGGAGGGCGCTGGGTCAAGGCAAGCCTCTGGACCTTTCCGCAGCTCACCCCGGGCGGCGTTGGAGCGTGTCAGGTCCGAGCCCCAGACCTCGTGCTTGGTCACGTCACTTCTACTGCTCTCTTGGATGTTCTTTGCAAACACCAACCAGTGTCTCCTTTGCAGGCTCAGAGTTTTCCCTTTACGGTCTTTTAGGCAAATGGCTTTTCCACGCACACCCCAGCACGATTTCATCCTGAAATCCTACAGCGATGTGTCTCACCTCTACACAGCACCATGCACCAGCCCCTTCTCCCTGGGGCCAAGGAGCATGGCGTGTGCAGTCCGGTAGTGTGGGCCTGGATCTGGGCTCTGGCGTTCATTAGCTGGTGGCCTCGTGCGGATTGCCTGGGCTCAGCCTTTCTGTCCCCGAAGCAGGATGATCCTGCCTACCTTTGAGACAACGACTGGGCACCTGGCTTGGCAGCCTTCTTCCCCACCTCCACCTCCCGCCCTGCATCACTTCCCTGCTCGCCCTGTTTATGCACAAATCGGGGGTTCTAGCTGTAGCTATGGTAACCAGGGATCAGCTTTGGGATGGGGAGGGTCCCCGGAACAAGGCAGTGCTGGGGACACGCGTTCGCTGGCGATGCCCCTAGAGAAGGAGACCTCCCGTCCACTCACTTAGGGTCTCTCTGGCCAGAATCGAATGAGGAAGGGATCCCAGGGGTTTCGTGAGGTTCTTCTGGATGCTGTGGAAGGGATCTGGCGAAGTCAGGAGGCAGCCACCGGCCCAGGGCTGATGGGGCTGGTGAGATCATGCCGGGTCCTGAAGTCCTTGGGTTATAACCTGCCCGGGATCCAGGCTCTCCAAACACATCAGTGCGTGTACAGTCCTTGTCACACTGTGCATGTACACACACACACACACACACACACACGTGTGTGTTAGTTTCCATCCAAGTTAACACACGTGCTTGTGTAACAAATTACAAAAGAAGAAAGTTCAGAAAATCAGGCCTGCAGCTCTGTGACACAGGATGTGTAAAAAAGATAACATGCTTTCGGATGTGCACAATTAAACCACATGGTATTATCGTAACAATGCCATTAGCGGTTGACCCTACTTAGGAAAATAAAACAGAAAGTCCTCCACTCTGTCGGCGGGGGCGATGCTGGATCCACGTTGGGCTGATTTCTCTGCAAGCCCAGGGATGGATTCCCCTGCATTCCGGCATACACTCTTCCTCCGTGGCAGGAGAAGGGGACGGTCAGGGCTCCGCAGGGGTGAGCACCACCAGGTGAGCGGGAGAACGGGAATTGACGCACTTGGCTGGCACGTCCCGAGACCCCATCCCAAGGGACGAGCTGTACTGGGCGGCGTTCTAGTCCTTCTGAGGCTTTAACCCAGCCTTGCCATGGAAGTCTTCTCAGCTCTCAGTGGAGAAGAGACTATGTCTTGTTTTCAAAAAATGAGAGACTATGGACTCTGAAAAACAATCTGAAGGGTTTGAAGAGGTGGGGGGTGGGAGGTTGGGGGAGGCAGGTGGTGGGTGTTAGAGAGGGCGCGGATTGCATGGAGCACTGGGTGGGGTACAAAAACAACGAATACTGTTATGTTGAAAATAAATTAAAAAAAAGATAAAAAAAGAATGGGTTAGTAGGCGCACTACATTGTATTTCTTCTAGTGTCCTGTAGGTGCCCGTTGCGACTGGATTGGGGGCGAGCAGAGGCTTCAAGCCCAGGGTTGGGCTCCCCAGGCTGCGCCTTGGCTCCCCTGTGTGTCCTTGGGCTCTCCATGGTCAGCCCCGACCCTGTCTCAGCCCCAGAGTTCTTGCTCCACACCTGTGTCTGCTGTGTCTCTGCCGGCTGCTCCTCGGGAAAGCATGTCAAGTTCTAGGTCATGCTTTTTAAGATGAATTACTGTCTAGTTCTTAAAGGGTTGGCCCTCCCTATCATTCAGATGTGTTCCTGTCCCCTTCGCAGCTGGGGAGGAAGGGCCACTGCCCGCTCGAGTCTCCCCTCCTCACCGGGAAGGGTCTGCGGCAGGGGGTTTTACAGAGGAGCAGGCCTGAATGGGAAAGCCTAGGAGGTGGGGATGGACCCCCAGGGAACCTCCTTTCCCCACGATCCAAGCAGCCTCTGGGCATCCGGGCATTTAGGGCTTGAAGCCCAGACCCCGGGCACCTTTCAAAGGTTTGCTTGAACCTCTGGGGCTTAGAGAGAGCCAGTCCTCTTGGAATCGTTTTCCTGCCATGTCTGGAAATAGTAACAGGTGTGTTAAAGCGTGTGCGAGGCCAGGAGCCACAGAATGGAGAGTGGTTGACAGTCCCTGAATGAAATCCCCTTGTCAGACGGACGTGAATCCTACCTGAGCCCACGGAAACAGTAGACCTTATCTCGTGGTTCTTTTGCATTGACGGTTGGGACGGACCCGGATTTTTCCGCACCATTTATTCTGCCCCACGATAATTTTGGGGCTGGACCTGGCTTTTGGAATTGAGTTGTCAAGGATGAGGACAAAGGCAGATTCTGCCGTAATCGGCATGTGTGTTCGCGGGGGGAAAGGGGCCGTGTGCGGTTTTCTCTGGTATTGAAAGCTGTTCACGGGCCCCCGTTTGTGTTTCTTTTGTGTTTTTCTCGGCTCTGAACAAGGGCCTCTCAAAGTTTCGTTTCCACTAAACACTGTGAAGTTCATAATATCTTCAGACAATATTTTTATCAGAGTATTCTCAAGATCCTAGAATTTTTGTACTCATCTTTATGTAAATCTGAGATTTATAATCCACTGTAATGAGAAGCCTCAGATACTTTCAATTTCTGTTGATTTTCACAAAAGTATTTTTAATATTGGGTTTCTAAAATGCAGATAAATTTGTACAATCAGCAAAAACAATACATTTGCTTTGAAATATCCGTAAGAGATTTCCTTCTCCTTTATGTCACTCTGGACAGTGTCCCCATGTTGGGGACAATCCCTTGGCTTTTTTCTTCTCCCTTTTTTTCACTATTTTATGGACTTATCCCACTTTTGGACGCAGGGAGGGCAAAGAGATGGTAGATTTTACTGGACTAAGATGGACCCTTAGAAGGTTAATGTCCTGGAAGATGAGGGCAAGGTGACTTAGGTTTGGTGTCCCATGCTTAGAATGGGCACAAAAGATAGACCGTTGATTTGAACAGGAAGACCCCATCTGAGATTTCTAAAACTTACTCTCAAGCCATGAACACCCCCACGATGTTGCGAGGGCGGTAAAGGGGGGTCTGTGTGTTTGTAAATGTGACTTTAATCAAAAAAGGCATCCACAGTTGATTGCGTGAGTGATTCTTAAACTACTAATCCAAAGGAAAACTCCTGGGCTTTACAATTTCTTAGTTTAATTGGCAAATATCATGTAAAATACAGAAATGATTTAGGGTTGGAGAAGGATTGTTAGCTGTCTTTATAGGATGAAATGAAGCAAGTAACTAGCAATTTGGGGTTGAGGAAAGGTTTGGAGAGAGGAGACAACCCTTTAGAGCAGTAAAATCACTCTGGTAAACACGCTCTGTCAAAAATACATGAAATCAGATACTTAACTTGAGAAATAGAAATCATGTTTCCATTCTTTTAAAAGCGCATTGATGTAACTTCCTGCTTCTGCGAATGTTCTCCCTCTGACTGACTTGTAGACCTCAGCTCTCGAATAGCTTAGTGTCACCTGGGAGACACGTCCTCTTTTGTCTTTTGATATTTCTACTCTAAGTGTTATGGTTTCTTCTTGATAAACATCATTATTTAGAAATAAAGTAAAAACCAATTTTGTGTTATTTTCTTTTTTCCAACAAAAACATTAAACGTTTATGGAAAAGTCAAGCGATGTTACTAACTGTAACTGCGTACCCTGACCACGAATTCCTTTTCAGGTGTCATGAGTCACCGGCCATGTGATGTTTGGCTGTGCTGAGCATGGTGTACTAACAGTCTGGAATCCTGAAAAATTTATCAAAATAAAATTGTTAAACATTTAAGGAAAACTGAGGTTTCAGAGTCCCTTAGTATTGAGATGTACCTGTGATATTTGTTCTCAGGCTTTTTTTTTTTTCTGCCAGTAAGTGTTCAGAAATGGAAGAACCGGGCTACTTTGTCTCCTCACCATTCCCGTTGAGAAGACAGAAGAAAATACTTCCTCAAATGAAGAGAACCATAGCAGTGCGCTGGTAAAGAAGACAGAAGTTTTCAGTAGGCAAGAAATGGCGAGGGATTCCTACAAGAGGGAAAGCATTTGGGATCAGGGATGGCGACCTGCTGCTCACGGCTATGCTGGAGGGTGGCCCAGGCCGGCCCAGGCCTTCCCAGGAGATCCTTGGAGAAGTTCCAAGGTGGGGATTGATATCAAATAACAGAGGTGATTAGTTTAGAAATACTTAGCACAGCTGGTCCCCTGGCGCTGACCTGCTGCTGTCCGGAGAAAGCAGACCCTAAGCCTGGAAAGACCTTGAGATGGAGAGTGGCCCTTACAGTTGGCACAGTCCCCATGGAAGACAGAGAAAAGGAAATGAAAAAAAAAAAAAAAAAAAAAAAGACAAGCAGCCCCTTCCAAGACCAAAATACAGGGAGGCATAACAACTCAGGGTCCCCTGGGTCTTAGGACGGCCACCGAGGGTTCCTGGGGAGCTGCCTCTCCACTATGCACCAGCAGAGCTCCCCTGACGGGATTCACAGTGAGCTGCCTGGAGTCTTGGAGGGTCAGAAACAACACAACCACACAAGAACCCACGCCAGCTGCCTGCACCAGACCGCACAAGCCTCCCGCAACACAGGCAAACCCCACAAGGATCACCAGCAAGCAGAAGCATTCAACAGCTCGGCAAAAAGCAATCGTGACCATTCACGCAAAACAGCCAGTGGTCGAGGAAGCAGAGACACTTCATGGAACAGAAAAGAATGTAAACCTTTCTAATTAATGTTTAGTGAGCAGTGAGGGGGTAATTCCTCCCTAAAACACGAATAAGTTGCTTTGAAAGAGGAGCTTTAGGAGAGCGAAGAAGAGGTTCTACTAAATGCAGTTGTTGACATGAAAGATGTCTGGACGGGTAAACAGAGTGGATTTGGCCAAGGAGCCCACTGTGATCTGGAAAAGAAGGTTAAGATTTCAGCTCATCAAACAAGAGTAGGGAAACTAAGAGCTGTGTTTTGAGAGGAGGGGAATAGATTTGGACTTCCGGAGAGGAGAGTGACGTTCAGGGAAGGAAAGGGTAGGCCAAAGAGAGAAAAGGGGAAAATGTCCTTGAGCTGGGAGAGATTTCAGTTTTCATCTGGGAACAGCTAAGAAGAATACTTTATGATTATGTAAATAATCATATGTTATTATATAAATAATAATAATTATGTGTGATGTGACATCTTACGACATTTCTTGCTCAAGGTTCCGACGGCACCACTCATTTCTGCAGTGGCGACATTTCTATAATCCTAATATTATAAATGCTGCTTATGGTATTTTAGTTTAAGGCAGCCCTTCAGACAAAGTGTGGGTGATTTATTGAGGGCGACAGAGTAGAGTGTAATTGTTATGCAGTAATATAAACCTAATTGAACATCAAAAGTATGATTCAATTGCCATTGCCTAAAGCAGTGTAGTTAAGCGTCTGGTTCAAAAAGTTCTAATAGTTGCATTGGAGAAATGGAAGATAAAATGTGTGCTTTTAAAACCATATGAATGCATTATTTTTATGATTAAATAAACATAAATTAATATTTGAATGCCCTTTAGTGGGGAAGTATGATTTAAAAAAACAGGCATTTCTAATTGTGAAAAGGCCCTGGTTTTTAAAAAATGAAATAAAATGCACTCAAACCCACTTTAACTTTGCAGTGTTTTGTGGAACAGACGTGCTGATAAACCTCAAAAGAGGTAAAAGAAAATAGAAAAAAATAAAATGTATCATCGGAAACTTTTCTTGTG
The DNA here is from genome assembly GCF_010015895.1 of Lontra canadensis. Taxonomy (NCBI): domain Eukaryota; kingdom Metazoa; phylum Chordata; class Mammalia; order Carnivora; family Mustelidae; genus Lontra; species Lontra canadensis. The sequence continues at coordinate 2,744,852 of NW_022631067.1, forward strand.
GGAAAGATGTCATTAGGAAGGCAGGACTAATCTATTACATCATCGGATAGTCATAATTTCTAAAATTCTTGGGCATTACATTATAAGATACTTTAAAGTAATTTCTACAAAAACATGCCAATTCAAAATGAACTAAATGTGATGCTAAGAGCAAAATATCACAAGACCTCAGAATAAAATTAGCATTTTATCAGATTAGTCCTTCCACTGAAACGAGGGTCATAAGATAACGGAGCGCTCTGATGAAAGACCAATGGTCAGTTTGTGGGCGATGTGCGCAATGTCAAATCTGTCTTAATTAGTGAGACGTTCTTGGGTTTGTCCTGTGGAAGAGACAGCTGTGGCCGATTTCCATCAAGTTATAAACACCTGTTTGTTGCGCATCCTAGTTGACATCCAGGCCATGGGTCCCGGGACCAGTGGTGGAGCTGGGGACACAAATGGAAATTCTGATTGGGTTGCAGCACAATGAAAGGAGGACGAGCCGAGGCCGGACGTGCACAGGGGCGCGTTCTGGTAGTGCCTGGAGCAAAATCCGACTTAGCGATTAAAATGCTAAGTGCCGAGTGACGTGTGACTGTTGGGGGGCTATGAAGAAGCTCGGTGGTTTGCAAAAGCAGAGATACGACTGCTCAAGCTTCAAAATATCAAAAGGCTATTTTTGCAACACCCCCCACCCCAACCCCAAGTCCTGAGGCATTTCGACAGCAGAAATTCAATGGCAATGCCACTTACGACACTACTGTTATGCCTGTACTTCATTTACAATGGGTTTTTCCCACGTTCCCACTTAAAGACACTCTTCGCTCACTCTCATAATTATTTCTGTCAACGTAACATAAAAACACCACAGCAATACAAATGGAGGCTTGATCGCATATTCCCATTGGTTTATCTTGGGAACTTTTATTTGTGGAACTTCGTAAATGTGGCGAGTTACTGCATGATAATTCGACCCGTGAACACTTGCACAGGTGTCCGTGACTGTTATCTGGGATGCGATGAGTGGTTTGCTTCTCTGTGTGTCCATTTTTTTATGTTTTATGTCTTTTCAAGGAAATGTCCTTTCAAGGAAATGATGTTCAATTATGTTTTTATGTCTTTTCAAACTGGATTTGAAAGACGTCTCTCAGAACAAGCAGATTTTGAAAACTTATTAAAAGTGTTTATTTTAGGAGCGAGAAGAATCTGGGTTGACAGCAAGGCCCTCATATTTGGTATCTTGGGTGTCTAATGATGATATTTCCAGCCAGGCTTGAGAAAACAAAAGTTAGAATGAATTTTCGCATAAGGAATAGAGAGAAAGTTCCATTTGGACATGAAAGGTGAGAGCCTGAAGGCTGTCGGGGCACATATGTGGCTCAACGACCCATGTGGATTCAGTGGGGAGATCCAGGGAGTAAAAGACTTAAGGATCAAGACAGCTGTGCCATCACTGCTCGTGTCAACAGTGGCTGAATCATGGTGGACGCAATCACCTAGGGAAATGAACGCCCAAGAGTGAGCAACACTCTGCGCCGTCTTCCAGAAACCACGAGGCCAGGCATTGGCCCAAGAGCCCAAAGATAACGGAGAAGAAATTCAGTGTGGAAGAGATCGGAGAAGGGCTTGCGCCATGTAAGTAGGAGGCTAAGATTTAAGAAGTGGGAATGTGCTTGGGGAATGCTGAGAAGCCCAGCTGGTGTGAGATGCCACAGGGCACACACACGAACACGGGCTTCCCCCCACTCTGTCACGTGGCAGCCACCGGACTCCTCCTTGACTTCTGTCAACTCTAAGTTGCTCTGGATAAACACTACTCCTAACTGTCCTGTTAAATATAGAGCAATCGTGGGATTAGGTGTATGCTTTTTCCTGCCAAAATATAGATCATAGGCAACTTGACTATTGCCTTAATATAAAAGAAAACCCATGCTAATTTTAGACTGGGTGGGATGGAATGAGTAGAAATGTTACAGTGGCTGTGCCAGGCAGAATAAGGACCCTTCAAGATGTCCACACTCTAATTCTTGAACCCTGTGAGTGGACCACCTTGCATGGCAGAGGGACTCCGTGGGTGTGATTAAGGTTAAGGACCTTGAGATGGGAAGTCATTCTGGATTATCCAGGAGGGCCTGCCCGAGGTAATTGCAGGATCCCTGAAGATCTGAGACATTTCTCCGCTGGCAGAGAATCAAGGAGATGGCAGATACCACACATGTGAGAGGGGCCCAGCTTGCCAACATGTAGCTGCCCTGAAGATGTAGGTTAGTGGTCGTGAGCCAAAGAAGGGGGTGGCCTTGAGAAGCCGGAAAAGGCAAGAAGTGGATTCCCCCTAGAGCCTACAGAAGGATGGCGGTTTTGCTCCCACCGTGACTTGAGCCCAGGGAGACCCATTTTGAACGTCTGATCTCCAGAATAAATTTGTATCGTTTAATAAATTACCAAGTCGATGGTAATTGTTACAACACAACAGTAAGTTACTAAGTGGCTTTTTAAGCACAAAATGTGGTGACATTTGTGTTCTTAGCTCCTGTTTGAACACATGTGGGGGAACCGTATGCTTCTAAGCATAGAAGGACCTGCTCAATCACACACAACTATTTATACACAATAAAAAAAATATGGTCTCAAAAAAAAGGAAATCAGTGCTAAATAGGAGGGATTCTTTTTTTTTTAAGATTTTATTTATTTATTTGACAGACAGAGATCACAAGCAGGCAGAGACGCAGGCAGAGAGAGAGGAGAGAGGAGGAAGCAGGTTCCCCGCTGAGCAGAGAGCCCGACGTGGGGCTCGATCCCAGGACCCTGGGATCATGACACGAGCTGAAGGCAGAGGCTTTAATTCACTGAGCCACCCAGGCGCCCCAATAGGAGGGATTCTTATTCTTTTTTCAAACAGACCTAGCACTTTGCTCCCAAGGAGAGAAAAACAAAACCCGCCCTGATTCTGAGCCACCTGTGTCACACCACAGTCATGTGATGCTGGGACGATTCCGGCCCCTGAGCTAAAAATAAATGATGACACCGTGTTCCATTAACAAGCGCCCGATCCGATTGGGGGAGTCCGGGCTTTGATCTGGAGTTTGTTCACTTGAAGTCTTCATAATTAGTGTTCCTTGGGAACTCTGCACGGCCTTTCTCTGTCCTTATTCTTCCCCCATTGAATAATCAGTAAGCACCATTTATTACCACACACACGGTGGTTGTTTCTCAAAAAGAAACGTTTTTTTTTTTTCTCTAAAGTCCTAAATGTACTCATTCTTGTTCCTGTCTTATTTAAAACACTAACAATTCCCATCGCTGTTGGGAAGAACGGGACCAGCCTGTTTTCTTCACTGAGGTCAGATCAGAACTCTCTTTCCCAGACAGCTGCAACTTGCAAATGGGTTATGTCCCACCGTTCACGTTTGCGTCTGTTGCTGGGAATCTGAAATGGATTTCCCCAGACAAACAAGGTAATAAAAACTGGTCTGGTCCCTGGGCTGCTTTCTGTGGTGTATTTAAGTGGTCCCAACCTCAGTGCTAGCATCTGGGAACAGAGGCCATTCTGCAGAAGAGAGAAACAGGTGATTTCAGACTTCCAGATCCCAGAACTGTGGCAGATAAATCGCTCTTGTTGATAAGGCACCCAGTCTGCGGTATTTTGTGATAGGACGCCAAAGGGACTCAGACTCCAACATTCCAAGGACTTTTGCTGTGTGAGACGTGTGTGGTCTCCACAGTCCTTTTGTTAGCAAGCCTCGGGACACCAAACGCCTGCCAGTTACACCATCTCTGGCTAAGTGTTCCCGGACTTCCCACCATGTGCTCACCTAATCAGACTGCTAGGTTTCACACTCCGTGGCTCTGTCACTGTGGCCACAGCTGACCTGGCTGACGACGGGCACCTACCCCAAAGGGGCCCTCGGTAGACTCTGGCTTGTAAGCATGAGAGAGCAGCCCCACAAAGAAGACTCGCACTTGGGCTCAGCATGTGCACTGCCCTTCCTTGGACAGCCCAAATGTGCATCTTCTACCCCTGAATCAGTGTGGAGCATCTGTTTCACATCCAGAGGTGTTCCGGTTCCGACAGTAGTCGCCCTAACTACACTGCGGGGCATATAGCTGAATTGTGAGGTTCGTCAGGGTTGAAGGGCAGCCCAGGGAGGGACACTGGGGCAAGTGTGGAAAAGCTGCAGAACCAAGTCTAGTGGGACCCTCAGACAGCCTCTCCTAAGGGATGGCCTCAGGCCAGGCGAGTCTGCTCCTCGAGTCAACCAATGTCTGTCGAATCCATCACACTTGGCAGACACTGCCAAAATCAGGGGACCCTGCAAGGACTGGCAGGTGGGGCTGATGGCCAAACGAGTAGCTGACCCGCCCATGTGACTGGTGTCCTGGGAGCAGAAGCCATGTATTTTCAGGCAGCATGGAAGAAGGGTCCCTCCCCCAGACTCGTGGTGTCAGGACAGGCATTCCAGGAGGAAGCCTACACCCTGAGCCCAGGAAGGAGAGGTGGGAGCAAAGCACGTGGCATGGGGGCAAGTGTCAGGGCAGAGGAGGGGAGCATGACAAATGGGAAGGACATGAGTGACGACCTAGTCTGGACGGTACCTGCCAGGGGCACCCAAAGTGGGGTCCCTGGACCAGCAGCCCCAGCATCCCGGGCAGGTGTAAGAAGTGAACCTTTTCATCCTTACCCCGGACTTCCTGAGTCAGAGACTCTGGAGCCAGGGCCTATGACCTGTGTTGGCAAGTTTCCCCGGGACTCAGATGCCCACTTGAGTGGGGAAACCTCTGCTGCCGCCTCCCACAGCCCGTGCTGCTCCCAGTGGAGTCACCGCGCTGCGGAACCCGAGGGCCTCTGTGGAGGCGCCTTCCTAGTACAGCTCTCTGCACGAAGGACTCTGCTCCCTGGGAAGTCCAACTCCTGGGCACTCCTGGCGTGCTTCCCGCCTCTGGGGCCTCTGGGGCCTCTGGGGCACGACACTCATGGATTCAGGTTTGAGAACCTCCAATTTTTCTACTGTCTCTGAGACATCCTCTGATCTACGCTTGGCTGGGTGACAGTGAAAACTCATCCTTGCAGGCTTATAGCCTTAGCAGAAGGAGAGGGAGGGAAATGTGGTTCCATTTGGTCTGTACTACTGTCTTTTCCACCATGCTGACTCCTTGGCACTCGGACTGTTGCCAGGTGGAGACAATCCACAGGCTAGAGTGAGCCCGAGTCCCCACAGACGCTGGGATCAGACTGGCTGCTTCCAATCCCGACGTCAGAGCTTAAGGACAGTTAAGGACGCTGCACAGTTAAGGACAGGGCAGGGGGCGCTCAAGCTCCTCCTGCGTCAGTTCCCATCTCTGCAAAATGCAGATGATCTTTCCTACAATGTGGGGTTATTGTGCACAGTAAATGGGCCCATAAACATGAAGCCCCCTCGGCACCTGGCCAGGTAGGGAACACATCGTCAAGGGTTAGTGCCTGCTGCGTTCAGCTCTGGGCTGTCGTCTCTCCACATCGTAGGGTTAGTGCCTCTTCCCCAAGCACGTTGCTGGGGATTCAGCCTCACAGCACTGCCTCTGCGAGGCTCGGTCACTCACAGACTTAGGAACACGGAGACTTTCTGGCTCTTCCTGACTTCTTGAGTGAAGACCTCCCCGGATCACCGAGATCGATCAGCAGCTCTGAGGAGGGTTAGCTGATGAGCTCACTTGCTCTAACACCTGAAGGCTGTCTGTGACTTGGCCCTCCCAGGCTGTTAGCACTTACTTATTAAGGTCCTGCCCATGCCTTGGCTGCCCCTTTGATCAGTTTTTGACAAAAAGTCAAATCACTTTAGAAAAAATTGTACAAAGGATGACAGGTTCTTCCCAGAGGACCTCCCACAACTTCTACATATAAAGTTGGTGGGTGGAACATGCATCGTTTCCCATACTTCTCCGATCTCCAAGCATTTTTTGTTCCACGGGGCCGCCCCTCAGAAACATGGCAGGAGCAGGAAGCCCTGTCCGGAAGGGCTGCCACGGCCCTGCGAGTAACTGTTCGTGGTCCTGAACCATCGCGGTGGGCTAGCACAGGGTTGGCTCCTAGAAACCCAGGGATAAGCTTCTGTAGAAGCTTCCAAGGAATCTGAACACAGGAGGGCAAAGACAGAGCTGGAAGAGAATGGGTTGGGAAATGAGAAATAGCCAGGCCTATGAGAAGCAGAGCCCAGAGACGCTGGCAAGAAAAGAGAAACAAAGGGAGCCCTTTCACAGCTGTTTTAGAACTTGTTACTGAAAAGGCCATCACCGTGTGGAATGACCAAAATTTTGAAGGACAAAAGGGCAGTCAGAAGCTAATGCACAGGGTGGTTTAGACAGAACAGCTGCTAGGTGGACAGACAGGCTTGCCCACGCTGTCTGTGTCCCTAAGTTAGGGCAAAGTGCTCATGGCTTTCGTTAGGATTTTTTTTTAATGGTGTGAAAGATTTACTATTTAATGTAGGTTGAAGGATCTTTCCTTGTTGTAAAAAGTAAAGTTGAAAAAAGTTTCTCATGTCGTGGGGGGTTGTGAGAGAATGTGTCCCACCTCACCTCTCCTGGGCTTCAGACCAGGGGATGTGTGTGGGGACAGTGCACAACCGCTTGTGGGGTCCGTGCACGTTCCCTCGGCATGGGGCCCATGATCAAGTCCATTCTTCTTCTCATCTATGGCTTCCCGAGCAAACAAATCTCAAATATTACAGCATTGACACCTTATTTCACACCGTGAGCTCTTCTGGGGTAACTCTGCCAAAGGGAAGAACATATTTTCATTTTTCCAGATCACTGGAGAAAAAATTAAGTCCAAAAATCCTTTTTAAGCCTATAATTAAAACTAGCTTATGAGATAAATGCAGTTTTTAACATAAATGTTACTCTTTACGTTCTTCTGCTTATCATGGTGGTTCTCAGCCTGGGGAGAGAACCTCAGCCCAGGTTCTCAGCCTGGGGACAGGACAGGGACAGCCTGGGGACAGGAGTGGGCCATTTCGGGTCCCCTTTCCAGAGCATATGTTTCTCCTTGGGAGTCGGAGGGTGGGCATTTGAATGAGCCACACGCAATATTCTCTGGGCTCTTCAATCCTCAATAACACTTTGTGCATCAGATGCCTCCAAAATTACATTTTATAATTTTAAGGGTCTGAAATACTGAATACTTGATTTCTTATAAAGGACAAATTGGGTCATTGGTGCAGATTTTTCCCATTATTTTTAAATGATTTTATTTATTTATTTATTTGTGAAAGAGAGAGAGCACATAAGCAGGGGCGGTGACAGGCAGAGGGAGAGGCAGACTTCCTTCTGGGCAGGGAGCCCAATGTGGGGCTGGATCCCAGGACCCATGACCTGAGCCAAAGGCAGGTGCTTAAGCAACTGAGCTGCCCAGGGACCCCTGCTATTTTCTATCTACCCCACTTTAAATCATTTTCTGGGGCACCTGGGTGGCTTAGTTGATGAAGCGACTGCCTTCGGCTCAGATCATGATCCGGGAGTGCTGGGATCAAGTCCCGCATCGGGCTCCCTGCTCAGTGGGGAGTCTGCTTCGCCCTTTGACCCTTCCCCTTCTCATGCTCTTTCTCTCTCTCATGCTCTCTCCCTCTCATAAGTAAGTAAAAAGAAATAACTATTTTCTGGTATTGGAGTAGAAGAAATAAAACCTGACTGACTGAGAAAAGAACTTAATTAATGGGTCCGAGTTTGGCAGTTGTGGTGCATTGCAGATTAACTCTGGCCGCAAGCAGGAGACGCAGGAGAAGACAACTACTTACAAGAGGCATCGCTCTTCTTAGACTCCTGCCAAGAACCACGGCCACCACGTGAACGCTGAAGTACAACGCCTGGGACCAGCCGGATTAGGAGCAGACCTACCCACACGTCCAGGAACAATGAACCCGACTCATCATCACAGAAATCAACACAGGGGCCCAGACTGTCTGAAGATATTCTGCACAGAAGAAAAATCAGCTACCTTCTAACTCTGCTGCAGATAAAAGGCTCGCATTTGGCAAAACAAAAGAAACGTGAAGAGTGGATAACTTTTCCAAAGAGGGAACGGTCATGTCAAATTTAAGGTAAGGTGGTAGAATAAATTCTTGTTTATTGTCAGTAAATAACTGTGACAGGCATCTTCCTTCAGGAGTGGAGAGCTCTGCTGTGGGGGGAAAACAAGGGTTTCCTGACGTGGTGTGATGCACCATGCTAGGGCACTATCATACCTTAGCTGTGTACCCTCCTTACGATTTGTGGGAACCCATTTAACAAGAGATCCTATAAAATTGTCATGGCAGCTGGGCTCTTCCACCCTCTCCATTTCCCAAGCCAAGTCATCTCTGTAAATTCAGAGTGCTACAATGTACCCATATAGAAGGGCTACCTTGACACTTAAGTGTAACTTTTCTAGTTCAGTTAGTTAGTTTCTTATTATCCAAGTGATATATGCATGCTATGCTAGGGGCAAAATTTTAAATGTTATTAAGTAAAGCAAAAAGTAAATTTTCCCCTTTCTGCAATCTCTACGAACATTTTTTGGGGTGTATTCCTCCAGAAATTTTTACCCAAATGCTATTATATTATGCATTCTCTTCTGAAGTTTGCTCCCCTCCCCATTTCATATCATCTAGACTATCCTCATGTCTCTCCCTCTCTCACTTTTTAAAAGACTATGCATCATTCTTTGGGAGGATGTTCTACAATAAATCTAACACACTTACCTTGATTCCAGTGGGTTCCCCAGTTCCAAAGAAGGTGGAAGGAAAGTTGTGGAAGGTAGGTATGCATTCCTGTTCATGCAGGGACTATGTGTTTGGAAGAGGGTTTGCTGGGACCAAGGGGATGAGCATCATTAGTTCAACGCTGTGAATCTGGCCTCCAGGGAGGCTGCAGCCAGTCCTACCAGAGTGTAAGACTGTATGTTTCTTCCCGCCCTTCCTAAAAATTGGGTTTATCAAGCTCTTTATTTTCTTTAATCTGGTAGATAAGAACTTACTTTATTGTGATTTAAATATAGGAACCATGATGTTAAATAGCCTTCCATATTTTACTATCTGTCTACATTTTTAACTTTACCTATTTTTATATAAGGTGGTTTACATTTCTCTTTACTGATTGTGTAGAAGTATTTGTGTATGAGAGAAATCAGGCCTTGATATATTATCTAGATTTTAATATTTTTTCCTAAAATGGTATTTTTAATTTGTTTATTGTATTTTTTTAAAACATATTAGTTTTAGGTGTGTGTGCATCTGTGTATGTGTGTGTGTGTGTGATCATATATATTAATCATTTCTTCACTTTTTCCTGACATCTGGTTTCTAGGAGATAATATATTTTTAAGGTTAATTTGAGTCTGGTCTCCCACCCTTTTCTCCTAAATGAATTTTGCATATATTTCAGTCCTATTTTGTTATTTGCAAACCAGCCAACCAACCCAAGCCTCTTACTCATTTTTCTTCTCTTCTTTATCCACCATGGGTCGTTTTAAGGAGCATAGGGTGCTGTTGCTTGTGGTGGACAACTGTCCACCTGGGCTTTCCATTCGCAAAGGACATAATTACCTTACTGGGACCCTCCAATTAGTGTGACCAGACCAGGGAGGCAGCAGCCTCATTAGGGGTCAGGAGAGGAACACCACTCGGGGACCCAGCAAGATGCTTAAATTTCAGGTTGTCCTTTTATGCTGTCAGCTCACGTATAATTTAACATTCACATGTATCCTTTCTAGGTGAGCAGTCCTGCCAGAGCAGCCTTAGAATTCAGTAGGGTGAGGGGAGGGACCCCATTCTTGCCGCCACATGTCCTAGGCTGTCTGTCCTCAGACACGGCCCCACCATGCACCACTGCTTCTGAGGACGCATCCCCGCCGAGTCTAAGGGGTGGACCGCATCCTAGTTTAGCTGGTTCTTTGTCCGCATCAGTGACGGAAATCATCCCTTGCCTTTGAGATGGATTCAGATGTGGGAACGAGCTTGTTGGACACCCAAGCAAGGCATGGGTGAGAAGCTTTGGGTGAGATGCTGTTACGGAGAAGGTTCTCTGTTGCTGCTGTTAAATTGCTCTTTAGCGAGCTGCTGGCCTCCCCAGAAGTTTGTCCCTGAATGGAACTTCTGAGGCCGTCATGGCACCTAAAAACCCCAGACGAGCAACATCTTGGCCAACTGGAGAAGCAAACGGTGGGATCTGCTTTAATTTGCATTTCTTTGATGATGTGCCAGGTTCAGCCTTTTTCATATGTAACCGCCTTTTTGTATTTCTCGCCATGAAACTTAAACCCAGGTCCCTTAAATCTTGTGTTAGGGACACTGCTTAGTTCCCCTCCTTCCTCCACTTGGGTGGTGCGTGGGGCACGGGCAAGGACAGGAGAGGGCACATGTGTAGATCAGAAGGCTCCGCTCCCCACTCTGCCTGCGGTCATCTCCGTGGCACCGGGAACCTCTGCACGTAACTAGTGGCTCCTATGACACGTGTCCTACGTTCTTGAGAGGTTTTTCTGAGGAGCAGAAGCCATCACAGACTGGGAAGTATGGTGAACCTGTGAAGCGTGCATCAGGGAAAGGAAATGCAGTCAGAAAACAGGACCCATTTCCTCCTGTTGAGAAGAACGATTGTGTCAAATCGGAAGGGTCCTTACACCGTCTTTTCCATTCCCACAGACTGTAAACCCACACTCCTGTTCCAGCGCCAGGTCACCACGCTGACTCTAGACTCCAGCTCGTCTGGAGGAAGCATCTGAAGACTTACTCGGAATTCTAGAGTTTCCTCAGGGTGGAGCTCAAGGCCGCCCCATGCCCATGACGAGTCTTCCTGGATGGAACTTTCTCCTCGGTTTCTGTTGGTGGCAGACCTCAAAGTTGAAGTAAATGCTTCTAACTGCATGGGAACGCCCCTTTGTTTCTTGGTGTTTCTTAGTAGGATGGTTCTAGGATTTACTGTATTAAGTGCCACCCTTTGTGTTACTTCTGTGGGTTGCAAGATTGCTGTGACGGTTAATTGCCTGTGTCCCTTGGCTGGATCACAGAACCGAGTATTTACTCAAGCAGTACCCAGGCATTGATGCAAAGGCATTTCGTGGCTGTGCTTCCTATCTGCCATCTGCGTACTTTCAGCAAAAGAGGGACACTCCATAATGTGGGTGGGCCTTACCCAGTCAGTCGAAGGGCTTAAGAGCAAAACAGGTCTCCCCAGAAGAAGAAATTCTTTGTTTTTTCTTTTTATTTATTTTTTTTTAAATGTGGAACGTTTCATGAATTTGTGTGTCATCCCCACTCACGGGTGTATCGTTCCAGTGTAGTATGCACTGCCAAAGCGAGCAGCCAGAGGAGAAATTCGGCTGCAGGATGACAACGTTAATCCCCGCCCGAGTTTCCAGCCCGTGGGCCTATCCTGTGAATTTCAGACTTGTCAGCCCCTACAACCAAGTCGGAAATGCTTTAAAATATATAAATCAATCAATCAATCTATCTGTCATCTATCTATCATCTTCCTTTGTTTTTCTTCCTTTCTTTCCTTCTTTTGTCATCTATCCTCTATCTTTCATCTATCATGTATCATCTATCTTTCATCTATCATCTTTCTTCTATCTCTCTATCTATCTATCTCTCTATCATCTATCCAACTGTCATCTTTCATCTCCTACTGGCTCTGTTTTCCTAGAGAACCAAGCTGACACAATGATGGACAAGGGTCAGCAGTCCTATGGCACCTCAAGTCTGTTACAAGCACAAGGGCTTGGGGATGTCTTCCAATATTGACACTAAAGCGTGTCTCCTATTTCCTGCTCAAATCTTTGCCATCAACCAGCCATTTCCCTTGCTCAGAGAAACTACTCTAACTTCGTGGTTAATCACTATTTTATAAGCTCCGAGAATAAAATGCTGCTGGGATCTTAACCGGTCCTGACTCTGAACTGAAGTCTGTCATTGCAGGAGAAAAATGGCCTGGATCTGCAGAAGGGGCAAGTACCATGGTTCGTAAGTTGAACACATCCTTTCTGTGGCCAATCCCCGTGACCCAGGGTCTAGATTTCCAGCGCAGAATTCAGCAAGGAGGGGTAGCTGCGAGAAGCGTCTGCCTCCACCGTGGCCTTTCCTGTGTCAGTCCCCCGTGCAAGCTATCGGTTTGAGGTCCCCACCTGGAGATCACACCACCGACTTACCCGTCCTCACCCTCGAGCCGAGGTGAGCAGCCCTGCTGACGTGGAGCGAGCTCACGCCACCCCATTTTGGTGAGCCGGCGGTTTGCTTACTAAGCCCGGGATTTAATCTGAAGTCGGCCCCGACACAACAGCGCCCTGAAGAGGTATTTCCCGCCTGCCCGCCATGCAGTGGGGGCTGTGCTGGGCCCTGCAGGAGACACCCCCTCGGTCAGGCACACGGAGCTCTCCCACAAGTCCTGTCTTCGCAGGCACAGGAGCGAAGTGCTTCTGGTGCCAAGACGGGACAGGCATCCGCGGTCGAACTGAGAGGGAGCATCGGCTCCGGGAGGTCTGGTCGTCACGGGGAGACCGGCCGGCTCAGACCGACAGGGATGGGGAGTAGGACGGCGACCTGGAAATTAAGTGGCACGGTGAAACACAGAGTTCACACGGCGGATCTCTGAATGGCCAACACGCTTAAGGAAATGCTCTCAGCTCCGCTAGCGAATCAGGTTGGAGACACTGGGACGACTGGGACACCAGGACGAGCCACTAACATGGCTAATAACGCCCCCCGACAGTAACTGCGGGTCAGGATGCGGGGCAGCAGGGGCGCTCCCGGTGGTGTCCAGCCCCGACCGGATGGACCTATCAATGGAGCAGGACGTTGTTGCTCCTACTGGCGAGCCCGGCCTGTCCTGGGGAAGGTGCCGACGCCCATCGGAGGAGTGTGCCGCGGGCGCCCGCACCAGGGACCCCAGCCGCTGCGCGTTGTCGTGTTAATGCGTTGCTTCGCAGGTGAGGTGTCCCCAAGACCATGTTGAGCGGTCTCCAGCACTGGCTGAGGGACGCCCGGGGCAGTCCGTTGAGCATCCCGCTCTCGATTTCCGCTCAGGTCGCGATGTCGGGGTTGTGAGATCCAGCGCTGGGTCGGGCCCCATGCTCTGCATGGGGTCAGCTTGGGATTCTCTCCCTCTCCCTCTGCCCCTCTTGCTTGTTTTCTTTTTTTTCTCTCTCTCAAATAAATTAATGACTCTTAAAAGAAAAGAAAAGAATTGGTTGGGACCGGAGGGGAGAGAGGCCAGAGGGAAATCACGGTCAGGACCCGTCACAGTGGGCTGGGCTGGAGCAGGAACAGATCACAGTTAAGAGAAGGAGCGCAAGGCTGCCGGCTCCATCCTGGGCAGGGGCTGGGGCCAGGATGTGTGTGTGCGTGTGTGTGTGCACGCATGTGCGTGTGTGTGTGTGTGTGTGCGCGTGCGTCTGTGATGGAAACTGTTCCCATGACCGCTGTCTGTTTTCAGGACACCTGTCTGAAGGCTGGAGTTTTCGCCGGCTGTGGTCTTGAGTGTTCCTGTGTACACGGCGTTTCTAAAGCTTGTATTTACGGACCCTGCGTGTGTGTGCATGTGTGTGTGTGTGTGTGTGTTTTATCCTATAGTCTCAAGACCACAAGTGTAAAACATGCCAACAATTTTTTTTAAGGTTTTATTTATTTATTGACACAGAGAGATCACAAGTAGGCAGAGAGACAGGCAGAGAGAGAGGAGGAAGCAGGCTCCCTGCTGAGCAGAGAGCCCGATGTAGGGCTCGATCCCAGGACCCTGGGATCATGACCTGAGCCGAAGGCAGATGCTTTAACCCACTGAGCCAACCAGTGCCCCACAACTTTTTAAATCAAACTGGTTGCGTGGTTGCTGTGGAGAGCCCATGGAAAGGGCCACTGGCCCGGCGAGCGGTGGTTTACCTGTGGGGGGGTCCCTGTCCATTTTGGAAGCAGGGATGAGGGTAAGACAGAACTTCCTGTGCTGAAAGTAGGCTTGAGAAGTCACATTCTGTTCGTTTGCTAGCTTGGACATCACTGTGATACAAACATGATAGTTGGTGATACTTGTGACTGCCTTGGAGAACATGTGAGTTGAGCTATGGATTGTTAAAATGTGTTTGTGGCGTGTGGCCGCGTAGCTGTGCTTGAGAGCAGGGCCGCTCCGGCCGAGCTGGCAGTTCGGGGAATCGGGCAGAGTCCGGGCTGCTGTCTCCGAAGCAGAGGCCCCAGGCCCAGCGGGAAGCGGGATCCGCGCCTCCCGTGATTCCAGCCCACCAGCGGCAGAAGCATCCCCGCGTTCCAGCCTGCTCTGGTGGACCGCGAGTTCCGGCTTTGTTTGGTGGGGTGGGCAGGGCTCCCTTAGGGAGCAGAAGCTCTGTTCTTCCTTTTTTTATTTTGTGGAGACCATGATATGATCTTGCTCAGAAATATTCTGAAGTAGGGGCACCAGGGTGGCTCAGTCGGTTAAGCGTCTGCCTACAGCTCAGGTCATGATCCTGGGGTCCTGGGATCGAGCCCTGCATTGGGCTCCCTGCTCAGTGGGGGGTCTGCTTCTCCCTCTGACCCTCTCTCCTCTCGTGCTCACTCTCACTCTTTCTCTCTCAAATAAATAAATAAATAAATAAAATCTTAAAAAGATATTCCTAGGTAGATACACATAATTTGAAAGAAATCTAGAGATGACGTTTCTCCCCAAATGTTTTTCGGGCGTTATGTGCTGTAGGTTTCGTATGACATGTGGGGTAGTGTGGGAGACGCAAGTGGAGGTTCCTTCCTAGATGAATGGTTTCTCTTTCCAAGTGTGAGTACGGGAGATTGGTTACTGGTCCTTCTCTCTGACTCTTCTTCTCGGCAAACACCTCCCAGCTGGTCTTTGCATCGGTGTGTACGGTGTTGCTGGAGGAAGTTGGCCAAGTGATGTCTAGAATGCATACGATCATTTAAAACATCAAGTTCTCTGTCTGTGTGTCCTTGGTCAGAATGAAGACGAGCCCCTGAGGACTGACGTTCCGTCCGCTGGCATGTGACGGGGCAGCCACGGGCTGGGCTCGTTTCTGAACGATTTCCAGCTGGTCCAGCCGACACCCCGACCTCCCTCTCCACGAACGCCTGACATGCAAAGATTCAATCCCTGAATGGCAAGACCGTTCCCAGCAGTGACAGATGACCGCTGAGTGTCCCTTGCCTCTGGTGAGTCCTGTGAAGTCACAGACACTTGGAGTCCCCAGGGAGGCAGTTTGGGAGCTGCCCCTGGAGGAGGAGGAGAGAGAAGGAAGGAAGTGTGCTTGAGATGAAGTGAGGGGCTGGAGGAAAGTCCGACAGTGCCCGTGTCCCCACCGCGTCATCTGCCTTGCACCTGCCAGCATGCTCCAGGAGTCTTGCCTTACGGCTCCCCTTCCTCTGGCTCCTGACCATCTCTGTGACCCCTCCCAGGGCATCTCAGCAGCCCTTGGGTGGCAGGGGCTGGGAGGGCAGTTAGCTCTGTGGGGGACACAGGTTTTCTGGGCTCTCTGTGTGGCCACAGACTGGTTTCGATCATTTCTTGGGCTTCACTTTATTTACGCCTACACAGTGTCATGAAGAAAATGCATCCTGCTTCAGTGTACACGGAGTCTGGACTCCTAGACTCCAGACGGACTCTGGATTCCTAGAAAGTGCACGCAATGAAACTGGGTAGATGCGAAGTAATGCAGATGGGCTCGGGCTCAGCGTGGACGCGGCAGGACAGCCTCGGGTCAGTGCCTGCGGGTCGGCGGGGACCAGCCGGGACGGCTGCGACTCAGGGCTGGCTCTCTGGCTCGGCCGGAGCGGGCTCGGCCCTGCCCGTGGTTACCATATTGGAGCCCAGACCCTTGCGCAGCTTCCAGCAGAGGAAAGGCGTCCAGCAGCGGTTAGCACGGGTCTCTACATCCTGAAATCAGCTTCTCGTCGGGACAGCTGGGCTCGTGAATCCTTTCTGCAACCCTCCTGGCAAAGGGAGCAGGCTGGGATCCCGTCAGGTCACGCACACAGTGGCCTCGTAGCCCAGGTTTGGCTCTGTCCGTGCTCTCTCCCTGGGGTGAGAGATCCGGAGAAACCCGCTGTGGGACCTGGCGTGAGTGACCAGTACGTTGCGTCTTTAATTGCCGCTCATCACAGGAGCGTCCTCTCGGTTCGGGGGACAGGCGAGCAGTCCCCTGGGCACAGTCAGATGTGCGGGGGGCCCTGAATACAGAACTTCGCCTCATACGTCACCCGTTCCCAACGTCACGTTAACCTGGGACGTGATGGAGGAGCCCGCCCGTGTTTTAGGGGTACCGGGTCCGAATGTCGCGGCGGCACGGCAGCAGCCCCGGCTGAGCATTGTACACGCGGCCGCCTTCGGCTGGATTTCATCGGACACGAGCCATTCCGCTTGGTGGGTAAAGTCAGTTCTTAGTCACCCATGAACTTACTGATGTTGACGAACCGCCGACACGCAGGGTTTCCTTCGTGTCAGGGGCACGACACAGGGATTCGAGAGTTGTGCCCGCGAAGCCGCACTCCCCGCCGTGCGTGTGGTCGCCATCTGTCACCGGCGTCTCGTGCCATTCTTGTCCAGCCCCGTGACTATTTATAACTGGAACTTTGTGCCTCTCGGTCCCCGTCACCTGCTCTGACTCTCCCCTCTGGAGACTGTTTCCTTGTTTGTGTTTCAGATTCTATACGTAAGTGACATCTTCAAAGACTGGAAACACTTAATGAAACTGGTGTCTGCTTGTGAGTTCAGTTCTCTGCTGCTAACAGACGCTCCCAGAAAGTTCTCCACTGAGAGGCCAGGGGTGGGGGGGACGGGAGGGTGGTTAGGAGACGGGACGGGAAGCTGGAATCCCTGCCCTGGGCCAGTCTGCACCCACACGGTGACCAGCTGCTCGGAGGTGAGGTCTCTGGATGATGTCTGATTGACCCCTAAAATGTCCCCAACTGCTACGTCCATAACTACATTTTCTAAAGTCTCAGCAGCTTTAAAGGAAATGCCCCTCAGGTTTCACAATGATTAGCAAGGAGGGCAGGGGATAGAAAGAGAGTTTAATTTTCTTAAACATACAAAATGAACAAGTACGGGGTCACTGTGCTCAGATCTAAACTCGACTAAGAAATTCCTTGCTAAAAAGGTAAGAATTAATGAGATGGCCCCATTTTTGTGTTTTGGCGAAGAAGTCCTAAGGTATTTCCCTCAGGGAGGAGGTGGGATTCACTCTTGCAATGCTGGGGAATACAAGGGGAGCCCTAAAATTTTGCTCCCACTCTCTTGGTGGCCTGGGGCCAACACGGAGGGCCAAGGAATAGAGAAGCCTCAGTCTTACTGTGCAAATACACATTTCCTCTATGTCTCACACATGTAAGTTTTAGGATTTTGTGGCCGTGTACAGCTCGTCTCTGATGTTTTTGCAGCACGCTTCCCCCAATGGCGGACGGGACTGGGGACTTGCTCATCCTGTAATTATGCAAACTGCATAAGCGCAAATGGGTGGGCTATTCCAGAATGTTTGTAAGCCGGCGGAGCAAGCGCAGCAAGAGGCTGGTCCGGTACTACAGCTGGGGCCCTCCAGGGACCAATGGTGCCAAGTACCGTGTTTGCAAGTCTTGTAGTGGCCGCTACTCTCCATGGCGAGGCCGAGGAACGAGAAGGCCAGTTGTCCCTTAAGGGGTCAACGGCTCATACGAGGAGCAGTGCTCGTGGACAGGTCCTGAGGCTGTGGCGTGGGTCCCAGCTCTGCCAGCAGCCCGGCGCCATCTCCAGTGGGCAGCCCTGGCTCTGGTCCTCATGGCCGGGGAGGCGTCTATGCGGTAGGAGCGCAGGGACAGCGGGGCGGGTGAGTGGCCCAGGCTGTAGGGTCCTGGGGCCGCTGGCCCAGGCTAGCTCCCCTCTGGGATCTGACCCGTAGGCTCTGCTCCTGCTGAGCACACTGCCTTTCTTCCTGAGACAGGTCTGAGGACACAGTCCCCCGGGGCGCATTACATGAGGGGGTCCCGGGGAACGTCATTGGCTGGTTTGGGAGGCAGAAGCCGGGGGCAGGCGAGTGGAAGCTTTCTCAGGCCGGGAGGGACTTAAAGTCACACATCTCAACCCTGAGAGACCCTCAACTCTAGGGAGAAGCTGAAGGTCGCTGGAGAGAGGTTGGGGGCGGGGTAGCTGGGGGACGGGCGCGAAGCGGGGCGCGGGATGTGCTGAGGACGGGGTGTGGTCTGCAACTGCTGGGTCACCAGATCCCACCCCTGTAACTAGTGATCCACTCTATGCTCCCTAAACTGAATTTCAAAACAAAATTATAAAAAAAAATCGCACATCTCCCGCTTGGATTTGTGCGTGTCCCGCAGACGCTGCTACCCGCTGTGCAGGATGCGGTGGCCAGACCCTGAGCGTGGCCAGCCCGTGACTTGGGGGCCTGACTGAGCACCCTCGCACCGATTTCTGGGAGACACCGGCAGAACCACCGCCTCACCGACCGCGGCTCCCGCACCTCGTTCTCACGGCAGCAGGACTGAGCGAGGACACGGAGGGCGTCCTGGAAATGCTGGCTTTCGGGCTTCTGTAAGCAGCGACGTTCGGGAACATTCCAGTGGTCCGCAGTGCTCCCTCCGTCAGCCCACCGAGTCTCCACAGAGTCTCCACGACTTCTTTCAACAGGTAGAGAGCACGGGAGCTGGACATGCATTTGCGTTTAGTTATGTGTGGGAAGAACCACCGTCCGGGTCACCTTGGAATGGTCTCGACATCTAACTCTTACGCGACTCGAGGACGGCCCCCAGTTGTGAGTGTCCTTGGCTTTTCTTTCCTCTCAAAGTTCTCAGTGCAGCTGCGGGCGCACGGGAGCTCTGCGGCGCACGGAGCGAGACTCCGTGCTATTTCGGGAAGCTCACAGCTCTTTCGTAGAGCAGAAGGTGGGCCAGCTTCTCTTTTAACTGCGCCGGAGGATTTAGATGGCACTTGACTCACCCAGTGACTCAAGAAAGGAGCGTATTTATGGGGTTGATCGTGGAGGTGTTCTTTCCTTAATTTCAAATCGAGCCCAATGTCCCAGCCCACGGAGAGCCCCCGCTCACCCTGACTCATCAGGACCCTGTGTCTAGGGAGGTGCAGGTGCACCTTTGTGCCAAGACCATAGTGGATGTGTGTGTGTGTGTGTGTGTGTGCACACTCACACACTCACACACACACGTGCTGGGGAGGGATTCGGAGCTGTCTGGGTTGAGAGAGAAGCACTATGTCCATTTTTGCTGGGTTTTCTGTTCCAGCGGGACTGGGTCCTTCCTGACCCTGGTCACCCTTGTACACGGCAAGTATATTTCAGGGAAGAAATCTGATTTCTTCAGATTCTCAGTAAACTCTCGCCTCCATTATTTTTAAGTCCATTACTATTCTCTGCAAGTGAAACTACGGAGCTTCCTATCTGTCTGTCTGTCCATTTGGAAGGTTAGCCCGTTTTAGCAGAGTGCGTGCACACAGGAAGGTCCGTGGGATTTACGAGGCAACCTGGCAATTTTAGGTACATATTATTGAGAAAAATCTTTCTAAGTCAACCCTTGAAAAAGCCTCAAAATGGATATTTCAGGTGTCCTCCCATAAATTTCTCATCTAATACTGTCCAGACCACTCTGACCAGGACGTCATGGTTTCCACTCAGTTCCCTGAGTGTCCGTGTGCCTGGAACCTGTCTGTGGCTTAGTGAGGCCAGGAAACTTGGTGTGTGTGGTCTGAGGCCCTTACTCCCCAGGTGCCCTGGAATCTTTTTTTTTTTTTTTTAAAGGTTTTTTTTTTTTTTTCTGAGTGGGGAGGGGCAGAGGCAGAGAGAGAGAGAGAGAGAGAGAGAGAGAATCTTAAGTGGGTTTCATCCCCAGTGCAGAGCCTGATACAGGGCTCGATCTCATGACCCTGAGACCATGAACTGAGCCAAAACCAACAGTCAGATGCTTACCTGACCAAGCCACTGGGCTCCCCGGCTGTGGAATCTTCTGTGTGTGGCTCAGTGGATGGAAGTACGGCAGCCAGCAGCATCTTGGCTTGGCATAGCCTGCATTCACAGCTCTACTTGGACCAACATTAACTGTCTTGTGCTCAGGCTTGTAGCACAAGGCTACATCTCAGGCTGTCTGCAGAGCTACGTCCTGCCCCGCGCCTTCTCTCTTCCTGCGCTCGTGCAAACCCCTGCTTCGGTGGATGGGCCCTGGGCGTTTGTCGGGGCTGCTCTGTGAACTCTGAGCTCCCGCCTCTGGTGACCCTCCTCTCCCTCTGGTTGCCTGTATCCCACAGGGCAGACATTCTAGAGTAAACTGCACATTTATCTTCTAAACCTGCACACTTTTGAGGGTGCTGGGCCCAAGAGATGTCCAGAAAACAGCACGACCTGGCATACGCAGCTGTCTTATCTTCAGAGCACTGTGAATTACACTTTAAATGGAGTTTAATGACTGAAACGGTTAATTACCCAATGGGTATCCCTTGGATAGACTCAGAATTTTCTCGTAGAACTGAAGGATGTAAATAAAGTCGTTCATCTGAGGGATCTGTCTGCCAGGATCCTTTGAACTTTAAAAAATGTGGTAAATATTCGCACTTGATTTTGTAAAAATGAAGCTTGATGAGACAAGGGTTTGAAGTGGAATTCTACCATTTTTTATGCAACATTTGATTTAAATTCAATTCCTAGAAACCTCAGATGAATGTGGTTCATGTATCAAAGCACTGAGTTTAATTTATTGTGACCTTAAATACACGGCTAGCTTACATGCGAATCTATATACGTATATCTATATCTGTTCCCTTAAAAGCAGTCAAGGGACACCACATATCACATTTCTTGGCATGTTGTGAATATTAATATCCCCAAAGCACCAATGTCAAGTTATTTGACTTGCAGTCACGGAACCAGGGTTCCAACATCTTTTCGTCTTGAATACCAGCAAGACCTCAGATGCCAGCTGATCATTGTTCCTTTCCTTTTTTTTTTTTAAAGTTCTAAACAAGCTCTTTTTCTTGACACAACATGCACTTAGGAAACTCATTTCTCTTTGTCTGTGTATAAAGAATCAAAATAAAGAATAAAGAAAGGGAATAATTCTCAAGAGAATGTATTTGCCTCTAGAATTTCCAGGGGGACGGGAGAGCAATCAGTTGGCTTTGTATCTGTGTTTGATTTTGTTCAGCCTCCGAATGCATTTGCAATGGCGAATGGTAGAGGAACACACTGGGGATGTGCTGTAGGGAAGTCCCGGCCGCTAACGATGGGGAGACTGTAGTTATCACTGAAAATACTGAACACGGGTGACGTGGGCAGAGGGCAGCTTTCTCCATCTACCCTGCTGTCGGGACGCTCTCTGATGGGTCCCACGGGAAGCTGGGGTCTGGCGGGGCTCCTGGCAGCCTGGTGCTGGCTTCGAGGGGTGCACTGTCCTGCTCTCCCCGCTGGATGACCTGTCGGAAGGTGTTTTACGCGTCCCAGGAGAGAGGCTGCCCCTTACTCCAGCACCCATGGTTTCCCTCAAAGTGGCGAGTTACCATGTTGCCACAGCTCCATTGGGGTTAATATCCGGGCTTTGGTCATTGACATTTTCTACCTCAATGTGTTTACTTTTTTTTAGGAAAAGGGTATGAAATGAAACGGTTTCTGCTACAAGGAGGACTTTTCCCCTTTCTCTGTGACAACAACCGAAAGCTGACATGTCTTTTTAAAAAGATACAAACTGTACGTGAAGTAATTAAAATTCTTCCATCTTCTCATTCCCTTTTCACTTCTGTGGATGTCTTTGACCAGTACATTTGAGATCTCATTTTGGGAGCTTTATCTTTCAAACTCAGAATTTGCATCGTCTTCTCTGTGCAATTTTTAGCTTTGAGGCAGACTCACCCAAGGGACACACTTTTGCAATAGAATTTAATGGTCAGCCGTGAATGAGCGACGGAGGAAACAGCAGGTTTATGGCTTTTTTTTTTTTTTTTTTTGGTCAAGAGAAAAAAATTAACGTCCTCCATCAGACTTCTCCTCTCTCCCGTCACCGTCCCCTCCGCCCACCCTGCCTTCTCTGGGGATCACGGCTGTGTGATTGGTTTGGTTTCCACGCAAAGAAAGATTTATTGCTTTAATGTCTTTGTGATTTAGTTGTATGTGATCGCACTTGGGACGTGAGGGAATGCATTCGCCCCCTCCCGCCTGTGCTGTAGTCCCCTTTGGAGCAACAAGAGATGTCCACGTGCAGGGGAGACGAGACAGCCCTCATCATCTTCTCGAATCTTATCTTTCTGAGTTAATCGTTTGGCATCGGTGGTGAAATGCGATCGAACGTTCAAGATGAGAGACGCTGAAGGCCAAGAGCATAGAAGACACATGGTCAAAGCAAACCCACAACTTCTACATTCTTCTCCATGAACTCTGGCTTCCACGTCCAGAAATGTTTACCAAGTGGAAACAGACCTCCATAAAAGGGCAATTCCTAGTTTTCATTACTTCCTGCCTGCCTTAGATGTCAGACTGCATCACGGAGTTGTGACCTTGGACTTTGATTTATTTGAGATTTTAAAACAATACACAGAGAGGGAAAGTAGGGGAGGCAGGGGCCGTTCAACCACCGTTCTGGAAGTGTTTCGTCTGGGGGCCCTGCCCCTGCCCCCTTGTGCTCTGCAGTGACATGTGATCTTGGAGCAGTGGCCACGGCTCTCGCTTCCGTGGAAGGGTTTTCGAGTTATTGATGATCTGCCAAATACAGCAATAATTTCACATAAATGTAAATGGGTAAGTTGGTTTTATCTGCCGTTATTCCACGGAGGTGAGTGGCGCCCTGGGCGGTGGGCATCTCCCTTGGGCCCCACACTCACCCAGGCCGCCCGTCACACCCCAGCTTTGCAGCTTACAGATCGGAAGCTCAACTTCTCAAGGTTAAGTCTCCTAACGTAAGTCCCAGACCATCAGATTCTTCCGAGGCCAAGTCCTTTCCATTCTGTGCTGGTGCAGACGCTTCAAGTGGAGGCCCCCCAGCGCCCTTGTCCCTCCAAAGACTAGGTTTCTGAAGGAAATTATATAAAATGATAGGAATTTCTTGGGACTTTCCTCCCCTTGAGTGCATATGAGCTAGGACTTGAGGTTTACAAGCAACAGAGAAGCCACGTCAGGCTGGTCAGGCCCTAGAGGTGATCCTTGTCTTGATCTCAGGAAGCTGGATTTGGGGTGGGGGTCCAGTGTTGGTTGATTGAGACGCCCGATGACACCACTGAGATTCTGGTCAAGCTCTGCTTTCTAGGGTCACACTTCTTCTGGCAGGTGGTTCCCGTGTTTTCTGGGAATGCTAGCACATAGCTCACGAACAGGGCACTTTCACCCTCTAGCTCCAGAGCACACTCCTCACAGTCAGCGGAGTGACTGCCCATCAGTGAGCAGAAGCGAGAGGTCACATGTGGCTGCAGATGCTGGGCGTCCCGTGGAAACCAAGCTGGAGTAACTGCAAATCCTAGCAGCATTCGGCTGGCGGGGGAGGGGAGGCCAAAGGCACGTTTTCACACTTAGTGTAACACTCACAGCTGTAACAGCACCTCGACACCACCTCTCTAGTTGGGCCCTGGGGAGCTGGGACTCGGGCAGGGGTGTTGAGAGGGGAGGGGTCTCAGGGACTCACTTTGAGCTCCCGTTTACCTTTGTTCCATGTGGAAACCTTCGTTCCTGGGATTTGCTGTCCTCGAATCCCTCTGAGTGTTTGACTTTTCTTCCAGGCGTCAGACCTCTGGGAGCGAGGAACATGCTGGGTGTTTCACGATGATATGTGACAGTGGCGGGGGCGGGGGTTAGGCAGGTGTCTGGGTGACTCAGTTCATTAAGCAGCCGACTCTGGATCTCTGTTCAGGCCGTGACCTCAGGGTCATGAGATGGAGCCCCGTGTCTGACTCCGCTGGAGTCTCTCTTTCTGTCCCTCCCTCGCTCACACGCGCTCTCTCTTTCAAGTAAGTAAGTAAGTAAGTAAACCTTCAAAAACAGATGTACACAGGCCATTCTTCTAAGCTAGTCAGTACCTCTAATCTGCCAGCCGTCTCTTATGAGACTCCCCGGATGTTGAAGTCCTGGTGCCCAACGTGACTGTACTTGGAGATGGGTCTTTAAGGAGGTCATTAAATGAGGTCGTAAGGTTGCAACCCTGATCCCACAGACTGGGGCCCTCGGAAGAAGAGGAAGGAACACCAAGGCTCGTGGGCGCGCACAGAGGAAAGGCCACATGAGGACGCAGGGGAAGGTGGCCGTCTGACGCCAAGAAGCGTCCTCAGCAGGGACAAATCCCACCAGGACGGCGGTCCTCGACTCCCAGCCTCCAGAACCGCGAGAAAGTAAGTTGCTGTTGTGTGAGCCGCTGTGGGGTGTGCTGCTACGGCAGCCCGAGTGGACGGACACATCCCAGGTACAGACAGACCGCCCTTCCGCTCTCCAGCGTGGCGGGAAGAGTGGGACCCTTAGCTTCCCACACTGGGCATTTTCTGGCAGCATGGGGTGCTCTGTGGGAGAAAGCCCCTTCCGGAGCTTTACATGTCGTACTCCTACTTGTAACAATCGTTTTCATTATGTTCTAAGGAGTGATAATTAGGCTAATACGCGTGAAAGCTGTTAGGCTGCCACGTTGTGATGGTGTCGCTGTTTGTTGAAGTTTTCCCGTTTTGCGTTTCCTCACGGCCGTGTGCTCACTACGATGGTCACGGTCAACAAGGGTCAATTACGTGATGCGCATCTGACCCGTGGATGGGGGTTTCTGGATTCACAGATGAGTCAGAAACTCCAGCACTGGCTGGACTGTCGTTGGGTGAGGAAGGTCAGTAATGCACCTGCCCCTCTCCCGCCACACAGGTGGGGGAGGGTCTGGCTCAGCTCCTGGCGCACTGACTTCTGAGCAAGTTCTGCCCTTTGCCTGCTCCTGCCTCGAGCTTTGCACCCACAGCCTGCACGCCGGCTCCCTACTGGTGGGTCAGGAGGTCCTGGGTGATGCGTTCTGTGAAGAGCTGTCTTTTCTGCCCACCCTGGCAGCCATGCTCCTGGTCCAAAGTGGTTAGAAGCTTTAGAGAACGTGGAGGGTTTGCCTGCCCTTCCTTCCTGGAGCGCGCTCTTTCCGTTTCAGGAGGGACGGGCGCTGGTGTGAGCCGGTGGACGGCGGGTTGGACTCATTCAGAGTTCTGCCGAGCCTGCTTTTTCTGCTTAGATAATTTTATAAAACTCAGCCTAGGGGTGCCTGGGTGGCTCAGTGGGTTAAAGCCTCTGCCTTTGGCTCAGGTCAATGTCTCAGGGTCCTGGGATCGAGCCCTGCGTCGGGCTCTCTGCTCAGCGATGAGCCTGCTTTCCCCTCTGTCTCTGCCTGCCTCTCTGCCTGCTTGTGATCTCTGTCTGTCAAATAAAATCTTAAAAAAAAAAAAACTTGGCCTAATAGCTAGACATTTAAAAAAAATTTTCTAGCTTCTTTGAGAGGAGAATGTCCCAAACCAAAGCACCACTTTCTGGTGTCTTTGTAAACTCAGTGTCCACTCCCCGCTATGTGGTTACAGCCTCAGGGGAAAATGACCCACATCCCCCATCCCCCGATGATCTTTCCCTGTGACAGCAGTTTCAGGGTTTTGGGACACTGGCCACCTTAGTCACCTGACAAATTCTGACTGTAAAAGTCCAACAGATAGTATAAAACAGGAACGCCAAGCGGAATGCCCAAACTGGCCAGCGGTAGGTCCCATGACCAACAATTTGAGACTGAAAATCCTGTTCTCCAGGTGGCAGCCAGAGAGTTCTTGGGGTGATGGTGGGGCTCCGTGTCCAGAGTGTGGTGGTGGATCAACCCAGTGTGTACGTGAGGACACGTACGTGAGGCAGAATGGAGAACACAAGCGTGCAAGTGAACCTGAGGAGATCTGAGTGACACCAGTGCCTGCCTCGTGGCTCTGAACCACCGTTTTGGAAACGCGACCCCTGGGGCCATCGGGTGGAGGGTACCCCCGGGGATCGCTCCGTGTGGTTTCTTACAACCGTGCATGAATCTATGGTTAACACAGCTAAAAAGCAAGGGAGCCTCACCTCCCAATCTCTAAACCGACTTTCCAAATCTGTTAGCAGAGTGATGGGGGACAAAATCATCTGATAAAATAAAAGTGTGAAAATGGTGTTCTTGATGATTTTAGTGGTAGATACCATTTTCCAGAGCATTCCACTGATAAGCACAGAAACTGAGTCATGTACTCTGGTGGGGCTCGGAGACGGTGTCCCATGGAAGCCCGGGAACAGACAGGCGAGGAGGTTTGAACCCTAGAGCTATGCCGCTGAGACCATTTCATGTTTTCTCTGTGTACAAATATACGCTCCTTCTAGCAGATTTGGAAAACAGAATAAGGCACGAGGAAGGAAAAAATGTATAACCTCGAGACTCAGAGATAACTGGCGTTGACATGTTGTTAGAATTCTACTGGTCTTTCAGTCTGTTCAGATACGTATGTACATGGAACAAGTTTCTCCCCATTTTCTAGGAAACTCTCACAACCGCATTCCCAAGGCTCCAGAAGCACATTCAAAGCGTGGTTGAGAAAATCCCATGTATTGGTCACTGCCCGGGTTCCCAGGGGTCAGCAGGCTCTCTCCCGCCGACAGAGAGCTTCTCTGATGTGACAGGTGGAAGTCGGTGCATACTTACCTCATTTTTAAGATCCAGTGCGGTCCCATTCCTATACGTTGGCCAGTCATTCGTATTTTCTCTTTCGCGGTCCACTCGCTTACACTCTTTCCCGGGACAGGGGCCGCATCATCTAACACCAGTGCTACTTGCCGAGAAGACAAAGTCGTAAAGGGCTTCCTCGGAGGAGAGCTTGAGTCCTTCCTAGCAGCTTAGACCTGTGAGGCGTTTGGGGCACTCCCCGTTTCCATTCTTACTGTATCCCTCTACAATAGTATGTCCATTTTGAGCTGAGAACACAGTGCACAGGAGGGTGAAGTATGATATGAAGCCCAAATAGCCAAGCGAGAGGACAGAGGGTGTGGACACCCAGACGGGAAGCTCCCATCACTGAGCCGGCTCAGCCCCGGGGAAGATGCTGGAAGAAGTCGGCCGCCTTCCTGACGCCAGGCCTCAACATCCCGCCTCCCTCTGGGGTCCCCACGCTCCGATCTCTCGCTTCCCTCTTTTGGGAGTGTGTTCCCCGAAATCGCGTCTCATAACACGCGTTTTAAAGCTCTGTTCTCTTTGGGAGATTTCGAGAGCTGGGAGATTCAGATCCCTAGGATGAGTTCTGGAAACACCGTGTTTGAACTTCGAGGCTGCAGCTAGGGAAGGAGGCAGGATTTTGAGGGGGTCCCGCTGCCTTTGAGCCGACAATTAAGTCCTGACACTTTTAATAGTGATTGTTTAAAAAGAATGATAGGAACCCGGTCAGAAGTGACCCCGTGAGGACAAGAATGTGACTCTATATGCTGTCGCCGTTACGTGAGGGCAGTAGCTCTGCCGCTGGCCCCACCGAATGCCATCTTTGGTATATCACAGGTTTATCTATGCCCAAATCATGTCTCTATTTCTTGGACCACGAATAAATTCAACAAATGTTTATTGTTTTCCATATAAATAGGATGCTTGGAAAACTGGTTTTTAACCCTGGATTCATAAAATTTCACGGTTTGCTCACTACTGCATTTAGGCTCAGCGTCGGAAGTGGCTTGGATACTTCCCCCCGGTACCTCCAACAAGCAGGACCGATGAGCTTCTCTCACTGGTGGGAAGGAAGAGCAGAAACACGCTCTACGCCACCTCTGAAGAGACGGTCTTTCTATGTACTTTGATGTTGCGCATGGAGTAGGTCGACAGGAAGACCCTGTCTTTTGCATCCTGGTTTCTTCGAAGTGTCCTTCAAGCCCGCACCGAGGGGTCCCTTTCCGCACGGAGCCTGTCCAGACCTCGGGATGCCAAGGTCATGGCTTCTCCGGGCACAGGGCAGCACCTGCCTCTTTCCGTCTAGTTCTCATACGTCCCTGGTGAGGCGGCTGCCGTGGTTCCAGATCCTCGGGGAGCGGACGGAGCTGCCGGACATCCCCCTGCTGGTTCGGGCTGAGCCGCCCTCGGCGCGGGGACCTCTGCTCTCACGTTGTCAGCCAGATTTGCCCAGTTAGAGTCGCTTCGGCCGGGCCATGCCTGATCACACGTTGCCAAGATTCTGCTTTCTCCGAGGGAGGACCGAGGCCCTTGCCGCCCTGCGCTCTGGGGCCGGGCAGGGGGGATGCAGACCTCTTTCCCCGCTGTTTCTGAAAGCAACGCGGAGCACGATGAGCCCCGTCAAGCCTCTCCTGGCTCTGCCATATACGGTGGCAGCTTCCCAGGCAGTTCTGTAACCCCCAGGGCTACCGCAGGGGCTGCGGTTAGCAGGGGTGTTTCGTGTCTGAAAATGTCCCCGTCTATAAATAAAAGCCATTTCCCAGCATCCTGCGATTCTGGGTTTGTTCTTTTCTTTTTCATTTTCTTCCTCATTTGTCAGCTTTAATAAAGAGGAGAAGGAGCAGAGGTGGGTGGGGCATGACCCCCCTCCCCAAACAGTTTCAGATCGTCGGAGCCTTCACGTCCCTTCTCAGAAAATCTGTGGCTGAGCTCCTGGCGCAAGAACCAGGGAACCATCCACGAAGCTCTTCTGAGGAACAAAGTGAGAAAAGAGTCCAGCCAGGCCAGGGGGCGGGTCCCCGGTCCCCGAGGGGTCCCTCAGGGCGTACTCGGCTGGTCCGGACCAGCACCTCCTGGGACCCCTCGGTCGGCCTTGTTCCTCGGAGTCCCAGGTCCTGCTGCAGATGCCGTGTGTGCACAGACTGGGAACCGGGAGCTGGCACTGCTGTGGGGTTTTGCTCTGTCCCTTTGCTTTGGTTTTCCCGCGGAGGGCACTGAGGCCGTTCCCTGACTGGGAGCAGAATTCGTTCCCGCTGGGGGATCCGTGCACCAGGGACCCCAAGGGGTGTGGGTCCTCGCGGATGTGGACGAGCGCTCCCGCAGGGGGCAACTCTGCTTCTGCTTCCTGGATCCGTGGGTCAGCTGTTGGGGTAAACACCCGTTGTGCTTTATGTCCTTTCTCCTGACAACAAGCCTAGGAAGGAGGCGATGAGAAGGGCGCCAGGCGTGGACTCCATGAGCTTCTCTGCGGCGACGACTGTCTTCTGCTCCAGATCGATGCTTCCCACAAGGGCCTCTGCCTCCTCTGGACTCGGGTTTCTGGTCGGTGTTGAGCTACGGCCTTAGCATCCGCACGAACCTTCCCAACCCGAAAGCCCATATTTTGTGGTTCCAGAGGATGTTGAGATAAGGCTGAAGGAAGAACCAATGACGACTTGGAGATTTTGAACCTGAACGAATGAGGCGGTGGAGATTGTCTCTGATAGCGACGTCGTGTGAAAGCTGATGCCCACGGAGTGCTGGCGGCTGGTGTGAAGAGAGGCCGATAAATAATGCGGCGGAAGCAGCCGGAAGCCCCCGCACGTGGCGCTCATTGTAACGGCGATTCCCCCAGTGTTCCCGGTCTTGCTGGACTCCATACATGACTGAGGTAATACCTGAGTACTTGGGTTTCTTTTGATTGGGATATTTGCCCAAATCGCCTTACTTAGGCACTGTTGAAAAAAGCACGAGAAATAATGTAATTTGACTCTCTGAGTTGAGTTTTACGACAGGCATTTTGTCTCCAAAATGTAATGGGAAGGATCCTTTATGCCTTCCCTAACATTCACTGCAAAAGGTCTTTGGCAAAACTAGACTGAACTTCTGGGGAATGATCTCACGTAATCCGCAAGGATCCAGAAGAACTTCTGCTGGCGTCGGCTAATCACGCAACCCTGCACCCTGAGTAGGTAAAGAGGAAAGCCACACAGCTTTCAGTTTATCTGGAGGAGGACTGGTCCTTGTCATGCTAGGTGACGAAAACAGTTCAGGAGAGAGGGTGAGGGCAGCAGAGGCATTTGGAACCTCAGAATGAGATAGTGAAGAAAGTGTGGTGATTCTGCTTTTTATCTCTAAGTCCTCAGGGAAATGTCCACACCTCCCTGAAGAAGGATCACAAATATTGCACGGCCACCTTGGCCCAGTGGCACCCTGAGAGCCTTCCCTCTGTAGCAAGTGTGCCACATCTTCAGCTAAGACGGCTGGATTCACTCGGGACAAGTTTCGGACCTCAGCTGCTTACCCCCGGGTTTTAGCCGGTGTGCTCTCCGCCAGGACAGAAATTTCCAGCAACCACGTGCATCTACTGAATGCTTGGCAATGGTCTTCATGTTTTCTCCTGATAATTCTTAGCCATAGAAAGCCTCAGATTCATCTTACCTTAACAAATTATAGAAGAGAGAATACAAGTGGTAAATTCACAGAAGAAGAAACCCAAGTCCAAGAAGACACTTGGAACCAAAACCCATTTGAATCCGTCAGGACACAAAGAAATGGATGTGAAAGCAACAAGGAAGGGCATTTGCTCCTATGGAATTGTGGGGGGAAGAGGACACACAACGGTTGCGGTGGCCCATGGGGACTGTCGTACGCAGCTGGTCAGATACTGTGGATGAAAACTTTCTGGGAAGCAAACTCATAAGAGTTTAAGGTCTCTAAAATTGTGCACCTGACATCTTATATTCCATTTAGAAGAGTTAATATTTACCAACTCTAAATGGATAATACCACAGATAGTATTCTGTTCTGTTTTGAATAATAGAAAGTCAAGTAAAGCAGTGGCTCTCTTCACATAGAAGCTTATTTTTGTCATTTAGCATGAAATTTGGAGGCAAAGAACCTTCATGAAACTGGTGGCCCCATAATGCCATCGAAATCCAGTTTTCTTCCTGTTTCCCATCACTCCCTCTTAACCGGGTCCCGTTTCACGGTCCCAAAATGGCTGCCCATCTCCACTCATTGCAACTGCTTCCCAGGCAAGAAAATGGGAGCAAAGGAAAAGCACAAAACCATGCAAATGATGGGAGCCACATGTGATCCCCATTGAAGGGCCGCCCCAGAAGTACCACTTAGCCTCTTCCATTCACATGGCGTGGACCACACTTTGTCATATGGGAGATGAAATAATTAGCCAGGATATTCCTACATGGAACAAAATCAAAACCATATTAGCAAGGAAGAAGAGAAAACAGCTGTTGAGTAGGCAGCTTAGTATCTTCAACAATAAAGATTACACATGTGTTTTACATGTTCAGTATATATAATGTACATAATATTTAGGAGATAGGTAGACAGATAAATTATGTGTAGATGATGGATAGATAGATAGGTAAAAAGAACTGGGAAACAACCAAAAGGCTCCAAAATTAGGAGTGTGGCTCAGAGAAGTGGTAATGACCCATCTAGTGGAGCATCATGCAATCAAGCAGCATCAGGCTGGAGAGGGTTAGTCCAAACTTGTCAAAACTTCACCAAGTATGGGCGCCTGGGTGGTTCAGTGGGTTAAGCCTCTGCCTTCGGCTCAGGTCATGATCCCAGGGTCCTGAGATCGAGTCCCGTATTGGGCTCTCTGCTCAGCAGGGAGCCTGCTTCCCCTCACCCCCCGCCTGCCTCTCTGCCTACTTGTGATCTCTGTCTGTCAAATAAATAAATAAATAAAATCTTTAAAACAAAACAAAACAAAACAAAACAAACCCCAAGAACTTCACCAAGTATTGCTAAGGGAAAACTAGGCCTCTTACAGTGTGTATGGAAAGACACCATTAGGGATAGAAAATTTGATATGGGCATATGAGCCCAGAGAAATAACCAGAAAGATGTACCGGTATTAATGATGATTATAGTAGTGGGGCATGGAATACTATGAGTATCAGATGATTATAAAAATATTTTCATGTTTTTATGAGTTTTCTAAGCTTTTAGCTTGAACACACACTACTTTTGTCGTCTAAAACTTAAAAAAATAAAGGGGGGTGGGACTGAGTCTAACTTTTCCTGATGGAGACCCAAGGAAATGAGTTGTTTCATGGAATTGGGCCAAAGTAACACAAAGCTGTCTCTGGACTTGGACAGTTTATTTTCAAGAAGTTTGGGACTTATTTGTGGAAAGCAATAACATGGCTTCCTTCCAGATGTTCTCAACCTCCCACACTTGCTCTCAGGACAGGTCAGCAGATGGAAATGACTGTGCTCAAGTTTGTTTCTCATTGTGTTTGACTTTCGTATCTCATTGAAGGCTTAATTTTATTAATTTGAAAAACCCTTGGTTTTGCTTACTTGTGGAGCATAAGAAATAACACGGAGGACATGGGGAGATGGAGAGGAGAAGGGAGTTGGGGGAGGTTGGAGGGGGGGACGAAGGATGAGGGACTGTGGACTCAGAAACAATCTGAGGGTTTTGGAGGGGAGGGGGGTGGGGGTTGGGTGAGTCTGGTGGTGGGTATTGTGGAGGGCACGGATTGCATGGAGCACTGGGTGTGGTGCCTAAACAATGAATTCTGGAACACTGAAAATAAATAAATAAAAAAGAGAGGTAGAAAAAGACCAAAAAACCCTTGGTCAAAATAAAAAGAAACATAGAGTGCAGCCATGCTTTAATATTAAATTATATTTTTCGTCATGAAATGAAGAATTATTTTTTTAAAACTTTTCATTTGAGATCTTTTCCTTTGAAACTTAAAAACTTGAAAAGTTGAAACTTCAAAAAAGGTCTATTTTCTGGGGGTGCGGGGGAGGGTGGGTATCTCCTTCACCAACATGAGGGAGCTCTTCCTCCCTGTGCAGAGAGCATGGCACAGAGTGTGCCGTCTGGGGATCTGTGTTCATGGGATGTACACGTCGGTATTTGTATGACGCACCTCCTAATAAGGACATCCTATAGCTCCATGACCAGCAGGAGCTCTTCTGCCGGGATTGTGCTGCGAACGTCGTGTTGAAAGGGACCACTTCACACAGGGTTAATAGGTGTTTTCCCTGATGAATGCGGCCATCCCAGTGAGCAGAGGGACCCGAGACCAAAACAACAGGTCCCTTCTCTGTTCTGACTGCCTGGGTCGCTTACCCAGTACATAGAACTGCAGAATAAAAGCCTCACACTAGGGACCCATGTTCCCTGCCCTGTGTTTTCAGTGGGTTAGGAAGCAAAGTAAAAAATGTGAAATGTTTCTAGTAAAATATCTGTAAACTATGTTCGGCTGATTTCCACATTCACTTCATTTTCAGTTACATCATGGATCTCCCCATCTTGTTCCCCATCATACTTGTGGGACACAAAAGGGAAAGTGACCATATGAGATACAGGAAGATGAAAGGTTTGATTGAAGCCCAAAACGAGACAAGCTTTGTATCCAGGCTGCCTTTTATTAGCTAAGAGAGGCATGAGACAGAGGCAGAAAAATCTCATTTTAGGGGAGAAACGGGATAGAAGGCTGGCTTTGGAGTTCAAGATTCATTCCTCTAGTGGATAACTGTGAGCCCTTCTGGAATCTGGGGATACAAGGAAGATAAAGCCCTCCTCCCCCAGCTTGTGGAACTAAGATGTGGTAGGAGAAGCAGAAAGAAATTCCAGCAAGAGTGGCAGAGCCGGGAAGGTGCTGGGGCAGACCAAGGAGTGCGGAGTGTGAGCGCCGGCTCTGGCAGGGTTGAGCAGATGTGACATTTAGGCAGAGAAGTTTACAACAGGATGTGGCCAGGCGTGGAAAGATCTGGGGAGGAGCTCCCCCGGGCTGAGGGGAGAGGAAGGCAAAGGGTCTGTGTGTTGTGACCAACGCTCTGGAAGGACTGAGAGAGATGATGAGATAATCTTGGGGGTCCTTTTGGCAGCAAGAGCAGATGAGATTCAGAGAAACTAATAAAAGGGCCCCTAAGATGTTGGCATAAAGAGAAGGATATGACGGAAGACGGTGAATGTTCTTATCACAGTCCTGCTGAGGGAAGATCCCATTCCGTGTGTTCTTGGTAGTGTCCTGAATGCAGGACCACTGAAGTACGTATAACTCACAGGCTAGTTATTAAAAGAGCTTACACAGAACTTCTGTCATATTATCTTCCTAAATTAATTCAAACCCTCCATCATTCATTCATCTAGTAATCGAAAAAACATTATTTTACTCTGGATCAGAGCTGCTGGGATCATGTAATGAGTTCCCCCTCCAGTCACTCGCATGACCGCGCACCAGAGCAACTTCTCCCCGGGCCATGGCTCCACACATGTGTGCATAGCTCCACTGGATGGGTCTCCCAGCGTTTACCAAGATAACTTGGGAGTCTTCAAGGCCTATCCTGCTGACAGTGGATGACTTTTGGTTGTGAATAAGAGCTGCCTTTTAGTTTTCCTCAAGCCTCCTAGATTTATCTCATAGGTTTGTTGTGAGACAAATGACATCGTAGGTGGAGCCACCTGTGCTTTCCTCATTAATCTTCCATGAGATTATAGCCCGAGTGAATGAAAACAACGTCCTATTTCCAAAAAGTTTCATATCGTCATTTGAGAATGGAGATAGTTATTGTCCGGATTGCAAACGACGCCGATCTGACTCGTTCTTCACAGCATCTCTTGAGCAGCAAACATTGCTAAATGCGGGCTTCAGATGGGCTCCAGAACAGTGTCCTTTGCAGGCCACACACAGCTGGCTGTTGCTCTATCAGAAATCAAGAAACGCAATACTCCTTCAAGCGTTATTTGTGTAAATGTGATTGTCATCTTTGTTCAGCTCTCCTACACATCAAAACAGAAAAGAAGCAATCCTGTTACTCGAATACAATAATGAAAATGAGGCTCAGGTTTTATTTGAATCCTTTTAGAAAGGAGGGTGCAGGTGCTCTCAGTGCCGAGCCCTACAGAGAGTGATTTATGGGACAGAAAATCCTCAAGAAGAGAGTTGGGGAATAAATGAGACAAGCTCTTTCAGGGAAAGGAGAATTGTGATGAGACTGGCTTTCTTCCCCTTTCAAATCCCCTACTTTACACAGATGGAATGCTTTATGTTGTAAATAAAGCTACATTTAATCCCTTAAAAATGTGTCCCTGAGCCGTTATTATGGGGTCATATTTGTCACGGATTCTACTGAGATGTGTTCATTTTGCACCAAAAATATGAAACAGAAGATTTCATGGCCTTCAAATATTGGAATTCATTACCTGCATTAGGAAAGAAGAAGACTGAGCCAAAGGTTTCAGGTCATGACTAAAACTCTGGAAGAAGAAAAGAGGACATGGGATACCTTGTTCCTGACCTGCCCCACCACTTCAACCACAGAAAGGGTCTCTAAGATTTCTTGTGCTGCCGTCATTAGGTGCCTCCTCTTGGGGGCTGTTTGTTCTCTTTTACCAATTCCTCCTTACTTCTTTTTTTTTTTTAATTTTATGTATTTATTTGACAGACAGAGATCACAAGTAGGCAGAGAGAGGCAGGCAGAGAGAGAGAGGAGGAAGCAGGCTCCCCGCTGAGCAGAGAGCCCGATGTGGAACTCGATCCCAGGACCCCGAGATCATGACCTGAGCTGAAGGCAGACGCTTTAACCCACTGAGCCACGCAGGCGCCCCCCTCCTTACTTCTTATGGGCCAGAGGAGACCCGAAGCTTGGGGCAGACCAGCTACAGAGTGAGTGCTGCTGGTGTTATGGGAGTGAATTCATCCACAGTGACGGTCAGAGCCTCTGGATGCACTTGCTGGAGACGCCTGAGAAATACATTTTCTGTCGGTGGAGCTACGTGCCTGGAGGGCAAGAGATGATGGTTTAGCTGGCAGTTTCCTAGAGAAGTCCAATCCAAGCCCATTTCTAAGGATGACAGTGTTTTAACCCCACTGGCTGTTGGAAGACACATCTTTTCTACCATCTCCATAAACCTGTTGTTTATACTAAAATTCAGTGCTCCCATGACATTTTTATACATTTTGATTCTTCTCTTGCTTTTGTTGGTGCAAACTACCTCTTTATGGTCAATGTCATGGGAATGTCATGGCCACATCATTTTCCTGAGTGTCCTGTTTTACTTATTGAAGATTGACCTAAACCACCTTTACCAGAGGCAAATAACCCTCCCTCCAAACCACTTATAACCCTTGTAGTTTTTAAACAGGCATTGCAACATGTTTGAATGGTTTCATTCCTATTACCACGTTTTGTGACGATACTGGTGTCTTGTCTTTAAATCAGTGAAACATTACCAGACATCTCATGAAGATCACCCTCCAAATTATAGCCTTAATAGTGGAAGATTTTCCAGCCACAATTCGTTTCATTACCTCTTTCCATGTATTGATATTTTATTACTTTGGAGAAAAAATCCACTCCTTCAAATGACTTGTTTCTGAACACGAGGAGTAAAATCTGGACAGTCTGTCCTTGCGATGTTTTTTGGACCAAAGCAAAAAGATGAAGACAATATTTGAAGAGAACAAAGCGGTTCAGTTAACCTCATCACTGTCGATGGACGCAAGGGTACCGGTGAGGAGAAGGATGACAACGGTTTACAGCTTGGGACTGTTTGCACACAGATCGGCACCAAGTGTGTAAGTCGGCCTCCGTTGTGAGTGGAGAGAGAGGAAGCACCTCTTTCATTTTCTCAGAAGCTTGGACCAGACTCTCCTCTTTGATGGTCCTATTTGGGTTCCCAGTGAGTCGGTTTCACAACGCCTCCTGCCTGCTGCCTTGTTGAGCAATTTGGTTGTTGCTATTGTTGAAAATGTTCTTGGGTGATTTGAAAGGCACATGCCTTCCATTTGTTTGGGAGCTGAGCACGCTTCCTTTCACTTATCGGCAAGCTACTCTGAGGTTCCTAAAAACTTTTCTGTGAGGACTGTGGGGTGTGCAGCGGCACCTTTAAACCATGCCTCATAGACAGGTGCTCCCCATGTCAGGGATGCAGCTCGAGTCCCC
This sequence comes from Lontra canadensis, assembly GCF_010015895.1. Classification (NCBI taxonomy): domain Eukaryota; kingdom Metazoa; phylum Chordata; class Mammalia; order Carnivora; family Mustelidae; genus Lontra; species Lontra canadensis. Next base: position 2,781,592 of record NW_022631067.1, read on the forward strand.
ATCCTTGTGACGTGACGTCTTTGGCCTCAGAGCAAAAGCTGAAGGAGTGTTTTGTTGCTATTCTGATGGATGAACACAATAAATCAAGGTAGTTTCAGCATTCTGAAGGGACAGCAGCAAAAGGGTTAGGAAAAAATGGAAATAAATGGGTGCTTTTCAAAGCAGGAGATTAATAGCTCTGAAAATCCCAGAAATCGTGTTAGGAAAAATTTTCCGAATCCACCCACGGAGCTGGCCCTCTTGTAATGGGCACATCTTCCAGCAGGCCAGTGCTGGTCCTTTGGTGGCAGCTTCTGCCTTTCATGCCCACAACTCAAGTGGGGAGGAGCCCCTTGCAGCACATGGAGATGAACAGAACTGAATTCCTGTAAGCATTATGGAATTTACTACTTGACGGACTTCCCGTCGTTTCCTGAGTGGAGAGGACCAGTGACTGTCACCAGGGAGGTTCCGTCCACTAAGAGTAGAACACGGTGGTTTGGGACTCCATGATGTAGCTCTCTGAGGGCTGAAAACCTCTTTCCGACATTCCTGCTTCCTAACAAAGATCGCCCTGTGGACCTCTCTTCATCATATGACTTTCATGGCTCAACCTCTGTTGTATCCCGTATTATAAAACCTGCCAAATTTAGCTTTAAAATGTCCCACGTTTGTAAGACAATGTAGCTTCAGGTTTTTAAAATCAAAAAAGAACCGGCCCATTTTCTCTTTAGTAATTCATAAGCTGATTTTCACAGCTCTGACTCTGGACTGACCGATAAAGTGATACCGCGTTTGAACTTACATCATCCACATTAGAAATGTCTTTATTCTTTTCTTTCTTCATGAGAGTGATATGTCCATAGAATAATGGCCGATTCATGCAGTCGCCAGGATGCTGGGGGAGTCAAGACCTCTAATTGGAACCAAGGCATGTCCTCTTGAACTTAGGACAATCATAGCCACACAGAGTTTACGCTGGTGGCAGAAGCAGAGGATGACTGATGGGCAGAGGCGTCCGAATTAAGAAGGAGGTCTAGCTCCCCTTCGTCTCAAGCCTGATCACTCTGAGCAACATTCCAATTCCAGAAGTCCTCAGAGGCCACTCCAGGACAGGGCTGACGTATAAATAATACAGCGGAGATAAAACACGGTAACTTAACAATGGAAATGACTGGCAAGTAGCTGTTTGATCAATGGCTCCAGAGAAGAGACTGAAACACAGACTCTCATGGCGCCGTGGAGAAATTCCCAATTAGACCATGTTGATGGATGGGTTGTATCTGGTAGCATGTACACCTTCTTGGGATTTCTAGAGCTTTATTTCCTTATCTGAGGGCCAGCACTGGCGACTTCTTCCTTTATCAGCGATTATACAGGACTAAATCCAGCCCTGGATTTTCTACCAACTAAGATTTTTATCAGTTGTTTATGAAGTTGAACATAGACAACCCTGAGTGATAATGGGGTTTTATTATGAATCATTAACTGAGTGTGCCAGAGACCCTGATATGATGCCTCCTCTAAGAATGGAGGAATGAAATGTATTTTAAAAATTCAAAATATTACCTGTGTTTTGGGCATAAAGAAAAGCTCCAAATCAGTCTGAAATTCCATGAGCAGTGAGCCCTGGACTAGAAATATGCTTTGAAAACAGACGGCTTAGAACAAAATGTTACAGTATAATACAACCCCGGTAATTTTTCATTGAAACTTTCCACCCACTGCTTCTGAAAGGAAAAAGTGCGCTTGCGTCCTGGGTCGCCCGTGGCGCATTTACTCTTCCCCGAACCGTATTAGCTGCGGAGCAGCCTGTTCTGGGGTCCTCACGAGGCCTTGATCATTCTGTTTTTACTCTGCGAAGCGGCTGAATTCCTTCTTAGTTGTGAAGTGGAAAAGGCAGGTATTGTAAGTCACCGTACTCGCTCGTAGGAAATAGAAATAACAAGAAATGAAACTGTTCTTTTCGTGTAACTGAAAAGGCATTTTAATGATCAGCTAAAATCATTCAATTCTCAATTCCTCGACCACATCTAACTGGGATGATTTCTTAACTAATTGTTAGCATAACCGAATGATTTAAATTCATGTGATACAAGTCAATGCCATCCGTTTTGAGTTCTCGGACTTTTTGTCAGAAGTTCAGGGCATGTCACTGAAACGATTCTTAGCGACCAGGCCACGTTCACCTTATTTGGTCTCCTGTTTGGAAAGACCCACATTCCTGTGCCTCTGACTTCTTATAATGCTTGTTGAATAAAAAAGGAAGATACTGGGAACCACACAAGATGCGACTTCCTGACAACAAACAGGGAGTCCCCAGCGTCTCTCCAGGCACTGTCTCTGTGGCCGTGGCTCTCTAGGACAGTAAGTTGTGTCTCTCAAAGTTGACTGGCTCCTACGGGTCGTCCTCCCTTGTCCTACCACTCGTTCTCATCTGACTAACAGGAGGAAAAAAAGAACCACAGAAAAAAGAGCTGTGAATTTGCTCTAGTTTTTATAGGGTCAAAATTCATGATAGGATATTTGAGGGCGCCTGGGCGGTTCAGTTGGTTAAGTGTCAGACTCTTGTTTTCAGCTCAGGTGATGATCTTGGGGTCCTGCGATTGAGCCCTGCATCAGCCTCCGTGCTCAGTGGGGAGTCTGCTTGAGATTCTCACCCTCTCCCTCTGTCCTCCCCCCTTCAAATAAAAAAAAGAATATTTGAATGATTTACATATTTATATTACTATTACTAATTTACTCTTTTTCTCTGAGGACCACAGGCAGGCTTATTGGCAGTGTCCATACGCCAAACCATCCTATGGAATGCAACCCTGAGAAATATCAGGTCAGCTCACTCTTACCCATATGCGCGGTTATTTTTAGAGCGAAACACAGCAGAATTATCTTCACATGAAGGCTCTGCCTCTTAGCGACTGGGACTGAGCAAGCTACTTTGCTTACCTGAACCTTAGTTAATTCATCTGTATGACAGACACAACATCTACTTTGTAAGGTTAGGGTTAAGCCCTGGTGTACCAGGAACGTAGCAGGTGCTCAATGAACTAGACTTGATACAATGCAGGTCAAAACAAAGGGACCAAATACCCACGGACATGTTCCTCCAACAAAAATCTTTTTAAAGATTTATTTATTTGAGAGAGAAGAGGGAGGGAGAGAGAAAGTGGGTGCAGGGGAGGGGTGGAGAGAATGCACAAGCAGACTCCCCACGGAGAGTAAAGCCTGACGCGGGACTCAGTCTCCCGACCACGAACTCATGTCCTGAGCTGAAACGAGGAGTTGGACGCTCAGCTGACTGAGCCACCCAGGCGGCCCTCCTCCAAAAATGTCACTGGCATCTATCTTCCACATTCCTATGCTTATTTCTAGGTCTGCTGATGTACTGCCTTTCTCGTCACTGTTATATTCAAGAGTAAATTTTAGAAAAAGTACAAATAAAATGAATCGTTCTTGCAAAAGTCATCGTGACCATGACACAATCAAAGGCCTTATTCCCACTACACTTATTTCTTCTCCCAAAACTTTTGTCTAAACCTTGGGACACTAGTCCGCGAGCAAGCCAGTAACTCTCTAATTTCCAAATAGTTCTCGTTTTATAAATTTAACATGGCGGCAATCTCGCGGACACCATTCTCTTTATTATTCAACCTCGTTGTGACAGGTGTAGTTCAGAGTAATCAGAGCCTTTATGGGTTTAATAATGATTATTTGGTCCATGTGTGTTAAATTTTAAAATTCAAGAAGTATACAAGCTATTCATGACTCAAAAGTAAGATGGCAGCTTGAGTAAGAAGACGTTGAAGTTTGCTTGGAGCACCCAGGCGCTAAGCCCCCTTTGGAGTGGGTGCCGTGGACTTCTTCTGTTTTGATCTGTGGTTCCTCAGTCCACAGGTCTCATGGATTCACTGGTCGATGTGAGACTGGTGGGCGGGAGTCTTCAGTGCGTTGAGAAGAGGTCGGATGGGGGTATCTGCTCCATCTTGTGAGGTCTTGGGGGGAAGGAGGTGAAATCCAGAGGCAGAATGCTCAGGGCTCGGGGGTTGATGTGCAGGCATGCTCTGGAGAGGGCTTGAGGCTGAGCTCCTCTGACCGTGTCAGAGACACAAAGAAATCGATTTGCTCAAAAAGGAGGAAAGGCCTGTCCTCGCCTTGGCTGGACTGGACCTAATACTTCATACACAGCCTTTCTGGCAGGGAGAACGCCTCCTTCAGGGGCTGCTGGCAGGGAGCTGTTGAGTCATTATGTCCAGGATGATTACAGCAGACCCCATTCTGGCCTGGACGGGCGGCGCGATTCTCATTTGAGGATCTCATAGTCATTCCCCTGTACGACCTCATTTACCTCAGACACTTCGACTCTCTTCAAACTGCAGTTGGGTAAAATTTTCCTGGTGGTAAAACCTTCCTTGTGTTTTGAAACTGCACAAGTGGAGTGGGGAAAATGTCGAGCGCGGCGGAGAGGGCCCTCCGCTTCAACCCCAAATTTCTTCCCAGCATTAACTGTTGGCGGCTGAAAATAATGTCTCCTGTGCATGCTAGGTGGCAGACTGTTTTGTACTCATCCCTGGGTTTTAAGGTGTTTTCTCCACGTGCGTGTGCAGTGTGCAAGATTTACGGGGGTCAGCAAGTTGCCCAGTGGGCCAGCGCGTAACACCCAAGTGCTTTCCCCGCGTGCAGAGGGGCGCTCCTAAGAAATATGGGGGGCCTGTGGGGAAGACGCGCAGAGCTGAGAGTAAGGCCGCAGAAGCACCCCAGCTGGCGGGCAGCCCTCAGTCAGGTCAGCAAGCATCACGGGGCCTCCTGACGTCTGCGCTGGCCTTCCTCTTAGAAAACCCCATGTACGCTTCTGCGGTGGCAGCTGTGGGGACGCATGGCCACAGGCCGGCCCTGGGGATGGTGCTTCTCTGAGCCCCTAGAGATGAACTAGGATCCCGGCCCTCCCAGCACCGGTCGCCCGCAGCTGAGCTGGCCTGCCTCGACTCGGGGGCAGGCTCCCTAGACAAGAGGTTGGCTGACGGCACGGGACGGGACAGTGCTGTGAGGGTAGGGTCCAAAGCAAGCCCTCCCGCAGGACGAGCTGGTCCCATTCCTACGGCGCGTGAGCCACAACGGCCAGAACCGCCAACGCCCTCTGGGGGATCCACCCCCGAGGGTGAGAGGCGCGGCTGCCAAGGCTGAGGGAGTGAGAAGCCAGAGGTTTTTGGCAACTACATGGAGAGAGAGGGAGAGGGAGATGGAGACTGAGAGATTTTGAGGCCCTGGCTCACGGGATTGTGGGGGCCGGTGAGTGTGAGATCTGCAGGGTTAGCTCCCAACCTGCAAAGTCAAGGAGGCTATCTGAGGCCAAAAGTCCCTCTTCATCCTCATAAAAGAACCGTCTTTTTTTTTTAAAGCTTTCAACTGATTAGGTGAGGCCCACCCACACCATGAAGGAAAATCTATTTTCCTTGAAGTGATTTACACACTAATTTCATGTAAAAAATACATTCACATCCATCTTTGGCCAAATATCTGGGCACCATGGCCTAGCTACGTGGATCTGTCGAATGGCCTTCAGAATGGACTGCAGGTCATACACTCCTTTGTTCTTCACCTGGGACCTCTGTGCCCCCACATTCCCGAGATGAATTGTCTCAGGCCACAATCACTTTGTCTAGTCTTAAGCTGTCACGGCAATTAGGAAAGCATCCCCTCTGGGATGACCATGGGGCTTTTCAAGTGGACAGATAACATGCTCATGAAAATGGCAGACTTATCTTTGTAGAATGTTTTCCAGACACAGGATGGGTTCTTCTGGGACTCTTACTGACAGGAGAATCACACACACACACACACACACACACACACCCACACCCCCACTGCCTATGTGTTCGAGCAAACAGAAAGTTCTCTCTGTTCTGGATGGGAAATGAGTGAAATTCTTGAGTTATGTCCCCGGACCCCCACCTCTCTGTGGCACGTACATCAAGAAAGGACCCTTTCTGGTTATTGATTCTCTGACTGATGAAACTCAGAAGACCGTGTTCCGTAGGGCAACGACATTCTTTGTTTTGCTGCTAATAACCTAATGAATTACTCTGATAGCAGAGAACACTTCTGTGGTTATGTTATGCTTCTGAGATTTTATGGCTGCTGGAGGGAACAAGGATATGGTGCTTTAATACTCCAGCTGGTACATGCAGGTACACACTGTGATTGTTTGGGAAACTGCTTGGCCGCACTTTCACAGGAACGATGTACATGGACAAACATTATTTTTTATGTCAACTAGGTAGTAAAGGGGCCCAGCGGGGCGTGCAGGGAACTGGACAGCCCGGACCTCCCCGTTGTCACTTCTGAGCACATAGTTCTTACCCACGTGGGACCTCCAACTGTTTTGAAAGCATGGACGTGGGAGTCGGAGCTTACTGCGAATGCAGACTTTGGCTCTGAAATCAAATGTTCTGTCATGCCTGGGAGAAAGGAGGATGTAAGTGGGTTTAGACTTTGCAGGATGGGACCTGTGCACGGGGCGGGGGAAGGGGTTGTTCTCCCTGGAAGCCCGTTTCCTCCCGGATGTGCGGCCCTCCAGCCGGTACCCCTGCCCGGCGGGCACGCACACCTCCCCGCGGAGGTGGACCTCTGTCTTTGGACGCCATGCGGGGCCTTGTGTCTTTAGTTCATGGGTTCCCTGGCTCTTTGCTTGCAAGACTGAAACGAAGCCCTCATTCTTTTATCCTTCCGGACCACCTTCTCTACTACTCTAGAATTCACATGGCTTCGCTTCCTTAGTGACGCCCTCTTCTTTTTCGGCAAGCCCTGGGAACTTGACGGTGCCCAGCCCTGACTCTTGGTCCCAGACCTGACCGACCCAAGAGGCTGCAGGTCCCTCACGCCAACGGCGGCTGGGAGCACACTCTCCACTCTCTTCATGTCCAGCGGCAGCCGCTGAGCCCGGGCCCAAGACCCCTCGAGGGCTTATCTGATTTAATTTCCATGGATTGTTCTGCAAAAGGACATCAATGCACGTTTTCCTTGTAGTGGTTTATGCTACACACGGATGCCAACTCCTGGAAATAGACTATTTTGTTTTATTTATTTATTTATTTTAGTTTAGTTTGTTTTATTTTATTTTTTCAATGTTCCAAGATTCACTGTTTATGCACCACACCCAGTGCTCCATGCAATACGTGCCCTCCTTAGTACCCACCACCAGGCTCACCCATCCCCCAACCCCCCTCCCCTCCAAAACCCTCAGTTAGTTCCTCAGAGTCCACAGACTCTCATGGTTTGTCTCCCCTTCCGATTTCCCCCCACTCCCTTCTCTCCATTTCCCCATGTCCTCCGTGTTATTCCTTATGCTCCACAAGTAAGTGAAACCATATGATAATTGACTCTCTCTGCTTGACTTATTTCACTCAGCATAATCTCCTCCAGTCCCGTCCATGTTGCTACAAAAGTTGGGTGTTCATCCTTTCTGATGGAGGCATAATACTCCATAGTGTACATGGACCACATCTTCCTTATCCATTCGTCTGTTGAAGGGCATCTTGGTTCTTTCCACAGTTGGGCGACCGTGGCCATTGCTGCTATGAGCATTGGGGTACAGATGGCTTCTTTTCACTGCATCTGTATCTTTGGGGTAAATACTCAGTAGTGCAATTGCAGGGTCATAGGGAAGCTCTATTTTCACTTTTTCGAGGAACCTGCACACTGTTTTCCAGGGTGGTCGCACCAGCTCGCAATCCCAGCAGCAGTGAGAGAGGGTGGAAGTGGACTATTTTATACGAACACTGAGACCGAAGTCACTTTCAGCCTCCGCTGCGAAGGTCCTTTCTCTGCCTGTTGGGTCGTCAGCAGCTGCTGAGGGTTGGTCAGCATCCCCTCTGTAGGAGAAACAGACACTTCTGGGATGTGGGGTATGCGAGACCCGGCCAGTGACTCCTGGGAGCTGGGGTGTGGACGCCTCCACTGCCCCAGCCCAGGACAGGGTGTCCCATCCCTCCGCCTCCCGGAGCTCCCTGCATCTCGAGGTGCTCACACTGCCATTCAGGATGGGGACCCTGGGCCGGTCATGGACAGTGAGCTGGTCCAGTCGCCTGTGCGGTACCCAGCCTCTGCCTCCAAAGGGCGCTCAGGCTGGAGCCAAGCTGTTCCACAACAGCCATGTGCTGGGCCCGGCTGAGAACACGTTTACAGGGACCGCCCTGCCGGGTTCCCCCGGATGCCCCCGCCTGCAATCGCACGTGCTGAAACCAGCAGCTGAGGTTGCGGGAAGGCCCGCGTTTCTGCGGCAAACAGCAGAGTTGGGTTGGGACTGCTGTTCCCAACAGTGCAAAATTCCGTCTGCCTTTCTGTGACAACAAATGCACTTTTTTTCACCTGGTGGGGGTGCCCCCATGCTGGCTTTCCTGTGTCCAGACTCCACACTCCCCCCACCCCCCGCTGGTAGGACTCTCTGCAGCCACGGGGCCCCTCCCTGCCTCCTGCTGCCATCCCTGTGTGCGGGGGACCCTGGGGGCCGCGGTGCCTGGAATGCGGCCGAGCAGCTGTGCCCCGGCCTCCCTCGGGTGGACTGCTAGCCCGCGCCCGCGAGGTCCCGGCTCCTCGCGCTGGGAGGGGTCTGTCCTGTTCTAGAGCCGTGGGGCGTCTCATGGGCACAGCCTCTTCTAAAACGGCCTTTTCTTCACAGGCCTTTCCGCCCGGCCCCTCCAGCTCCTTTCCTCCTCCGGCGACATCCAGAGTCGGTGCCAAGGTGTGTGCGTCGCTGCTTCACACCGTTTCCAGACGCAGCGTGGCCCAGAGCCTTGCGATTCGGGCCAACAGCCTCATGGCAAATGACTCAACCCCACTTTTTCCAAACTGGCTGGTGTGATCCAGGCCAGCGCGCCCCGCTTTCCAGCAGCACAGTAGCCGGGGTGCTTGGGCAGGGCTGCCGGCCTTCCCCTCGACCCCCTGCACCCAGGGAGAGCTCTGAGGACCCCAGCTCTGCCCCGTGGCCCTCCCCGACCCTGGCTCCCCGACCAGAGCTGCCCCGCGGCCCCCGACGGCCACTGCAGGGCGTCCTGGGACGCGCCTCTGTGCCGGGTGCCTGCGTGTCCTCGGACACATGCCCAGTGATTCATCCGGTGGCTTCCGGAGCTCGTGGGCAGGGACTCTCCCCGCCTGGCTGGCCGGGGCCAGAGCAGCCCCAGGAGCTGTGTGAAGCGACAGCCCCGAGCGGCCCTGGCGCTTCTGACACCCTTTCGCAAAGTGGTGTTGATTCCCTCCTTCCAGAGTCACCGGGAATTAGTATAATTGCCCTCAAATATTTGCCAACTTTGCATCTGTTTTTCCTACCAGATTGGGTGGAGCCAAATACTCATGTTAAAATCCACCTGGGGGACAGGAAGAGAATAAATGGAATGACAATGTGGGCCGACCCGAAGACGTCCAGGACACTTCTTGGATTTTGACCCCAAAATGCCCTGAGTTCGTGTGGACGCTACTGCAGGGGGCAGAGGTCAGCATCCCTGCCGTCTTAAGAAAGGGGGTGAGGGTTATTGTTTCTGCAGAAGGAGGAGCCTGGGAGCGGGCATACTTGCTCCCTGCTGGCAGTGCGGTTTCCCGGACAGCTGGATGGAGCTCTCTCATCCTTAACGAGCCGGAAGCCATTTTAGGGACCAGGCTGGAGAAGGAGGCCCCTGCGGGAGGCGGGGGTTGGAGTTACTCATCGCACGCGTCTTCCTGCAGGCAGGATGGTTGATGAGAGAAGATGGGGTGGAAGGGAGATGGGCTGGAGGTGATCTGATGGGGGACTGGTCAGGGAGAAGCCTCAGTGGGCCAGTGTACAGGAAAGCGTGCACGATTGGAAGGACCCCTGGGGTGAGGGATGGGGGACCCCTGGGGCGCCGGGTGGGGTCCTCTGGGGTGCGGGATGCGGCTGATCGCATTCATCACTGAGGCCGATGCCTTCCACACGTATCTTGGAGCGAGTCAAGCAGGGGGCATGAGGTTTGTTGGAGGACCCCCGGGGCTGTGGTCCCAAGTGGACTTTTCTCTACGTGGTTAAGTAAACCCAGCGCGGTCCCCTGAGGGGGTTCAGGCACCAGACAGAGGCTGAGACTTCAGGCTCCAGGACCAGGCGGGAAGAACAAAGCCCCAGCGTTGGTTTTTACGGAGACGAAGCGCGGATTTCCATCTCGTCTCCGCTCACCTGGAAGGTTCTTGGAGACCAGGGCATCCCCACGCTCTGTAAACGTGCTTGATATTGTGTCTTAGACAATAAGTGCATTCTGTTTGGGGCGTGACGGACAGGAGCCTTTGTGTGAAGAGGAAGCTCGTTGGTGTTCAAATCTGGTGTGATGAGGGGACACGGCTTCCAGCATTTACTGTACAGGTTCTCAGGCACACAGCCGCATGGAGTTTCCGTCAACCCTCGTCCTGAATTCTACCACTGACAGTAGACACTGGGTGATAGGTCACCCGTCTGCCTCCTCTGTTCTTCCCTCCCTCCTCCCACCCCCTCCCCTCACCCCATCTCTCTCCCTTCCTCCCTCCCTCATACCATCCACCTATTACCTATCATCTCCATCCATTAATTCCACGTTCCTTGTACTGCCCCATATACTCCAACATGGGTGTCATGAACAAGGGTTACATCTATGTTACCAATCATAGCACATTACCACTAGTATTCCAGAAAGTTCCCTCACGCTTCTTTTAGGCTAATCCCAGTTTCTCTCACCCCTAGACACAAGTACTGCTTCTCATTTTCTTTTCAAGTGCCAGTATTTGGTGGACACCTCTCTCTCTCTCTCTGGGTAAGACCGGATGTCAAAGAGCATGCTCAGTATATCCTAAAATGCTGTTCAGGAATTGCCATATTTATTGTCTATGTTTTAGGAAACAAGAGAAAAATAAGCTTTGCCAAAGGATAGCAAGAGGCTCTGCCCATAGTAACCCCAGGGATGGGCCCTGGGCCCTGTGCCCACGCTGAGCTCCGTGGGGACGAGCATCCCGACGTGCTCCCTGGGGCTTCCTCATGCAGCAGAGTCCAAGTTTGCGGTGAGCTTTAAAATATGCATTTTTAACTAACATAACACAATAAAAAAATAAAATATGCATTTTAAAAATAAACATACATTTTAAAATTTTTACTTTCCTGTTTGAATCATCCACACAGACATTCACATGTCGTACAACCACCTTGTATTTCCAATTAAATGGAAATACAATTTCCATTGTATTAATTGAAAGTTAATTAAATTAAATTCCAATTAAAGCCACTTTCTCCCCAAGGACAAGGTTTGAGGACAGGGGCTGGGAAGGAGAAAGCAAACACCAGCCAGCCCATCGTCTTGTTTTCCAAACTGCCTGAAAACAGTATGTTTGACCAGCTCACAAGTCAGCTAATAGAGTTCCTCTTCACACGAATCAAAGCAGCCTGAACTCAATGGCAGGAGCCCAGGACGGGAAGAGTGAAGAGGGGATGAGCCGCGCTCGGGTGGCAGGTCAGGGAGGCGTGCGGTTGGCTCACTGGCTGGGTTTACGGCGGATTTGGTCCCGTGCTCTCAGAGACAGAGAGACGCCGCCGTAGCATCTGAGTCTGGAGCATAAAAGAGAGAATTTGAACTCATGTAGTGCCCTAAGGTCTCCGTTGAACATTAGAGACCCAGGAGAGGTCCCTTCTGAGCTTCTACCTCCGCCCCAGTAACAGTTCCAAGGCCGTGACACGGGGATGGCAAGGAGGGGCTCTCCTTCCTCTTGCCAAACACTGCCAAATGCCGGGTTTACGATCTCTGCGGGAAACGCACCCACTGGCCTTTGGTCTTCTGGCAGGGGAATGACGTCCTTTGTTAAAAGCAGTTAGTCCATTTTTACTCTGTTTTGTAGACAAAGGAATCAACAAGGAATCTATTGTAAAGAATTTCCAATGGGATTTTTCCAGATCTGGACAGAGCTTTTCTCTGGCTCCTGTCAAGGGAGTCCCCTTCTTTGTGGACCCAGAATCCCTGCACAGTTTTGAGGGTCTGTGTACCTCTGGCCCCTCCTTCAGGACCTTCCCGCAGGGCTGTGTTGCTGGCGCCAGAAGCCGAAGCGGGGGCAGAGTCACAAGCTCTCACCCCCTGGGCTCGCCCTTGACTAGGCCAGCACCCCCTTGCAGGACTGCCGTCCTCCTGCAGCTCTGCCTGTCTGCTGCCGCAGCCGGGGTTTGTTTTCACCCCCAGATATGCCCACCTGCCCTGGCCTGGAGGAGCGCCTTCTCTCCGCAGAGCACCAGGAATCTGAAGCAGACAGGACGGTTTCCCTCCCGAGACGTCTCCCGGGAAACCACCTGTGAAGCAAAGAAGTCCCTCCGTCCAGACACAGATAACGCATCTCATCCTGTGATATGGGAAATCTCCTTTATGTCTACAGTGTTCATGACTAATCTTCACCCTGGGTCCCATTTTGGCCTCTGGAAGAAGGAAAGTATTTAAGTATATGGGCTAGAAGATCTGTCAAGGTTAAGAACGCTGAGGAAAATTGCATTCAATTGCTCTCATGTGTACGTTGTTGCGTCCCGCGCTAGTGGGTAGGTCGTGTGTCTGCTGAGACGGGTGAGAATACGTGAGCAACTGCGCCAGCATCTAATTCATTAATTAATCAATCCAACAAATGTCTATTGAATGTCCTATGTGCCGGGCTCTAACGCACGCTGATCATGAATAGACATCATTCCCACCTCTCGCAGGAGGGACCGCTAAGTAAAGAACGTTCCTTACAAAGCGGCCAAAGTGAGCGACAAAACAGACTGAAAGTCCACATGCCGTGGAGTCACGAGGGAGGAGCTGTCCTTTCGTCAGGGGCGTCCTGGGGAGATGGCACGCAGGTGCTCGGGCCGCCGGAGCTGGACCTGGCAGGATGGGTGGAGGGGGAGGGGTGCTAAGTCGCGAAGGCCGCTGGAGGACATTCCTGGAGAAGGAAGCAGCCGGCTGCGGACGTTCCGCGTTAGCCTGACGGGAGTCGGGACTGGGGACTCAGCAGCGGAGATGCCGGCGTGTTCTTAATTTATTCAGGAGGTACCCAGTGTTCTCTGTGTTAACTAGTTGTCCCCATCTGGGACACAGAAGATGGCCAAGGCAGGAGGACCCCGAGGGCAGGGAGGGCATGGGGATGGCTCTTGGAATCATCCATACAAGCAAAGCCCTAAGTCCTAAATTTAAAAATATTTCCGTAAAAGTGATACAAACGTCGCGCAGACATTTGACCATTAGAAAAGGGGAAAACCAGCCACAGGCCTGCCCCGATAGGCAGACATGAGCATCTGTACGGCGCTGTATTTTGTTGGAGTCTTTTTGTCCGCGTCTGTTTGTTTGTTCAACATTATTCTGCTTGTACTAAATCCTGCTTACAGAGTGCCCTAAAGTTATCTCATGCACATATTTCTACATTAATACACATTCCTCTTCATCCTCATGTTAAAAGAGTCAATGGTTATTGTAAATCTGTAATGAACCTTTTTGTGCTTCAAACGCTTTCCTGTATTTAACAGCTGTTCTGGAGAATGAATTCCAAGAGGTGAGATTAACCGATCAAATTATATTTATATCTGAGAAGTTTGGGGTAAATTTGTTTGCTGACTGTCAACATAAGGGAAAATCATATATTGATAGATAATAAGTAAACAATTATCACTATTTAAAAATGTTTGTTATTTTTAAGAAAGATTTTATTTATTTTAAAGAGAGAGAGCGAGCAGGGGGAGGGGCAGAGAGAGAAGCAGGCTCTGCTGAGCTGGGAGCCCGATGCGGGGCTCAATCCCAGGACCCTGAGCCCAAGGCAGACGCTTAGCCGGCTGAGCCACCCAGGCACCCTATACTTTTTATTTTAATTTTCATTTCTTTGGGAACATTTTCTCAAACCCCCTTAGATATTTCTGTTTGTATTATTTGCGTAATACTAAATATTGCTGACTTGTCTAAGAGCACGTTGCCCAGACAGAGTACTGGGAACTTCCATTTTCTACGTCGAGCCTCTAACCTACCCATCCACTCGTTCTCATTTCTTCTCCTTCATTCATTCGGCGGATTAAAGGGCTACCATAACGCCATCAGCCCTGAGTCCTACTCGAGCTCACTGCGGCCTCTGCTGGGCAAAGACAATTACTTTCTGGGAAGCTTTAGTGTAAAGGTCACTATGTGAGCACACGTGAGTGTGCCTAGTCCAAATCAGTTTTGCAGTTTTCACTCCTGTGCTTTTTTAAAAAAGCCTCCCTTCTAAGTCATAGAGTGGAAGAATGCAGATTTATTTGAAAATGATGACTTCCAAAGCTCTGATCTATAAAGATCGGAGAGAAGAAGCACCTACTAATGACTTTGCGTTAAGAACTGGCAAACCTGGAAACGAGTCGCCATGACACATGGGCAGTGGCATCTTTGGGAGGGTGATCCCCGTTCCCTTGCCCCCAGTGCCACTTTACTTTCCGTGAGTCAGTCCACACTGTTCTCTCTCCCTCACCTCTGAGGCAGGGAGGTGGCGGGGGAGGGGGTGCCACCGGGAATCCCACAGCGGGGCAGGCAGGCAAGGCTGCAGGTAGGGCGTCTGGTGTCAACGTGGGTGAAGCTCGGGGGGTGGTGAGGGGGCTGGTGGGTGAACGGAGGCTCCTCTAGTTAGGAAGGATGAAGACGGGCTGCTCGCTCGTGGGTAGGGCTCCTGACCCTGCCATTTCTCGAGTCTTTAAGGCAACACACAATACCTCTGGAGCTCAGGGAAGACTAATGTCCCCGGGGCAAACAATGATCCAAATTGACTTATTTTCTTTTTGTATAAATACCAATGCCCAAAGTTAATTGCTCATTTAATTAAAGCCTTCAGCCTTAGTCAGGATTGCCTTGTAAGTAATCCACGCATATTCATGATGTATCAACGGTTTTCGTTGTTCCATGCCTGAAACCAACCCAGAGCTCTGCACTGAGCAACAGGTCAAGAGACAGAACTGCAAACAGCAGCACCGGACGCGTCACCTGTCAGCAGCGTTCTCCCCAGAGTTGCACTGAGTCTGGAATGTTCTCTACGGGGAGATGTCTTCAGGGCTTTTCAGTTGTTATCATTCTGTCTCCCATTTTATTCTTAAGATGCCACTTTCTAGTTTCTGTTTTTTTTCCAAACAAGCATTTTTGGGGACTTTGATCTTAAGGTGATCATATGTTCTTTCAGAACTAAACATGAATTACATGCACCGAGGCTTAGTAAAGGTATAGATTCCGGGGTCTGTAGAATCTTGTGGGGAGTTTTGCGTAAGGGGCTCTCCAGCAGGACCAGTTTCAGGTGGCTGGGACTGGGATGGGCTGGGTTGGCTGTGGTGTCCCTGGGCCATTATCCAGGGGTCTCTGTTTGATGAGCATGACTGTCTTTGGTGATTGCTTTACTTCCTTCCAAAATATCCGTATCAAAATTGGCAAGTCTGTAAACACAAAGTGATCTACATTAAGAAAGGGGAGATGATCGTGTCCCACACGGCAAGAGTGGATGTGTAAAGCTAACTTCAGACCCGGCTGGATTAGGGGCCCGAGTCATGGCGCTGAGATGCAGGTTCTTACCTCCCTTGGCTCTGCTCTCCCTAGGGTCAGCTTTACTTCCAGACTTCAGGAGATGGCAGGCAAGTGACTACCACCAGCTCCACAAACAGTCAACTCCACAGAGGAAAGAGGGTGCCCCTCTCTCCACAGCCTCAGGAAAATCTCAGTTGCCCTGCAAGGGTCATGGCCATCTATGAACTCGTTGCTATCACCAAGGGGAAGGCAATGAGCCCATCGGGCAGGAATTAGTTACAAGCTCCTTTACCCCAGCGGTCTGGGGTTGAGGTCAACTCTACTGGGAATTCCATAGATTGACATAAAAAAAGGGGGGTTATTATTCGGAAAAAAATTAAAATACTATCAGAAGAAGAAAGGGGTTACAGAATAGCCAAAATAATAGATACTTGCAGATGGGGGCGAGGAGGAGACTATGGGCAAATATTGTCCTAAGGCAGTCACTTCAAACTCTCTCTCTCTCTCTCTCTTTTTTTTTTTTCTCTCCCAGCAGGCTCCATGTCTAGCATGGAGCCCAATGTAGGGCTTGAACTGACAACCCTCAGATCAAAACCAGAGCTGAGATCAAGAGTCAGATGCCTAAATGACTGAGCCACCCAGGAGCCCCTCAGACTCTTTTAGATAGTCTCTCCTGTGTTCTCCTTGTGCTTAAAGTGGCAGTAGGGGTTGGAGGCATGTCTTAGAGAGCTGGACCTTCACCTCCTCTTTCCCATATCTCTGCTGTGTCTGGCACAACTACGTGAGTTCTCTCTCCTACTGGTCAGAAGACTAAGAAGCTCAGAGACTCAGTCTCCGAATTGCAAAATAAGGACATTGTGCCCATTCTAGCAGTCTCACAGGGACTGGTTGAGGACCAGACAAGAAAGCACATTGCTTTATTAGTGGAGGAACATATATTATGATCCAACCAAACAGAACTTCAACCACTATGTTCTAGACTCTTGACAGTTTGCTCTCAGTATTTGCTATAACATGACTTCTTTCTGTCCATATTCACCAAAGCCTAGTCTTCTGATAAATGTCACAGAAGCAACACCAGTCAGTGTCACGGGATTTAGATCTCATGGGCAGTACCAGAACTGAACGAGAACATTGCTGACTACATTATAGAACTCTGGGTCTGTCCCGAGGATACAGTTTGGAGGGCCTTTAAAATAGAATCCCAGGAATTGTTTAAGTTCTTCTTTGATTTCCTGGTTGATCCAAGCATTCTTAAGCAAGGTGGTCTTTAGCTTCCAGGTGTTTGAATTCCTTCTGAACTTTTTCTTATGGTTGAGTTCCAATTTCAAAGCATTGTGGTCTGAGAATAAGCAGGGAATAATCTCAGTCTTTTGTTATCGGTTGAGCCTGACTTGTGACCCGGTATGTGGTCTATTCTTGAGAAAATTCCATGTGTACTCGAGAAAAATGAGTATTCTGATGTTTTAGGATGGAATGTTCTGTATATATCTATGAGGTCCAGCTGGTCCAATGTGTCATTCAATGCTCTTGTTTCTTTATTGATTTTCTGTTTGGATGGCGTGGTGTGTTAAGATCCCCTACTATTAATGTAGTCATATCAATATGACTCTTTATCTTGATTAATAGTTGGCTTATGTAGTTGGCTGCTCCCATATTGGGGGCATAAATATTTACACTTGTTAGATCTTCTTGGTAGATAGACCCTTTAAGAATGATGTAGTGGGGACGCCTGGGTGGCTCAGTTGGTTGGATGACTGCTTTAGGCTCAGGTCATGATCCTGGAGTCCTGGGATTGAGTCCCGCATTGGGCTCCCAGCTCCACGGGGAGTCTGCTTCTCCCTCTGACCTTCTCCTCGCTCATGCTCTCTTTCACTGCCTCTCTCTCAAATAAATAAATAAAATATTAAAAAAAAAAAAAGAATGATGTAGTGTCCTTCTATATCTCTGACTACAGTATTTAGTTTAAAATCTAATTTATCTGATATGAGAATCACTACCCCAGCTTTATTTTGAGGCCCATTGGCATGAAAGATGCTTCTCCATCCCTTCACTTTCAGTCTGGATGTATCCTTAGGTTCAAAATGGGTCTCTTGTAGACAACATATGGACGGGTCCTGTTTTTTTCCCCAGTCTGTAACCCTGTGCCATTTTGTGGGAGCATTTAGGCCATTCATGTTGAGAGTGATTACTGAAAGATATGTTTTTATTGACATCATGTTGCCTGTGAAGTCCTTATTTCTATAGATTGTCTCTGTAAATTTCTGTTCTATGACACTTTTGGGTTCTTTTTTCTTTTATAGAACCCCCCCTTAATATTTCTTGTAGTGCTGGCTTCATGGTCACATACTTAGGTCACATAAACCTTGCCGGTCTTGGAAGCTCTTTATCTCTCCATCCATTTTGAATGTCAGCCTTGCTGGGTAAAGTATGCTTGGCTGCATGTTCTTCTCATTTAATGCCCTGAATATGTCTTGCGAGCCCTTTCTGGCTTGCCAGGTTTCTGTGGACAGGTCTGACATTATTCTGATGGGCCTTCCTCTGTATGTAAGGAATCTCTTCCCTCTAGCTGCTCTCAAGAGCTCCTGTCTACAATTATGATTTGTCAGTTTCACAATCAGGTGATTGTTGATCTTGGCGATCTTTCTGCTTCTAGGACATGAACGCTGGTTCCATTCCTCAGACTGGAAAAATTTTCATGGGGAATTTGTTCAACTATATCCTCTAGTCTTCTTTCTTTCTCCTTCCCCTCAGGGATCCCAATAATTCTGATGTTGGAATGTTTCATGGTGTCATTTATTTCCCTAATTCTGTTTTCATGGCTTCTAAGCTGTATGTTCCAGGCCTCCTCCTGATCATTTTTCTCTATCAATTTTTCCTCTAGATCAGTAATTCTGTCTTCTGCCTCAGTTACCCTAGGTGTTAGAGAATTTAGATTAGATTGGATCTCACTGATAGCATTTTTAACTTCTTCCTGGGCAGCTTTCACTTCTGTCCTAATTGATTTCATGTTGTCATCAGTGGTTTTCTCCAATCTATCCATTGCCTGGATAATTGTTAGCCTGAATTCCCTTTCTGACATACTGTTTGTGTCCATATCCAATAGCTCTGATGGAGAAGGCACAGTCTCTTAAACAATTCATGGAAACCAATGAGAATGAAGACACTTTGGTGCAAAACCTATGGGATACAGCAAAGGTGGTCCTAAGGGAGAAATATATAGCCATTCAGGCCTCCCTCAAAAAAATTGAAAAATCCAGAATATACCAGCTCTCTTTACACCTTAAAAAAGTGGAAAATCAATAACAAATTAATCAGCCCCACACACAAGAAGGGAAATAATCAAGATTAGAGCAGAGATAAATGAGATAGAAACTATAGATAAGGTAGAACGCATCAACAAAACTAGAAGCTGTTTTTTTGGAAGAATCAATAAGATTGATAAACCACTGGCCAAACTAATTCAAAAGAAAAGAGAGAGGACCCAAATTAATAAAATTATGAATAAAAAGGGAAAGATCACGACTAACACCGAGGAAATAGAAACAATCATCAGAAATTATTATCAACAGTTATATGCCAATAAGTTAAGCAACCTAGACAAAATGGATGCATTCTTAGAAACCTATAAACTTCCAAAACTGAATAAGGAAGAAATTGACAACCTGAATAGACCAAAATCTAGTAATGAGATTGAAGCAGTGATCAAAAACCTCCCAAAAAACAAGAGCCAAGGACCTGACAGACTCCCTGGAGAATTCTACCAAACATTCAAAGAAGAAATAATACCTATTCTCCTGAAGCTCTTTTAAAAAATTGAAACAGAAGGAAAACTTCCAGACTCTTTTTATGAAGCCATCATTATGCTGATCCCCAAACCAGTAAAGACCCCACCAAAAAAGGAGAATTTCAGATCAATATCCCTGATGAATATGGATGCCAAGATTCTCAACAAAATCTTAGCTAATAGGATCCAACAGTACATTAAAAAGATTATCCACCAGAACCAGGTGGGATTTATCCATGGGATGCAAGTGTGGTTCGACATTCCCAAATCAATCAATGTGATAGAACAAATCAATAAGAGAAGAGAGAAGAATCACATGGTCCTCTCAATTGATGCAGAAAAAGCATTTGACAAGATACAGCATCTGTTCCTGATTAAAACGCTTCAAAGTATAGGGATAGAGGGAACATTCCTCAACTTCATAAAATCTATCTATGAAAAACCCACAACGAATATCACCCTCAATGGGGAAAAGCTGACAGCCTTCCCTTTGAGATCAGGAACACAACATGGATGCCCACTCTCACCACTCTCATTCAACATAATACTAGACGTCCTAGCAACAGCAATCAGACAACAAAAAGAAATAAAGGTATTCAAATTGGCAATGAAGAAGTCAAACTCTCTATCTTTACAGATGACATGATACTTTACATGGAAAACCCAAAAGACTCCACCCCAAACTACTAGAACTGATTCAGCAATTCAGTAAGGTGGCAGGATACAAAATCAATGTACAGAAATCAGTTGCTTTCTTATACACTAATAATGAACTTTTTAAAAAAGATTTAATTTATTTATTTATTTGACAGACAGAGATCACAAGTAGGCAGAGAGGCAGGCAGAGAGAGAGGGGAAGCAGGCTCCCTGCTGCGCAGAGAGCCCTACGTGGGGCTCAATCCCAGGGCCCTGGGAACATGACCTGAGCTGAAGGCAGAGGCTTTAACCCACTGAGCCACCCAGGCACCCCATTATACACTAATAATGAAAAAATAAAAAGGGAAATGAGAGAATCAATTCTATTTACTACAGCACCAAGAACCATAAGATACCTGGGAATAAACCTGGCCAAAGAGGTAAAGGATCTGCACTCGAGGAACTACAGAACACTCATGAAAGAAATTGAAGAAGACACAAAAAGATAGAAGAGCATTCCATGCTCATGGATTGGAAGAATAAACATTGTTAAAATGTCTGTATTGCCTAGAGCAATCTATACTTTCAATGCCATCCTGATCAAAATTTCAAAGACCTGGAAAAAATAATCCTAAAATTTGTATGGGACCAGAAGAAACTCCAAATTACTAAGGAAATGTTGAAAAAGAAAAACAAAACTGGGGGCATCACATTGCCTGATTTCAAGCTTTACTACAAAGCTGTGATCACCAAGCCAGCATGGTACTGGCACAAAAACAGACACACAGACCAGCAGAACAGAGTAGAGAGCCCAGATATGGACCCTCAACTCTATGGTCAAATAATCTTCAACAAAGCAGGAAAAAATATACAGTGGAAAAAAAACTGTCTCTTCAATAAATGGTGCTGGGAAAATTGGACAGCTATGTATAGAAGAATGAAACTCAACCATTCTCTTCCACCATACACAAAGATAAACTCAAAATGGATAAAAGACCTCAATGTGAGACAGGAAAATATCAAAATCCTAGAGGAGAACATAGACCATAACCTCTTTGACATTGGTCACAGCACTTCTTTCAAGATATGTCTCCAAAGGCAAAGGAAACAAAAGCAAAAATGAACTTCTGGGACTTCATCAAGATCAAAACCTTCTGCAAAGCAAAGGAAACAGTCAACAAAACAAAGAGGCAACCCATGGAATGGGAGAAGATATTTGCAAATGACACTACAGACAAAGGGCAGATATTCGAGATCTATAAAGAACACCTCAAACTCAACACACACAAAACAGATAATCATGTCAAAAAATGGGCAGAAGACATGAACAGGCACTTCTCCAAAGAAGACATACAAATGGCTAACAGACACGTGAAAAAATGTTCATCATCATTAGCCATCAGGGAGATTCGAATTAAAACCACATTGAGATACCACCTTACACCAGTTAGAATGGCCAAAATTAACAAGAGAGTAAACAGCATGTGTTGGAGAGGATGTGGAGAAAGGGGAACCCTCTTACACTGTTGGTGGGAATACAAGTTGGTGAAGCCACTTTGGAAAACAGTGGGGAGATTCCTGAAGAAATTTAAAATAGAGCTTCCCTATGACCCTGAAATTGCACTTCTGGGTATTTACCCCAAAGATACAGATGCAGTGAAAAGAAGGGCCATCTGTACCCCAATATTCATAGCAGCAATGGCCACAACAGCCAAACTGTGAAAAGAACCAAGATGTGCCCTTCAACAGATGAATGGATAAGGAAGATGTGGTCCATATACACTATGGAGTATTATGCCTCCATCAGAAAGGATGAATACCCAACTTTTGTAGCAACATGGACGGGACTGGAAGAGATGATGCTGAGTGAAATAAGTCAAGCAGAGAAAGTCAATTATCATATGGTTTCGCTTATTTGTGGGGTGTAAGGAATAACACGGAGGACATGGGGAGTTGGAGAGGAGAAGGGAGGTGGGGGAAACTGGAGGGGGAGATGAATCATGAGAGACTGTGGACTCTGAGAAATAAACTGAGGGTTTTGGAAGGGAGGGGGGTGGGGAGTTGGGGGAACCAGGTGGTGGGTATTATGGAGGGCATGGATTGCATGGAGCACTGGGTGTGGTGCATAAACAATGAATTCTGGAACACTGAAAAGAAATAAAATAAAATGAAATGAAAAAAAAAATAGAATCCTGTTGTCATACATGGGATTTCCAGGGAAGCCCATCAAAGACACCCTCTTGCCCGAGATAAATTTGATAGCTGGTTGGAAAAAGAAAATGACAGGCCAGGGAAACTGGATTATAAATTATAGAGTATAGATTGTGGAGGATTTTGCCAGTTGGGCTTTTCGACAAGGGTGGGACCTCAGGAATATCCCTTGAAGAGCACAGTTATCTGATGAGTTTGGTTCCGGGGAGAAGATTCTGATCCATATTTTCTGTGTGTGGATCGTGGGCAGAGGCCTGTCTAGCCAGCCCCGTAGCTGTGATGAGCTGCTGCTCATCAGATCTAGGAGGACAAGCTATGGGGAAGCTGGAGAAGCGGCAGTGTGTTCAGAAGAGACGGAGAAAAGAACCTGTCTTCTGAGTCCTTTCACCCTTGCAGCTCTTTGCCCACGTTTTCTTTGTAAAAATGGGCTTTCCCTTTCTGCCATTGTGGATGAGGTGTTGTTGGGCAGGTTGGGGACTGCTCAAGTCTCCTCATCTCATGTGGCTTCGGGGCTTCAGCCGGTCGCCGGGCACCGTTTCGTCGAGCTGCCTCTTCATCTCCTGAGGTGGGCCCAGCTAAGACACCCACAAGTGCCCATGGCTGGACTCTCTGCACCTTCAAATACATCTCATCACCAAGGAATAAAGTAACAGACACCTGTGACCTTGTGTTTCCCAAATGGACCCACAGCACAACCGACAGCCTCAGGTGTTTCCAAAATCCAGTGTTGGAAGGCAGGGAAAATCCAGGATTTCTGCCTCCATGGAAAAACTAAGCAGCAGAGATGAGAGACACCAGCAAGTGGAATTCTTATACCTTTGAATCTGAATTTGGACTGACTGACGGCCTTTAACACAGAGCTGAATTTTACCTGTGATATTGTCTGTTAAAGGAATTACACGGAAACATGCAGAACATGTCCTATACTGACCATCCATTCTCCAGTCATCCCTGAATATAAAATAGGAGCAATACTTACCTTAATCAAAATGATCTGCCACAGTCAATTCATTATTAAATTCCATACTTACATGCCTAAGGAAAAGCAACACCCGAAGCCATGTGGCCCAGCATTGCCGGCCAAGGGTAAATCCCAATCGGTATTGCTCGGATGAGTGAAGAACAAACTTGAGATCACCAATCGCTATTTCTAGGAAAGACGCGAAACTTCTTTTTCAGTGTGCTGATAGCTTACTAGAAAGGAGGTGAACTGGGTCCACGTTCCTCAGCTTGTCGTGTATGAACACAAGTGTGTGCTGTCCACGGTGGAACGCCAACAGTGGAGACAAGCGACACCATGGGAACAAGCCGAGGGACCCCAAGATCATCTCACAGACCCCCACCACTCGTTCCTCTGCACACCTTCCCATGGCACACAGACATGAGAACAATTGGCCTGCGTGCGGCAGATCAGGGAGACCCCGGGGGAGGACGTGGGCTTCTGGCCCGACACCCAACCCTGGCTCCTGGGGCAGCTCGATTGCTTTTGGCTGTTTGGCTTCTGGGGCCTCGGTCCCTCATATGAGAAGCAGTGGTGTGGGGTTAAGTGGGAGAAGGACAGAAAACGCATCTGGCATTTGGGGGAATAAATATAAATTCCCTCCCACTCCACTTTCAAAACTGCAGCTAGATTTCAACAGCGGCGGTGAGGAGAGCCGGGACATGCTGGCTCTGTTTTCTACACTTACTTCCTTGCCTTTCTTATGGCCGCTTCCCATCCTTTGTTCTTTCTGTTCCTTCCTGGCCGTCCACCTCTGTCTAGGGTGCTCGTGACTCTTCTGATTTTGCTTTGCTGGAGAGTCGATGGTTGGTGCTTCCGGTGGACGTGGCTGGGAAGTCTTTACTGCTAAGGGATGCCCATCTTTCAGGGACCCTGTCAGACACCTGTGCATCTCGGGTAGCCGAGAAACCACCAGAAGGAGCTCGCTGGGATAGATCTCCTCAGCGGGAAGGGGAAATTCACTGAATTCACTTAGCAAGCCATCTGCCTTCTGGTTGGTTCTTTACCCTCGCAGAGTTTTTAGCAAAGCTACAGGCTAGGTGACGGACAGAAGGGCTGCAGGGAGGAGGAAGCAGGTGCATGAACAAGTTCATGTTCAGTGTTCCCGTCCTGGGGGTTTAGGAGCCTCAGCCGGTCCAGGCTTTGAACCTCCAGCCCTACTGCCTCGGTAGTGGCGAACCATCCGCAGTAACTGGACAGTCGGGCCTGGGAGTAGCTACTAAGCAGAGCCTTCACCTTGGGAGCCACTGGGCGGCGGGGCCAAGCCAGGGCAGGGCTGCGGCCCAGTTCCCTCCCCTTCCGGGGACGCCCGCAGCCCTCAGAACACCGTCTATATGGACTTCATCGGGTTCCAAGTTCAGTCCTTCAAATTTGGGTGGGGGGCGAGGGCCTGTGCTGGGATTTGACAGTTCCCGGGGGCCTGTGACTTCTGTGGGACGGAGCAGGGAGGCCGCCGCATGAGGACATGCGCACATTTCAGAGAAAATGAGGAAGGAGATGTACAAGGTCAGAGGAATAGGGCAAATCAGCGGTTTGTGCAATGGACGTTTCTGGGTTGTTGTTTTTTGTTGTTTCATTTTGTTCTCATTTTTTAAGCTAATTACTTGTTTTCAAGTGAAACTGCCCCACCCCCAAGCAGAGCATGCCCACCGTCTGCAGAGTCAGAAATCCGGGTCCGCAGGAACGCCCCGCCTGGTTTCCTCCCAACCCCCGAAGGCCCACCGCCATCACGGCTCTTCTTGCTCTCCCCTCCCCACCCCTCCATCGGGAGGAATTTTAGACACCGTCATCGACGCCATTAGCTGCTTTTGCACCAAACAGGATGCCTTCGGCGCGTTCTCACGGCTTCCCGCGCACTGCTGCGTGGAGGGTTTCACCGCTGCGGGGCCGGCGGCGGTGCGGGGTCCGTACCCGCCTCCGCACCGCAGCCCGCGTTCTCCGCCGCAGACCCCAGCCTGCGAGTTAGAACCCGGCAAGTGTGAGCCTCTGCTCAGTCCTCAAGGCGAGTCTGGAGGGAGGGGGTCGCGGACGGCGGGGAGGTTTTAACCACGTCGGGCTGGAACGTCAGGGTTCATTTCTTTCTGAAATAATATCTTCTTTCCGAACCAAAAATTTCAGTGAATTTTCAATCGGAAAATTGCGTTCGTAACTTTCATGCCTGCAGAGTAAGATGGTCACGCGGTCCGCGGCAGCGAGGGCACCCCCGACGTGAAAGGCCTAAAGAGAAGGGAAAGCACGACCAAGTCCGCGCTGAGCTAGCAAGGCGGAGCTTGCGGGGGCCGGGGCGGCCCGCACAGACGGGGTCGGTGGGTGCGGGGAGGGGGGCACACAGACGGGGTCTGCGGGCCACAGCGGGGCTGTCTAGACGGTGGTCCGAGGGCCATGGGGGGCGTCCATATGGACGGTGTCCGAGGGCCGCCGGGAAGCGGGGTGTCCACGCAGACGGGGGTGGGTCTGAGGGCGAGGGCCGCAGGGTGATTCAGACAGATGCGGGTCAGAGGGCTGCAGAGGGGTGGTCCGTATAGACTGCGTTCTGAGGGCCGTGGGGGGATCCGTATAGACGCGGGTCCGAGGGCCCTGGAGGGTCCGTATAAACAGCAACCCGAGGGTCACGGGGCGGGGGCGTCCGTATACACAGGAGTCTGAGGGACACTGGCGGGAGGACGGGGTCCATGTAGACCCGGGTAAGCGCGCCGTGTGGGGTGTTCCAGACCCGCCCTCTCCCCAAACTGGGTCTTCCCCGCTGGAGCTCGCAGGACCCCCATCTTCCTATAGGCTCTTATTGGGGGCATGTAGCTGTGTTGCTTGTACACCGTTCCGAGGAGGTCACAAGTGCCGGCTGACGCAGCACCGCCCTCTCTCCTTTCTTGCTCGCACGCGCGGCGAACGCTCACACCTGGGAGGCAGGTCGCGCGGGGTGGGGGCACAGAACCCCTCCCGGCTCCGCCTCAGCCCCTCCGCGGGCGGGCGCGCTGCACCTGCCGGAGACGCATGCGCGCACGGTGGCCTCGCCCCTCGGGCGGGAGCGCTCGCGGGCAGGTGCACGGTCCCTGGCGGGAGGATCGTGGGTGTTACCCGCGGGAAGGAGACCCGAGCCTTTTTGTGCAGAATCTCTGTTACTCTCATTTCATCCGAAGTGTTGAGAAAGCGAGAACAGATACCCTTTCCTCAGATGAGTTGTGGGTTAATTTGTCATTTGGCTGTATTTAGAGACGCTCTTTTCTTTCTGGAGTGTATTTAGGGTATCTGGAGAACTGTGGCAAATATTTCTTCCCATTTGTCCTGCCTGGTTGTCGATGTGCAAATATAAAGTTTGTTTCTTTCTAATGGTTATAAATACTTGAGAGAGGGGTGTGTGGAAAGAATAACCAGTCTAGGCTCGTGCTGGCTTCCCTAAATTAGAACGTGTGCCTCTGTGAACTGAGTGACACAGACGATAAAACTCTGGGGGAAGCATCAGTATTTCTTAAATAACATGTTATGGGTGGGCTCGTGTAAGAATGTTATCTATGATAATTTGCTATGAAAAAATATGGTAGTCTGTGCAAGATGAAGTTGGTTTTAGACAATCGAATGCATAAAATATATTTTAAATCAGGTCTGTTGCAGACACAGCTCTTATTTAAGGAAATTGTCAGAATTTATTTAAAAAATTGTGTGCTTAAATGATTTTTGTGATTTTTTAAAACCATGTTGAAGTTTTGACAAGCTTTTGGCCTATTCCCATGGTTCTCCATCTGGGCACTCGAATGATTTCTTACCTCATTTAGCATTTGCTCTCAGACATCATTCCCTTACACAGAGCACTGCGGGTTCAGAGGGATAAAAAGCACTTTGTTTCTTGCTTTCAGAAGCATTGTGAAAGCAGGTTCTCAATCTCCCTAGGAGTGTAATTAAAGACTTCAGTGACCTGAAAACACTTTTCTCCACCATCTTCACGTATACTGGAGTTTTCTTTATGTGTCCTGTATAGGACCAGGCTTTATTCTAGTTAATAAACCAGTCTGTTTTTTTGTACACCTTTTATTCAACACTTAAGTTCTGCCCGTCACCATGGGAAGGGCTATACTCTGTGATTTTACATAATCTCTATGCCAGTCCTCCAAAGTAGTCACAGAAAAATTCTTATCAGGAGGGAAAAATGAAGCTCAAAACAGTCGAGTGACTAGCTCTGTGATTCCGATTAGCTTACGTCGACTTCCTAAGTCACTTCTGCTGAAACCAGGGTGATGGTAACAGCTCCCGAGACGGTCAGTGTGACGTGTTGGCGAGGTCAGGGACGTGGAGCAGAGCGCACAAAGACCGACAGATGTTCAGTGAAGAGTAGATTTTCAGTGCTCACTCGACTGAATTAATTCCTTACTCTTTTCCCCTAAAGAACAGCATTCATAAATCTCAGCTCCTGCTGAACACCTTGAACCCAATAACTGGGAGGGAAGCATCCACACTGTCTGCCAGCCCGCGAGACACGGACACAGCGACAACACCCAGACCTGCTTGTGGTCCCTGCACAGGATGTGGTGATAGCTACTCCCGATGCCGGAAATATAAAGCCTAATAACATCTCATCTGTGGACATCACTTAGGGGTGACTTTAGTGGAATGCGGAGTAGTATCAGATGATTTCTGGGTATAAATCTGGTATCTGGATCAAGGGCAACATGATGGCCTTTGGATTAAGGGTTATTTTGCATCTTTGGCTCATCGGGGTGTTACATTTAGTATCCGGTGGTCTTTTTCTGTTGAGTGAAGCACATACTCCTTTCCTCCTGTGGGTGGTCCTCCCACTTAGTTACACTGTCAAAAACCAGCGACTTGCCAGGCACTTCCTGTTTGCACCCAAAGGTGCTAAATGTGGGTTTGGAATCCCTGAGAACTTTCACTACTTTTTAGCAAGCCATGAAGTGCTTTAACAATGTTAATATCTCAGCTCTGCAATTCTGTACACTGTGCTAAAAGGGAAAAACAGAAATTGCCTGAGCATCTTGCCAGAGCTCATTGCTCTCTCCTGTCCATCTCATTCCAAGGTTTGCAAGTCTGAAATGCTGCTAGGTCAACCTCTGAATATTAAATATAAAAACAGGGTCCATTGGAAGTCTGAGATGATAACTAGCTCTATACTACTTCAGGCCCACAGATAACGGGGAGAGAAGGATTTAATCTTGAAATTCCATTGACTGGGGGACTTGGACCTACATTGATTCTAGATTCCTCATGGATGGTCGTCACCAGCCTCCTGTGTTTTCCATGTCCCGTCCTAAGACCTCGTCGTGCTAGCTCAGGCAGTGAGCCTTCAAATCTGGGATTACCATAACCAGATCTCCTGCTGGGCTGCAGAATGCTCGAGATTGAATGGAGTTCTAGGGTCACCCAGCCCCAGAGACCTGCCCCAACCGGCAGCTGCACCATGAAGTCCGGAGGTGACATTCTATGAGCAAGTCTTGATGATATTACAGAACAAAATCCTCCTATCCCAGCCAGCCACCCGCTAAAATGTTCAGTAAATACCTGATACCCTCTGGGGTGGAGACTGGGCATAATTTCTTCAGTGACAGATCATTCTTTTATACCAGCTGAAAGTCACAGCTCTAGGGGCTGAAAGTCCGAGGTCCTGGTGTTGGCATGGTTGGGTTCCGGGCTTCCTTGTCACCACGTCCTTCCAGGGTGGAAAGAAAAAAGAAGCTCTCTCATGTCTCTTCTTGGAAGGGTACTCGCACCGCCACGAGGACCCCACCCGCATGACCTCAACAGACCAAATTACCTCCCAAAGGCCGTCATCTCCGAAAGCCATCATGTTGGGCTTAGGGCTTGGGCATGTGAGTTTGGGCGACACCATTCGCTCCGTAGCAGTGGTCCTAGGACATCCGATAGCCTCTCTGCCCCAGGTGAGCAAACACTGAAGTCTCGGCTTCTTTAGACAGGTACGAGTCTCTCTTCAGGGCCCACGTTAGTCCTGTAACCTCAGTTCCCTGAAAGGCTCAAGGGAAGTCACGAGTTTCTGGTCTGCTATACTTTCTCTGCCCGGGAGGATGAGGGCAACACTCACTGCATCCCGCGGCATCTCTGAGTTGAGACTGACCGTCTGGCACACATTCGTTGTAAACGTCTCGGATGATTTAGGTGGGGATATTGTCATTTTGCCCCACACATTCGGATCTCCAGTTCTTTACCTCGTTCCTTCAGCAAAGGAAAGTAAATAAAAACATTTTTTTTGAATTAAAAAGCAAAAGGAAAGGAAAGGAAACCAAACTTTAACAGGCCCGGTATAAAGAAAAATAAGCCGCAGTCTCTACAATGTAATAGAAATCACATTTCTGCATAAGAGTTCAAGAGAGTTCTAATACTGTCACCCTTGTTTGCATTAATGAGGACGAGACCCCATCAGGAAGTGAGAGAATGTAGATGATCTCAATTCGCTGTCACCCAGGAGTTAATGACTCAGTCCATCCTTCCTCAAAGTGCAGTAGTTTAATAATTTGGCAAATATTTATCTTGAAATCCTGTACAAAATAATTGCATCACCTGCATGTCACGTGCTCCTTCTATGTTGTCGGGGTAGGATGACAATTTTATATGGTTTCATGTCACTAAAGATGCTTGAATTAGCCTCCGTTTTCAATGAACTATCTTCGCACTTGACCGCTTACCATTTTACCCTTGACCCGCAACGGTAGGTCTGCATTTTCAAGCTTTTGCATAATAGCTTGTGACATTTTGCAGTTACTGGGTTGAGCAAAACTTGTTTTGAAAATATAACTAGAAAAATCAGAAAGAACTTTAGAGATGCAGACGGGCCCCTTGTAAGTTTGCACGAATCGTGTTGTTGACACAGGGGTGAGCCCCTGCGGGGCTGGAGCCTGAGGCCTGCGCACCAGCGGCGTGCCAGGCACGGCGGCCCTGGAGGCGGTGGGGAGAAGCCTGTCCCCCCAGAGGCAGTGGGGAGACCCCCGGCCCCCAGCCTTCTGCGGCTTCCGTTCTGAGGCCCAGCGCACTTCATGGTGATCGAGAAACTCAGGCATTTCCCTGGTCGGCTTTCGGAGGCCTGATGAGGAAGACGTGTTCCCCATGTCTGTTCTTTTTAAAGAAGAACTATTTTCTGCTTCTAATTCTCCACACATCATTTCCAGAAAAATCGTTCTCGCGAGAAAGGTCCCTAACCTAGGAACTTGTTACATGCTCCAAAGACAGGAGGTCTGTTTCCTGTTCTAATGACAGTAGGACTGGACATCTTCTGGTTTGTAAATAGTCACTTCCTTAGAGCAAAGGGTTGATGCCAGGTAAGGATAAAACTCTGCTCATTCATTTTACAGGATTACTTACTGTTAGGGGTCGGAGGGTCCCCTCCAAGTTCAGATGCCAGAGCCCTAACCCCAGAGCCTCAGAAGGACTTTATTTGGAAATTGGGCTGCTGCGGATGTGATTAGTAAAGACGAGGTCACACTGGAGTGGGGTGCGCCCCGACCCCGTGAGACTGGTGTCCTCATAAGCAGGCCACGTCGGGACGCAGACGCACACGCAGGGGGACACCGTGTGAAGGCGGAGGCGGCGGGTGGGGTGGTGCGTCGACAAGCTGAGGGGGGCCAGAGGTCCCCGGCAAACCCCCAGATGCCAGGGAGAAAGCCTGGGGGCAGATTCTGTCTCACAGCTGCGGGAGGGGCGGCCCTGCAGCAGCTCCAGCTTGAGCTTTTGGCCTCCGGACCACGAGACTGTAGGTTTCTGCTGCGTGAGCCGCCCGATCTATGGGTCTTACTACGGCGGCTCTAGCATACGGATACACTCGCATACGATCTTGGGGTTGCGGGAGGCAAATAAGGATTTTTAGCCCGTAGCTCCTTGGAGATCCCCCCGCAACGTCTTCTGCCTTTGTGATGTGTGGATTCCCGCCGAGGGTGATGGGAGGGGCCCTAGAAAACGTCAGGAAGCCTCCACTCCCTTTCAGGAAGGACGTTGCCCCTGCTTGGGCACTTGGACCGAGCAGTTCAGTTGGTCAGGTCATCGTCAGAGGTCCTGAGGTGGCAACAACGCTGGTGTCCCCTGTTACTATTGCTAATGTGAGCCTAGGGGACATGAAGGTACAAAACTGTGCGTGAATTATGTATACTGTTGAATCACACGATCAGATAAAATATGGCCACACCCCCCATCAAAGCACCAGTTTCCTGGGCCACCATAGCCAAGGACTGTAGACTGGAAGGGGCTTAAACAACAGGACTTTATTTCTCACAGTTTTGGTGGACGAAGTCTGAGGTCCAGGTTTGGGCGGGGTGGGGTCCTTCCGAGGTCCCTGTCCTGGGCTTGCAGATGGCCATCTCCTCCCTGGGCCTTCCCACGGTCATCCCTCTGGGGGCGTCTGTGTCCTAATCTCTTCTTATTAGGACACAGTCGTGCTGGGCCAGGGCTCACACTAACAACCTCAGTTTACCTTAACTGCCCCTCCTCCAAATACAGTCTGAGTGCTGGGGGTAAGGACATCAGCATATGAATTCTACAGGGACACAGTTCAGCCCCCAGGGGTCCCCAGATCATTCTCACCATTGCTAGCAGGCAGCAAACATGCCTCATGGGGTTACTGACTGGCACTGGGCGCTGCACCCTTGAACTTCCCGATGTGACAAACGCACAGACCACAGGCTCACTGACATAGCCCGAGGGGCCTTGGAGATGCTGTGTTTCCGTCAGCTTGGTCCCTGCTGAGGAGACGGGTGTGTGGGCAGGGCTGGGGACCTGCCTAAAGTGGCAAGTTAGCCTAGCACTGGGATGGCCTGGGGAGCCTCCCCTGTTCCGGGCTTCCCCCATGCGGGGTGGACTGTAAGGGAGTCGCTCAGTGACACTTTAAAGTTTTCCGATTCTCTGGAGGGTGAGGCTCCGCAGGTCTGGGAGCCCCCAGGGGTTCTGCTCCTCAAGTAGGATTGGGAATCACGCTTCTTCTAAAACAGGAGTCATCAAACTTTCCTTACAAAGGACCACATAGTACATATTTTTGGCTTTGGGAGCCGTATCTTCTCCACTGCAAGTGGTCAGCACTGTCGTGTGATTTTGAATCACAACCCTAGTTTTCAGGCGCTAACCTCCCGTAGAGTACGAGCTACAGAAATTCAAAGGACATGCAAGAGCCTGGAGAGAATGTAGGTGTGCGAGCCCCGGCCTCCACGCACAGCAGCGGCCAGACTCGGACACATACACAGGATGGAGATCACCGCAGGGCAGGCGGTTTCCTGCCGAGGGCCACAGGGAAGGATCCGGTCCGGGCCCTCTCCTTGGCTTAGAGCTGCCCATCTTCATGTGATCTCCCTCCGTGTATTAACCTGTGTCTGCATTTCCTGTCCTCATAAGGATCAGTCGTATCAGATGAGCGCCTGATGACCTCATTGTAACTTGACCACCTCTGGAAAGACTCCCCCTCCCCATATGGTCCCATTCTGAGGCCCTGGGGGTTCACATTTCAACGTAAGCATGTAAAGAGGACACAGTTCAACCCCTAACAGTCAACAGGAGTAAAAAGCTAATAAGGAGTTAAAGGGGAGCCCTTGGGCTGTGCCGGGCGCTGGCGGCTCTTCCAGGCACGCTAAGGCGGTCCCTGGAATCACGTCTCCACCGGGAGGGGCAGGACGCGGCTGCGACCTTGCAGATTCCTGAAACCGCTTCCAGCCTGTCGGGAGTCACCGGCGTGCCGTGTGCCTTTGAACCCACAGATCAGCCTGCGGCCCGGTGACGTGAAGGAGGCAGGCACGGCCCCTCTCGCAGGGGTGGATGCTCATTCCCGGCCAGACCTGGTGTCGCATGAACACTTACTGCAGCTCCCCTCTGCCTGGTGCCTGCGGGCTGTGTCCTGGGGGCTTCGGTAGAGGCTGGCCTGCTGGAAACCAACACTGGCCCTCGGCCTGTAGAGACAGAGGGTGGGGAGAGCTGCACTGAAGGGAAGAGATCATTTGCTCCACAAAGGCTCCAAGTCAGGTCCTTGTGCCAGAAGAGAGAGACGTGCCAGGAAAGTCTCGGGACAGACCCTGGAGATCTGCTGGTCACGGAAGGGCTTCGCTGTGGGCAGCGGGAGGCAGGATGGCGGATCGGGGCTCAGAGAAGATGGAATTCTGCTTACCCCAGAGGCCAGAGGATGGCAAGGAAGGAGAGCGACCCCAAGGTGGGAACCGGAGCGACAGCATCCCTGGGAATCCTTGACTCATTCCATGCCTGCCGACCCAGGTGCATGAGGTGGCTGCCTGTGTTTTCTTTGAGGTGGCTCTTGAAGAAAACAGGAGGGCCTGTATAGCAGCGGAAGGACCCCATGCTTCCCAGAGGGTGTCCAGACCCAGCATGTCACCGTCCCACATGCTCGTCTCCCTCCTCACCCCGCAGGGCCAGGCTCCGTCCTGGGGGTCTCGAAGGGACAGTGGCAACCATCGGTGTTATTGCCGAGGGCTCGTTGCGGGGCTGCTGACATCTGGTCTACAAGGTGCTTTTCTGACCCAAGGGGCTCGCCACGTGGAGGAATGTGGTGGGGCAGAGAGGGTGGAAACTCCCCGTTTAAGCTGAAGCCCCGGCATCCCGGAGGAGGCGGCATGTGCTGCTTTTATATCTGGAAACCAAAACATGTACATACTGTTTTCATAATGCAAAAATAGAAAGCGAAGGCAATAAAATCTTTGTTTTATGTCGTGAGCATCATACAAGTAAGGTACATGTATGTATATATATATGTATGTATATGTACCATACATGTATATATATATGTATACATCATATACATACTAGGAGTTTCAGCTTTTAAAGACGAGTACGCTTCATTCAACAGTGATGCTGATTTACTTTAATGAGAAGAGACATTGGGGCGCACGACCTTGGCACAGTGAACAAAAGGGAAGCTTGGGTTTTAAAAGTTGCAAAACCACTTACGGAGAATGAAGTTTTCAATTTTCACTTCCCAGGTTCCCCTTGTGGGCCCTGAGTGAGAAGCATGAATCCGTGACTCAGATGGAAATATTCAGTACCAAGGACAAACAGGCGTAACATTTCACGGGTTGCAGGCATGCGTCCTCTACATAAAGCGGACGGATTTAATGCACGGAGAGCACAAAGCATGGGGCCGGGGGATTTGAACTAAGATCTCCAAAGGTCTCGCTGTGGCGAAATGTGGGTAATTCTCTAACTGGAAAAAATCCAATTGTGATAAGTGTATGTGCTAACAAAAATCCCGACTGCATTTCAGGTATGGGGAAATCATGGCTTAACTAAAGCTTATGTAGAGCAGAACTTAGGGGTTTTAGCAGACTAAATACTAAGTATATTATGAGGTGATGTGGTAGCCAAAAAAGCTAATGTAACTTAAGCTGCATTAATAAAGGTATTAACTCTACCAAGGGGAGGTGCTCATCTTTAATCTTGACTGGACAGGCTGCTTCTGGAGAGGCAGGGCCCTGCATGTAACACGGAGTTGAAAATCGTGGGTTCCACAGTCCATTTGCCTGCACTCACCCCCCACGTCTGCTACGTCCTAGCTGTGTGAGAACCTTGAACAAGTTACTTAACTCTCTGTTCTTCAGCTTCCTATCTGTCACATGGAGGTTATAATGCCTACCTTTTGGGATTGCTTCGAGGGTTCAAGGGGCCTGTCTTAGTCTTCTCTGGCTGCCATGACAAAAAACCACATCCTGGGTGCTTTTAACAACAGAAGTTAAACTTCTGGAGGCTGGAAGTCCCAGATCAAGGTGGTGGTCACTCTGGTTCTGGTAAGATCTCTCTTCCTGGCATGTGAATGGTCACCTTCTCACTACGTCCTTACACGGCAGAGAGGGAGCCCCGCTGTCTCTTCTTGTAAGGACACCAGTCCTACTGAATCAGGGCCCACCTTTATGACCTCATCTAACCTTGATGACCTCCTGACGGCCCATCTCCAACATCACCAAATAGAGTCACGCGGGCGGTGGGGGGTGGGTTGTTATGGGGGTGGAGGGAGGGGTAGGGCTTCATCATAGGATTTCAAGGCAACACAGTTCAGTCCCATTTAGAACAGAATCTCACACACAGTCAGGGCTCATTAAAGGATAGGTTTTCCTATCTAGATTTTGTTATTTGAGTCTGGACTGTACTTTGGTGGCGGCATAAAGAAACTGGATTAGGAACAGTTTCATATGAGGAATATTTAAAGATGTGAAGTCCTTAGAATATGAAGACAAAGCTTTGGGGAGATGTGCTAGCTGTCTTCACATGTCCACAGGCTGTCAGACGGCCGGCCTTGAGATGTGTTCCGGCTGACCGCGAGTGTCAGAGCTGCCACATGAGGGAATTCCAGAAAGACGTGCAGGCGCGACGTGGGGAACACCCCAGATTAGCGGTCTGAAGTGGAGCATAAATGGATGCTTTGTTTTTCTAGAGGACGGTTTAGTGATAGGGACCCTAAGCCCTAAAGTGCATACGCCTTTTTCACCCACCAATTTTATTGGAGAGCTTTTTCCAAAAGAAATAGTCCAAAGCCCAGGTACCCAGAAGTCACTTACAACATCCCTTGTGAGAGCAAAATATTAGAGACGCCCAACTTTCCCCAGACAGGGGACCGAGTAAACAAGGGCACGCCAAGAGGAGAGAACATCATGCGGGAGTTTCTAATAAGTGTATGTTCCTAGATCGGTTTCGAAAAGTGGGGAAAGTACTTAACATGAGTGTGTGTTTTCAAAGGTATGCGTAGCGAGGTTGTAAGTGTGCAAAACTGGACCGAGAAGAGCACCTTGAGAGCAATCTCATTTTCAGGAAGTTAAAACAGAAGAGGCCGCGCTAGTCTGTCAGCATCTCGGGAAGGCGGCCGGAGACGTCGTCAATGTGCTCCGAGGTGTAGACAGGGCAATGGCATTACAGGTACCTTGTCTTTTTCTTTCCTATTTATTCTGAGTTTTCTATAATGAACAGGGACTACTTGTGAAAAAGTAAGGATATACCTTAAAAATAAAACAAAGTAGTTGCTTGTGGACCCAAAGACCTAGGACATTCAAAATAGTCCCACGATGCCCTGATCTCAGAGGAATGTGGTCCTGGCTCTGCAGTGAGAAGCCACGGGGCTGTGGGCCAGGTGAGCCCACCAGGCCCCTCGAGAAGAGGGCTGCCTCCAGCTCCTGCCAGCTCCCCATCTCTGAGGGGCCTTTCTTTAACATCACCACTTGTGAGCAGAGAACCTTGGCCAAGGGTCTGTCTTCCGTACTCTCCAAGAGAGTAGCTACGGGCCAAGTGAAATAAAATGAAAAACTCAGTTTCTCAGCTGCACTAGCCACATTTCCAGCCCTCGAAAGCCACACGCACCTGATGGCTACCACACTGGACACTGTAGAAGTATAGAACGTCTCCGTCGCACCCGAGGCTGTGTTGCACAATCCTGCCTTCTGCGCACACCAGAGGTGGTGAGATGCAGTTCAGAGAGCACGACGTGGTCGGCAGACTGACCGGCACACTGACCCGCACACTAGACTGGTCGATCCCCGAGGACAGGGACCCCGCCCGTCTGCTCCTGGCTCCCTCTGGGGCTCGGCGTGAGTACACTTTGTATCAGTTCTTGTTCATAAGCGAAAGAAAAACGTATGTGAAGATCTATCACCGAGTACGTACTCCACTAATGTGGCCGTCATTTGTGGGTGCATCTGTGGTCACGCAGCTGTCCACGGCTGGTAACTGTCTCCAGGATACTGTTCCACGCTAGACACAGACATTCGCGACGTTGC
This sequence comes from Lontra canadensis, assembly GCF_010015895.1. Taxonomy (NCBI): domain Eukaryota; kingdom Metazoa; phylum Chordata; class Mammalia; order Carnivora; family Mustelidae; genus Lontra; species Lontra canadensis. The sequence goes on from NW_022631067.1 coordinate 2,818,402, forward strand.
TAACTGCTCGCTGCCGTGAGCACTTTGTCGGGGACCCACCTATCACGGAGCACGAGAGGTATCCTGCTAGGGAAGTCAGATTGTCTCACCCTTTCTGCCTTACACGAACGATCGGTTCCGCGTGCCGGGGCGGCGAGGTGGCTGTGTGTGTCAGCGAGGTGAGCGGTCACCGCCAAAGGCTTGACACGTCTTCAGCATCCTGCCTCGAGCGGACCCGCGTGCCGGCAGAAGGCGCTCGGGATGGACGAAAATGAGGCACCTGGATGCCCCGGGCTCTGGCGGGGAGACGTGTAGGTTTCCTGGCACGGCAGCCGCGGACTTGCCTTTGGCCCATCTCCTGTTTTAGGTTTGAATGTCTCATTCGAATTCTGCTGGGGCTACTGGTTCCATGCTGATAGATCCCTGCTTCGTTGCTTGTATCTGTCGCCCCTTCCCACATCCATTTTAATTGCCCCGTTGCTGCCACGCTTTCTTGGCACCGGGGTCTTTGTAACAGGGCCTGGAGAATATTCTATTTCTTCTGATTAAATCTGTTAGTTTTTTTGTTTTGTTTTGTTTGTTTGTTTCCCGGGTCTTACTTGGATTCTTTTAATTTCCTCCTGTTTATTACTTTTCCTTGTCAGTGACATTACTATTCCTTGAGTTGCGATGGCGTGTGTGCATTTAATTACTTGTAAATGAACATACAGGAGGATAAAGGAGATAATTTACAAAAGCAATGCTGACTTTCTAGAAACACTGTCAGTCTTAGACCTTAGTTCCCGCCACGCTCAGACAGTATTTCCATTTGGTTGCATTTTTTGAGCAGCTTTGGGAGATAGCGTTGGGGTTGGAGGACGAGCTCATGAGAATGGCGAGGCGAAGGGAGTTGGCTGAGTCATCCCCTCTCTCCGTGCCTCGGTCCCGCTGCCCGGGCAGCTCCACCCGGCCATCTGGAGACGTGCTCTCCTGGCCTCGTCTCCCCCGCAAAACTGAGCTGAATCCATTGGGATGAGCCGCCACGCTCCCCTTTCGACTCAGCAACATACGGAAGCGGGGGCAGCCTAATGTGTATTTTCTTCCAGGGGGACGGGTGTCTTATTGCCGCTAAATTGTTCGTTTCTGTAGATGGTGCATAGCACGGACGAGTCCCAGGTAGCTTAGAGCGTGTGCTTCTTTGGGTATGATCTGTGGGCAGCACCTCCAGGGGAGTGGAAGGAAGGCACCCATCCTGCCCACCCGCCGCAGGTACCATGATTCTAAGACAATGGAAACAAGAGTGGGACATCAAGCAGAAACCGGGGTGCTGGACACCTGAGGTCACCATGGTGGGGAGACCCCTTGAGGGCCACCGAAGGTCATATTACCACAGGACCCACATGTCTGAAGTCCGGCCGGGCCCTTCCGAGACGGGTAGACGTTCTGCCATCAAGTCCAATGACCCAGAGTCTTGGCTTCCCTGCTAGCACCAGGTGCTCCCCATGTTCCTTTCCTGTCCCTTTACCACCTGTGACCCCTTTTATAACTGATCCCTTATAAATGCCTTGACTTCTGAGACTTCCCTACCTCTCCTCCTCGGCCTCCCCGGCCCGGCACATTCTGGCCGTGGGTGACTCCCACCATTGTGTCCTCACACTCGAGTGAGTGACTGGAGACACTGACTCCACCGGCTGCCTCTGTTTCTTTAAAAGGCTTTCCCCACTGTGCCTGAAGCCTACCGGGTATGTTCTCCTCTGTGTTGAGCCCCCAGCGCCTTCCTCCCTGTCCTTGCTCTGGCTGGTGACCTGAGCCAGCTGGTGACACTAGAAAAGACCTCAGGAGCCATCCTCAAGAGAGAACACTCTTCACCCCACAGCATCAGTCCACCTGCCCTGGCCCGCTGTCTCTCTCCCTCTGCTTCTTTCCCTGACTTCACACATGCTCTGGCCTCCCCATGCCTCACCTGTCCAGCAAGGGCTGGGGTTTGGGGTTTGGCCCCTCTGTTCTGTCCTACGTCTTTTCTGAGTGGTCTTTCCCACCACGCGTCTTCCATGCTCTACGGGCTTCTGTCTTTAAGCAAACACATCCGTGACTCTGCTTCTCCCCTCTTTGGACCTGCTCACCTGCCTCGCCCATCACTGAGCCAGATTTTTCAGAGGACCGTCCGCATATGCAGTCTGCATTTTTGCCCCCACCTGAACACCCACGGGTCACTCAGACCCAGGCCTGCTCTTGTCGGCGTCACCGAGGGTCTCCGTGATGCCAGATCCAGCTTGTGCTTGTGTGTCGTCTTTGTCAGCGTCACCGACTCTGTCACTCGCCTCTCAGAGTCACTCAACACAAGCCGATCACACAGGCCTCGAACACACATTCTCCTCGAACAGAAGCTCCGTGAGCAAGGAGCGCATCTGTCTCGCTGACCGTCAAGTCACTGGCCATGAGAAAGTGCCCCACTCGGGGCGGGGGGCAAACACATTTGTTGAACAGGAGACAGTCTGGGTGACTTGGCCACGTGAGGCTGCACTCTTGCGGTTCCCTCCGGATCCCCGGGGCTCTCCCTCCTGTCTCCTGACCCAGCACCGCTTCCCCTCTGCTGCTCTCAGCGTCCGAGCCCTGCCAGGCTCCTCCTCACAGTGTCTCGCAGCATCTGGGAGGCGAGCCTGCTCCTCCCCGCGGCTTCACACCCTGCACCGCAGGTGGGTGGGTCCAGCCCGAGTCTCCCGAGAAGCCGTGCCTCTGTGTCCAGCCTGGAGGGCTCAGGATCCCGGTCTCGTGCGCACCTGCACAGAACAGAACGCATCGCTCCGTCTTCTCCTGTGTCTCTCCATTTGCATCGATGACCGCCCACCTGCCACCTGGGAAAGAATCCTGGGGTTCTTCTGCTTCCTGTTCTGCATCCTTGTCTCCTGTCTCATCAGCAAGACCTTCTCAGGCCCTCCCCAGGCCGTGCGGCGTCTCTGAGTACCTCTGTCTCACCCCTGCCCGAGCCACACTCCTGGGTGGTCCCTGCCACCCCAGGAGCTTCCGACCGTGCCCTCCTGACTGCCCGCCACCCTCCCCTCCCTTCTGCCCACAGCCTCCCCTCAGACCACGAAGCTCTCTGGGCCCTCTCCCTCCCCTGCCCGGGACCCTGTGTGGCTTCCCAAGCGTCCCTGGGCCCCTGTGCACGGCTGCTTCCCACCTTCTCCGGAGCCGGCTGCACACTCTCTGCCAGGGACCCGCCTTCCTGCAGCCTCACTGGCTCCTTCCCACCTCGGGTCTCCACCTGCCAGGTGCTGTGTTTCCTCCGGATCTCCCTCCTCCCGTGCCCGGCTGGGTGCTCCCTGGGTTTCCGGGATTAATCCAGCTTCTCGGGAGACATCCTTGTTTGTGGCTGTCCTGTTTCCTCCAAGCACATCCCACAATTTCGTGAGACTAAGATTTACTTACCTGTTGGTTGACTGTCTTGCTTACGAAACTACAAATTCCACGAAGACAAAGACCACACTGGAAATGGGCGTACTTCCTCCTCAGGCACCTTGCCGTGGGAAAACCTGCCCTTTGATGTTTGTGCTCTAACGACCGATGTCAGGGTTCGGTGACTGCGACCTTGTGGTCACTTTCGTCGATTGATCTCTATTACGAGGTCAAATTTTTCTGTTCTCATTTTTTAGTTCCTCACTCTGCTTCCCTCTGTAATTCCCAGAATATGAGTGAAAAAAGACAGAAGAGAAAGATTCTATGTCAATGTTGGTCTAACAGTTTCCCATAGAAAGCCTGTTTTATTATTTTCGATCTCAAACATTTGTCTGACCCAGAATTGTGCCATGTGGTTATTTTTGTTGTCGTATGATTCATCACCACGTGCAGTATTTACTGATATTCATTTATAGTATTGATGTTTACTCATCAGCCGTGAGGCCCCTCGAAAAGCCGGTTACGGATCTGAACAGCCAGATGCTCTGGTTTCCGTGCGGGCACCAGGCTCTCGGGGGCGGGTGCTGCCTGTTTGCCCAGACGGTATCTAATGAGACTGTCCTGTGGATGTCTTGGCAATTCAAGGAACTGCCTCTAACTTTAATAGTGTTACCTTTCTTTTTCATTTCTGTTAGAATTAAGAACGAAAGGACACTTCTAACTGTCCTTCGACAGGTGCACCCTCCATGGCTGACATTGTTGGGGACACTCTAGGGAGACCAGTGTCAATGGGGCCACCCTCTTCGTCAACCTAAACATGACTCCGCACGGCTTGGACCCCCGTCATTGCTTAAACATGCCTGTTGCATGAGTCACCGAGTGAGTGAGAAACGAAAACGTAGAATAGGTCATCCCTGGTGGTCAGAGTAACAGCCACCACCTGACAAGACAGCACGATCCAGAGCTGTCCAGACAGAGACATTTTATGCCCCCGACCGCCGTGGCTGGGAGGGGCCCCGACCCCCGTTGGAAGGCAGTCCACCATGGCGGGTGAGGCAGACGGACTGGGTGGTTCGTGGGACTTGAGTCTGGCATCTGCGTCCCCGATCCCCTAGACATGTGGGAAGTTCTGTATCACCTTCCATGAAGCCGCTGCTCCTCATCTGGGAAGTGGGGGGTTAAAATACCACCTTCCTTCAAGGGCTGTCGGTAGGATTCAGTGACCCTGCTGGGGCAGAGTGTCAGAGGGTCGGTCATGATTAGTGTAAATTCCCTCCAAGACAGAATCATGGTGACACCATTCTCTCACAGACTGATTGTGCTTACAATTTTATTTAATTAATTAATTTATTTTATTAACCAATTTATTATTATTTATTATTATTTAATTTATTTAAATAATTATTTTATTAATTTATTTTATTATTATTTATTATTAATTAGCTAATTTAGGTGATAATTTAATTAATTAATTAAATTTAATTAATTAATTAAATTTATTTAATTAAATTTTATTAAATTAATTTATTTTTGGAAGATTTGCTTATTCTAGAGAGGGAGAGAGAGAGTGTGTGCACACACGTGTGAGCAGGGGGAGGGGCAGAGGAAGCGCGAGAGACTCGGAAGGAGACGCCCCACTGAGCAGGGAGCCCAACGTGGGTCTTGATGCCAGGACCCTGAGATCGTGACCTGAACCAAAACCGAGAGTCGGATGCTCAGCCGACCGAGCCCCCCAGGTGCCCCTGGGCTTACAGTGCCACCCTCCACATCCTCCCATGAAACAAGGTCTTAGAGCTGAAGCTGTTTCCTTGAGAACTGCCTCTCTGATTCCTGCTTAAACACACCGATTTCTAAATATCCCTTCCTGTACAGCAGTGGCTCTCAACCCACGGTGACTTCACCCCTCCCTTCCAAGGGACACTTCCAAGGTGTCCGGACACATTTCTATTTCGGGTTGTCACACTGGGTGGAAGGCTGCTCTGTGCCTCGTAGGCCGAGTCCGGGGAGCGGCTAAGTATCCCGCAGTGCTCGGGGCTGACCCAAGACGACAGTTTTTCTGACCCCATGTTTCGGTTCGAGTTGAGAAACCGTCTCGCACGGCTTTATGTGTTCACGGAGCCTCTTCTGTTCATTCTTTCCCCTTAATGTAACTAAAAACATAAGTGATGATCTTGGAAATTTAGCATTTTGTAATCTGAAAAAAAAAAAGGATTGCATTTTGAGTGTCTACATTGCACAAGCAGATCTAGGTTTATTTATTTTGTAGTTTTAATGCATATTGATTTTAAAATCATGTACCAGGGAAAGCCATTCCTCTCGATTACTTTATCGAGGAACACAGATAGGAGCTTTAAGCCCAGGCACTGTGCAGGTTAATGCTGTAGTAATATGTTCACAGTTCTTTGGGATATCCGCAATCAATTTTCCAAGTATCCCAAACGATTTCAAGTCAAAGGTTATAAAAAGGGGGTCTCACACGTTGCGGAACCAGCAGGAAAAGACGTGTGTTTCAGAGCAAGTCAAGCAGGGACGATCGTTTTCTGAGTTTTCTCCTCCGTGCACATAGCTTTCAAGTGCTTGGCCTCTTCTGTTACCTTTTTGGATGCCTCGTCCCTGTGTGGAAATACGGGACTGGACCCAGACGACCCCAGGCCCCCTCAGCACTGAGACTGGGGGTCACACACGACTTCCCCACTCTGGAGGTGACACAGTACATTTGCAGCCTTCCTGATTTCCCCCTCCCCCCACCCCCCAAACAAAGTGTTTTCCCCACTTGACTGGCTACGTCTTCCCCCTTGATCTCTGTGAGACTCTGTTGTCTTCGCGCGTCCCACGAGGCAGACGTTTTAATGTGGTCTCACTTCAAAACTGGAAGCTTTTGTCTCTGATCAAATAAAGAATGACATGCATGGGACATGCATTTCCTTAGCTGCCTGACACCATTGCTGAGTGGCTTTTAGAATTTTCTAGTCCTGTGATTTGAGATGTCAGCCATGTCAGCAAGGCCAGCACAAAGCCCTCGGAGTTACATGGTGATGGTTTCTCAAATTTCCGGGAAATGGGTGAAATGGCTTTCCGGAGCACCGGCCTCAGCAAGGGGGTGGGCAAGAGGTACTCGGATGCTTTGCTGCCATCTGCATTAGCTCTTGTGGGGAGAGAATACCTAGAGAAGAGTGTAAAGGATTCTTAAAATGCCTTATGTCCGAAAGTCTTCCTTTCGAGGAGCACCATGCTCCAGACCTCCGCGTGGGCTCGTGCTTTGCTCCTGCCCAGCTCTTCCCGCTGCTTCCTTGCTGCACGCCGTGAGCTGGATCCCAAATCCAGTGCAGAAGGAAGCGAAATCACAAGTGCAAGGTGTTTCTTTATTTACATGTGCGACATGTTTTGTGCTCCAAGGTGCAATGCAGCAAACCCCAGCGTCTCCTCCACGCTTTCAGAATACCCAGGAAGGCCAGTGTGACCTTGCTTCCTTCAACAACAGCACCTTGTGGCCGCTGGTCTTTAAGTCATGCAGACACAACAGCTCATGTTCTGCTTCTGCACATTTCCTTTCCCCTCTACGGCCCTCTGTGAGGAGCCGGGTGGCAGGCGGCCACTGCTGGTCCCAGAGTCTCCCAGTAGCTCCCCGTCCCGGGACTGCCTCCTACGTGTAGCTTTCCTCGCTGGGGGCAGCCCGCACTGAGTTTGGGATATCACAATAAAGGGGAACTTCTGCAGCTGTCAGGATCCCCTGTGCATCCCCAGGCCAATGTGATGGCCCCAAGCTGCGTCATATGTCCCAGGAATAACCCACTTAGCACGCAGTGTAGACAAAGGGCACGTCAGACTGATGGGATCCGTGTGACAAAGCTGTTGCGTGTGATATCCCAGTGGCGCCGCTTCTTTCTGGTTGCAGAGGCCCAGGAGCCGCGTTACAGAATCGATCTGCAGCCTGACACCTCTTCCTATTTCCGTCTGAATCCGTACGGCCTGTCTCTGTTGTCCGTATTTTAAGCTGTAGTCAGTGATACCGATTTCAATATCCTTTTATGGAAGGTATTATTTATAGCAAAGGTTGTTTGGTTTTAAGGAAAAACAACTCGAATGAGAAAATTAAAACAAACAAACGAAGTAGCCCTGGTTGGAGGTCGTGCCTCCGGGGCCCAGGGAGCTTGATTGGTGCCGAAAGATCTGCTTCAGAGGAAGGTCCCCACGGGCCCACGCGGGTGAGACTTCGGAAGGACCACCCTGGGCCAGGCGGTGGCGTAAACCAAGGAGAAAGCGTTGCGATGCGCACAAGACGGTGAGTGCGTGTGTGTCCCACGCAGAGATGATGGAGTCGGAGGAAGAGTGCGACGTCCCCAGCCGCAGACACGGTGGCACCTCCCCTCGTTCCCAGACAGCAAGGTCTGTTGTGCCCATTTGTTCTATTTTTAACCCAGGACGAGAAACCAGCGGTTGAGGCCCTTCTCACCAGGTCTGTACTGGCTAGTGGTGGAGGGAAATATGGGTCATTTTCCTGGCGGTTTCAGACAAGGCCTTGCTCCTGCATGATTTGGGCAATTTGCAGCAAAGGAGGGTTTGAATTTTCTTCAGAATGATCCAGATAAGGGCCTCTGCTCTCCTGGCCACAGGGCCTGGCCTTCCAGGACTTGAGGCAGGGCATAGGTAACCGGACAGAAACCGTACCATTTCTGAAAACGTCAGCGTAAAGGTGGCTGTCAGCGTATTTTACTCCAAAACGTGCATTTCTTTAAAGTTGGGGAGAGAAGGCCAACCTCATTTCTGTGAATAGTTCAGGTCTTATCTCATAATTATTGTCTTTTCTCCCCCTTAGTCCCTGAATGAGTGTGACCCCGGGGGTGGTAGGGTGTGGGTGGCCTCCAGCCCCTCAGCACAGCGTCAGTTGTGCCAGTCGGGTGCACGGCCCTCCAGATTTCCCTCCGTAGATATCCTCCAGGAACTTTTGAACCATGAGCTATGGATCGTGAATGTGAAGGACGGAGATTTTCCGTCTCAGGGTCAGCGTGGAAGGCGCGGAGGGTGGCGGAAGCTGGGAAGATGGCCGGTGACCTGTCACCACTCCCACGAAGCGCGGCTTCTGGGAAGGCATGCACCACGGCAAGGGGGCCCGAGCCGTTTTTCACCTCGGGAAGTGTTTTATACTCTTCGCAGGCACCCCTGCTTCTCACAGCTTGACCCAAGTCCCTCGTTATCAAAACCACGTGCACAAGTGTCCTTGACTCCTAAGACAGCTGCCCCAATGAGGTCTCGTGCCGGAAGTGTCTTATTCTGAGCTTCCGTCCTGGAGACCTCAGTAGGATATCAGACGTGGAATTAAAGTCAATAATACGGGCTGTTCCCGTCTGCGGGATGTCGGCTTGGGGACTCTTTGGAAGCACTGGAGGCACAGATGTTGAATGACACATATGGATACATGGTCCTTCTCTGCATTGATCAGGGTTTACTCACCATTTTAGACATTAAAAACGTAGTTTGTTGCTTGTGCACAAATGTGGCTCTGAGACAAGAAACAGTGCATATATGCTCGGGGGTCCCCACATGAGGCTGAGCTGGAGCCCTCCGCCCGCCCCTTGTCAGCACCTGCTGCGGGGAGCACGGACGCGGTGCAGAATGTGCAGAACGAGAGCTTCTTGGGCCAGGGCCGCTGGGCGGGGCAGCACCGGACCGGGAAAGAGCTGAAGCCTTTGCCTCAGGGGCCTCTGCTCTTCTTAAGCAGGTGTCCCTTTCCCGCGCAGCGCCGCACTCTGCGCTCGGAGTGGATTTGGTGAAGGGTCCACAGGGGGCAGGCGAGCCGCCGGGGCCCCCATCCCGTCGGGGCATCGAACGTGCTCTCTGCGGCATTTATGCATCCCAACGGAGTGCGTGAGTGTTCAAGTGTTGAATTAACTTTCTACGCGGAAAAGCTGGGCTGAGGACAGAGAAGAGGCAGGCAGGGGGCCTGCGAGCCGGGTCTGGAAAGCTGGATGGTGCTTGGGCTCGGGGCCATTTGCAGGCACGCGGCGGAGAGAATGCGAGGGGTTTGTGGGGTCTCAGGGCTTGTCAGTGTTCACTCTGCGGGAGGAGATGCGGATTGACGTTCCACTGGGTGCCAGGAAGCTGCAGGGACGAGGTGGGACCCCCGGCCTGTCCTTCCTTACAACTCCCCAGAAGGGCGTCACACCGTGTGAGGCTATTTGTAGGAAAACTCTGGAAGGTGTCAGAGGGCATATGCTTCCATAGCTCAGTCCGCGCTGGCGGGCCGCCTTCCTTCGGAATGTCTTCCTTCTCATCGCCGCCTGCGGTGTACGAGATTAGCTGTGTCTCTCAGCACACTGCCGCGTCACAGTTTCAAATGTTTGCTAATCTTCTAGCAAAAAAAAAAATGTGGTTTCTCAATGTACACTTAATTTACATTTTCCTTTTTATGCATGGGATGAGTGTATTTTTCTATCATTTTATGAACAAGCATTCTTTTCTATAAACTCTGTTCATATCTCTTTTCCATTTCTGTTCTGTGCTCTTGATCTTATTGATTTGTGGGAGCTTTTTACATGTTTATGAAATTAGCCCTTTGTGATACAAATCTCACAAATATTTATTTTGGAAGTGTCACTCGTATTTTAACAGCATATGCCGTTGTTTGTGGAGGAATTATGTATGTGTTTTCCATACACACTGAAAAATTGTAGCTAATTAATTACTTGTTTTCTTAAGGTTTGATTCTTAGTTAGATAAAACTCCCCACTCAAAAGTTATAGAAAAAATTCTTCCATTATTGTATTCTAGTTATCTTTTGACTGGTAATTTTTGCCTTTAAATCTTCTACCAATCTGGAATGTATCTTTGTTTATAGTTGTGATGCTTAACATTAACCATTAGTTAACTTTAAGTAGAAGAGATTACACTCAACCTGTGGGTGGGCCTCATCCAATCAGTTGAAGGCCTTAAAAGCAAAAATTGAGTCTTCTAGAGAAAAAGGAATTCCTCCTCAAAACTACAGCATGAGAACCTTGCCTGAGTTTTGTTTCCAGACACACACACACACACACACACACACTCACACACAGAGAGACCCCAGGCACGGCATAACTGGGTCTCTGCTCAGAGCCTCACAAGTCACAAGGCTGAAATCAGTGTTGGCCAGGGTGCAATTCCACGAGAGGCTCAGGGGTCTTTCCAAGCTCACCAGTTGTTGGCAGAATTCAGTTCCTCACAGCTACGGGCCTGAGACCCTGGGCTCCCGGAGATCACTCACATTTCTTGTCCTGGGGAGCTCCCGGCAGCTGCGAGAGGAGCCTAAGAGACACAGAGTGTCACAAGAGTGAGGTCCCATCGCCTTGGCCACACTCCATGGTTAGCCTCCCATTACCTGTTCTGACCGCACTCAGGGGAGGAGTGAACAGAGGGCAGCGTGGCTGGGGTCACCTTGTAGTTTGTCCACTGCACCTCCTTAAAATCCTTCACGACTGTGTGAAGGGAGAGCCGTGTTCTTCCTGTCTCTTGTAATGAAGCTGCCCGTCGAAATCATAAAACTCCCCCTACGCTTCTGCCCACACAGAATGGTTAGCACAGAAATGATCATATGAGCGGAAACTTCCCATTTCGTTTGATGTTGGTGTCACCAGCATTCCGTTCTGCCGCTGGTTGCTCTTCTGTCCCACTTTCACTGTGAGCTTACAGCCAGCAGACAGTAGGTTTCGTTTAACGTATGGACTACGACCCGTGACATGGGACATGTGGGCTGTCAGTGTCCCATGATCACATCGATTCATTTCTTGAGAGAGACATACGGCAAGTCTCAGTGGTGAAGCCGTAACTTTCAAAATCACTGAAATTTCTTCTTCTCTAATCAGAAAACATGCCACTTTGGAATGAAACTCCATGGTTGAAAGAGGAAAATGGGATTTGCATCTGCTAACTCTGCAGGAAAAGAAGGAAGGAGGACCCAGGATAGCGAGAGAAGGGAGACAAGCGACAGGGGGAGGGGACATAGAGAGCTGAGACGGGGGTGGGGGGGTCAGCGGTGGGCATGTGGCTTGGGACACCCTGCGCACTTCCGTGTGTACACGAAAGCCAGCGGCGCGAGGGAGCCCGCGATGACCGCTGGAAGAGGGTTGGAACCAGAAGGAGCAGGGAGATGTCGTCCACGTGTTAATGAGGGTAAAACCCTGTAAGTATTTGCAACTTTCCTGAAAGGCATAAGCCACAGCCAGACGCTGGGGGTGCCGCAGGTGAGTGGGTCAGCAGAGAAGGACCCCACAAGGGGCGGGAAAAGAACAACCGGGCAGAAGGGAATGGCAGGGAGCCCGGGTTTTCGAGCAGAGGAAAAGTTCAAGGACCCAGGAGTAAAGGCAGCAAACGTGACCAGACAGATAAGAACGGAAAAACCATCCCTTGGATCGGGGAATCATGAGGTCATTGGTGGCCTTTGCAGCAGAGGTTTCGGTGACGTGCACCAGGTGACAGGGTTTGCAGAGCGGACGGGAAACGGCCGAGGGGAAAGAGAAGGCGGACGACAGTTTGGCGCACTTGGCTGCTGGAGGAAGGGAGGAGGCGCAGAGGGAGAGACCAGACGCGGGGACTCCTTTTCCGTTTTAGTCTATTTCGTGTTTTAGGATGAGAGGCCGTCCACAGACTGGGGGAGGGGAAGGGAAAAAGAAGGAGAAATTGGTGGAGGAAGAGAGAGATGGAGTAATTGATGAAGGGGTATCTCTGGGGACACAGGAGACCCTCAAGAAGGGTCTGAGCTGCGGAGAGTGAAAAGGAAGGAGGGGGTATAAGGTGGGAGGGAGGGTAGATGGGAGGGAGGAAGGGGGAAGAGGAGAGGGAGGGAGGGCGCAGGAACAGGGAGGGGGGGCGCAGGAACAGGGAGGGGGGATGCCGTCAGAAGTTGTCGGCGGTGGCCAGGACTTTGTAGCAGCCAGTACATTGCCCAAGCGTCTAGATTTTTCTTCACCAACCTAGAAGGTGACCAAGGGACTAGAGGACAGTGGTGGGGAGCCTGCCGCGCGGGGGGGACGTGTGCGGATCCATGCGCGGCCGGCGGGCACTGACCCATTAGGGATAAGGGTTATTAAATACAGCTGCTTAAATATGGCTTTGAGGGTCCTGCCGTTGAATATTTCTGAGTCAAGCAGCTTCCGGGCTGGCATCTCTGACGTTACAGTGTGTGCTGGACTCTGTGGCCTCCACCAGGAAGCCCTCCCCGATACTCCTGTCAGAAGAGTACCTCTCATGGCAGTGAACCCCCCCAAGCACTTTGTTCTCTAGTGACGCCTTCATGCACGACTGTGGTAGGTGGCAGGAATGACCCCGAGTCTCCAGCCCACCTTGCCAAACACCCCTCCCTGTCAGTGACTTGGCCTGGGACGTCAGCAAACATGACAAACATGGCGGGGGGGGGGCTCCCCTCATCCTGAGTCCGTGCTGTGGCCACAAGAGCGGGTCTGAGCTGGCCACCCAGAGGAGCGAGAGGAGTCACCGTCGCTGTCCGTTGAGGCCAACACCCAGCCGAGCCCCGGACACGTGGGGGAGGGCCGGCGGAACTCTCTGGACAGATGCATGGGGCCCGTGAAAACGCCGGCCTCAGAGCTGCCCGAGCAAGCCCAGATCCGCAGAACCTCATGGGACCCCGGGCTAACTAAGCATTTATTCTGTATTTCATTGAGTTTCCGATGGCTGCTCCTCACTCAGCATTGCTGGTGCAAAACTGGCCCCACACGCTAGCTTAGCTCTCTCCAGGCTGTGAGCACCACACAAGGGACAAACGCTGACAAACTAAGGAGTGAGTTTAGCAAAACCCCGGCGAGACAGGCACACCCAGCTCGCTCACCGGCCCTGTTGGGGCTCATCAGAGCCCGTGATACAGTCTGAAACCTTGATTCACGGGTGAGCTAGAGTTCGCCCGCGCTGACCGTCTAACTTGCAGACGTAGGACTTAATAAAGCAAACGAGGACCCAGAGCGGAAGGAGGGAAATTACTTGGTTAAGTCAATCCTCCCCTTTGTGGCATGAGTTCCACGGGTGTGATGACAACTATCACTTTGCTTAAAAGCCTATTTTCTCCTGAAGCCAAGAGAGCAAGATACAGAAAGAAGATAGAATTTGAAAGATGGCACGGCACGTTTCCCGTCCCGGAGGCACGTGTGTTTCTGTTCGGGATTACACAAGTGTTCTGGGGTTGGCCAGATTTCCTCCACGCTTCCCCTATTTTAAAGGCCCAAGAAAAGTGGTTTTAATAAAAGTGTTCTAATGTAATAGAACAAGCCATAATAACATCCTGTTTCAAATCTCTGAGAAAAAAAAAAAAGTTTTTTCAAGAATTGTGCTCCACTGACCAGAGGAGAGAGGAGCGTCAGGGCAGACCCAGTGCTCCAGGATTCTAGGGCTGTCCCCTTCAGGGGCTGATGGATGGCACTGTTAGGGGCTCTGAGTGACTCCGGAATCGCACAAAAGGTCCAGAAAGCCAGAAGCCAAGAGAAGCCTTTGAACGTGGCTGTGGAGGGACGAGCGTGTGGGGTCCCCTCCGGGGATGGGAGCAGTGGCCTTGCAGGTGTAGGCAGGTGGGAGCTTGTGGCCGTGTGAGAGCACTGTCATGAGGGCGATGCCGATGTGTGTGGGCTCGGATGGGTGCAGTCCCCACACTTGAGGTCAGTTCCGACTTCGGTAACACGTTGTCCCCTCCCAGGGTGTGCAGAGCAGTGTCACCCAAGGACCTTGGCGGGGCCTGCGTTCTGACGCTCGTCAGCAGAGTGGGCCGGTGGGAGTTTTATTATTTTACTGCCATTTGACTTCTGCTGGTCTTCCTACCCACCAGCCTCGGTAACTGGATCTGGGCCCTAGACCCACTTTCCCAGGAAAACTCTGCATCTCAGTTGATCGGGGGTTCCTAGAAGGGAGCTAGGGTTTGAACGGGAGTCTGTCCTGCCGGGCACCCAAGGGAACAACAGGAGTCTGTGTGCGGTGACGGGATGGGGGCAGGCGGGACAGAGCGTGGCCTGAGCTGACCCAGCCGAGTGCACTCTTCCCTCGCTGGCGGAGTGGGTGGCCCTGATGGTATCAGACACTTGTTTCGGAGCCTGTGGAATTGTGACCAAGTGGGACAGGTCCCAGGGGTACATCGCAGCAGGAGCCCCATCTTCTAGATCGGGTCTGTGTCGCTGCCTCCTCGGGCCAGAGAGGACGGTCTCCTCCAGCAGCTGTGCCCAGGCCCTCGGCGTCTCCCCGGGACCCCTGGTCTGGCCACTGCTTTGCCAGTCCCAGTGGGGTCGGTGGGGAGTAACACAAGCGCCACCCACTCAGCACACAGGCAATTCCTCCCATAACCGTTCTGAGTATTTTCACTGTTCTCATTTTAAAGATAAGATGATGGAGGCTTGTAACTGTGGCCCCTCGGCCCTGTTAGAAAGCTAGGAGACATTCCCTCTGGGTCTGCCCGGATCCAAAGCTGTGTGACACACACGTGGTTGACTGTGGTCAGGCTCTGGCAAACCGCGGTTTAGACGTTGCTGTGAGGGTATGTCATAGATGGGGTTCACACCTAGAATGAGTCGACTTTAGGTAAAGCAGATCACCCTCAGGGATGTGGGTGGACCTCGTGCAATCGGCTGAAGTCCTGAAGAGCAAACTCGGAGGTTTCCCTGGGAAGGAATCCTGCCACCTGTCTAGCTAGGTCAGGAGGTGGATAGACAGATACGTAATATACGTCCTGATGTAGATCGATTGATTGATCGATCCATCTGTCATTTATCTATTATCTATCTATCCATCAATTATCTATCCATCCACGAATCATCCATCTATCTATCTAATCTATCATCCCCCCTCCTGTTTCCTTGGAGAACCCAGAACAGACACCCATCCCTGCTGACTTCCCATCTAGGGTTTTCAACATTGTGACTGTAGTATAAGAAAATGGCGGAGGACAAACCATATGAAACCACAAACTTTGCGTTTCATGAAACTGAGCAGTATCTGGTGAGTCCCCTCAACCCTGGCAGAGGTAAGTAGCACCATGAATCTTGGCCACTGATGCATCTCTCCCATCCAAGACCTTGTCCGTAGCCCTGTGCCCACGACCCTCAACTAGTCCCGTCTGTCTAGCCTTTCACACGGCAAGAGTGGGGCCATGTTTCCACATAGATCCCAGCACGATCGGACGTTCTCATAGTTGGTGCCTGGGTTTGCTGCCATCGTATCTGCCAGGGTCTCCAGAGAAACAAAACCAACAGGAGACAGATGGGGCCGTAGACAATACAGGTACATGGACAGACAGATGCAGATACGTCGGTCGAGGAATACAGGTTTACAGACAGGTACAGATATGCAGAGGCATAGGCATATGGACAGACAGACACAGACAGATAGATCTGGGTATGGATTTATTTCAAGGAAGGGGTCCCTTGATTGCGAGGGCTGGCGGGCTGCTGGGGGCCAGGAGCAGGCTGCCGGCTCGGGCAAGGCCTGGGGCTGAAGTCTGGAGGCAGAACCTTCCTCTGGGAAACCTTCAGGTTTGCTCTTAAAGCAAACACTGTGTGAGTTCACGCGGCTCGTAGATGAGGTCCACCCACGTGATCCGCTTTCCGTCCAGTCCTTAAAGATGGTCGGTGTGAGACCCCCGCCCAGCAGGAGCTAGTTTGGTGTTTGATTCAATCACCGGGGACCAGACCCCGGCCAAGGGGACCGATGGGCCTGACCATTACGGCACGGGCTTCAGATCCCTGCAAGGTGGTCTGCTTGGGGGTCCTTTGGAAACCTTTGGGGGGTCTGCTCCTTGTCTGTGGGCACTGAGGTCCTCCTGACGTTGTCTGAATCCAGCCGACAACCTCTAGGGTGATCATACGATCATGGTCCAAACGGGGGCAATGAAGGAATTAGAAGAAAGTTCTCCATCATCCCCCAGACTCGGCTTGGGACACGCGGCCATGCTTCCCCTATGTTCCACGGCTGGACCCTGTCCTCCGTAGCTGCCCTTCCAGAGTGGACTTGAAGGCTCGTGGACAGGCCGCCTTTCGGAGAAGAAAGTCCTCACTCTGCCGTCCACCCTGCTCAGACTCCACATGGCATCTCCATCCGCTCGGCAATGAACCAGATGCCTTCTGTGTGATTCTTCTTCATTAAAAAAGCGTTCATGGCCCACTAAATTGGGATCTTGATCCAATAATGAATTGAAAATTACAGTTTAAAAAATGTTATTCTAGTTAACAGTTGACTCCCGACCCCCACTCTGTCGTCCCAAAGCCTGTGACTCTGAGGATATCTTTCTTTCGAGTCTTTTCCCCCTTTTACCAACAGAGAAACCCATCTTCACTCTCAGATCCCCCCGCACCCCCCGCCAAGCAGGGCTAGTGCTGGGGTCTCCTCCTATGGCGCATGTTTAGGGGATCTCAAACTCATGATCTTTATTCTTTTCAGTAAGAAAGATTTGAACGTGACGTGATAATTGTAGGAAATCTGGAAAACAGAGATGTGGGATTCTTCCTCCTTTCTCTGCACCTTTCCCGTTGGAACTGGGAGTGGGCTTCCCCGCAGGGGAGGGGTGCTTGACCGCCCGCTCACACTGGGTTTGCTTTGAGCAATGGGGTGTTGGAAAGTATAACACCAGCAGAGCCCCAAATGGGGCTTTTGTGGCCGTTCTTGGTCCCGGCATCTCTGCCGGCCCCACGAAGGGGGGTGAGTAGAGGAGCCTCAAATCCACTAGCCACAGACAGCCAAGCGCTGGACCCGGGGAGCCCTGTCAAGGTCGGAGGAAACAGCTCCCCTGAACACCCCAGGCACAGACCTTCAGCAGCAAAGGCTGACGACTGAAAGCCACTCAGTTTTGGGGGTGGGATTGGCACACAGCATTATTGTGGCGACAGACAGCCCTTCAACAGCAAAGAATCTATGTCCCATTCTAAACGAGCATCCTGACTGTCCCAGTGTGAGCGGTTTGTTGGCTAAAATTTGAGAAAGCCTAAATGAAGACACACATCAGAAAAGTAGCTTGCTGGTCTTGCTTTCCTAAAGGTTTCCCTTTCTTTTTTTCTTTTCCTTTAACCCCCCAAATGGATATTACGTATTTGTTTACAGATGCCTTTTCTGGGGGCCTCTCCTTAGACGACCGCGTGGTTATTTCAGCTGGTAACACGGCACATTATACAAAATACCCTCGTGCCCCTTGAATAATTTTTCCTGACCACGAGCTACTGTGTCGTAAGGACGGATGTGCTGGGAACTGCTGGTATTTTGTCTCGAGGATGAGGAAGCCCACGCAGAGCCGCTTCTGTTTCGTGCCTTTCTGTGAGGCGCTGGGAGCAGAGCTGTGCCAGCTCTGGGCAGCGAGCTGGGAAGCTTCCCGTGACCCCTCACTGCAGCACAGCGCAGCCGCGTGGCACTGATCTGTTCCTTGACGGCCGGGGAGAACGTAGCCCCCAGAAGTCTGGGCTCGGCACCTTTCCTGGGAGTGATGCTTTGATAACCCTTCGGTGTTTTTTCATGATCGTTATGCATTTCGATGGCGCACTTAGTCTTCCGCAGGTTTTGGAAAGTTACCATTCCCTAAAATAATCACCCGTTTCTGCAAGAGTTTCGTATTTGTTATCATAAATTAACCACTTTATTACGACAGGGGTAACTGTGTTGTTAACTTAATTCTCCGCTCAGCTATCTTCTCATTCCTTACTTTGTAAGTATACATTGTCTCATTTTTCTTTAAGAGATTGCCAGATGTTTGGCATTTTAATTAGTTTTTTTTCCTCAATGTATGCACTGTTGGATGTGTATATCAAATCTGGTTTTATTCTATTTCTGCCATCAATTTTCTTCTTTAAAAATTACTTCCTTCCTCTGGCTTTGTTTTTCTTATATTAACTTCCTGGACTGAATGCTCTCATTTATTTTCATTTCTCCTTGTTTAATAATAAAAGCTTTTACGGATATAAATCTCTCTTTGAACACAGCTTCATCTTATTTCACTGTGGTCAGGGCACTTGGCCTGCACAGCTCCTGACTCTTGAAATTCAGTGAGGTTTTATATGTGGTCTGATGCATAATCAATTTTTATAAATACTTTGTGGATCCCTAAACAGAATACACGTGTTTCTATAAGAAACAAAATTAGAAATATATTATTTCCTTTACCCTTATAATGTCGTCATCATTCAGGCACCCTGAAGATTTGTTTTATTTTCTGATTCTTGATCTATTGAAGAGAGGAGAATCTTTTGATAGTGAAAATGTGTACTTGATTGAATAAAAATAGAGTAAAAAGTTTATATCTAGGTATTTCCTTTCATGTTTTCTTTCTCTATCCCTCAGTCCCTCACAAAGAATAAAATAAAATAAAATAAAACCAAATCTACCATGGGTCGTCAGCATACTTTCCAGTATATACTTCCAGGATATATTTATGTAACTTGAAGAAATACAAATACATATCTTTATTTTCACATCTTTATTGTTTCACATTTGTGCTGAAATCTTTTGTTCTTAAAAATTTTTAAAGATGGATTGACTGATTTCAGAGAACGAGAGAGAGGGATCGCGAGCCGAGGCAGGGGCAGAGGGAGAGGGAGAGCGAGCATCTCAAGCCGACCCCCTGCGGAGTGTGTAGCCCCTCTGGGGTGGGAGGAGCAGGGGGTAGGGTGGGAGGGTGATGGGGTGGGAGGGTGGGGAACCCTGCTTCTCAGGACTCTGAGATCATGAGTTGAGCCAAGTCAAGAGCCCCAGGCATAACCAACGGAGCCACCCAGGTAACCTGGTGCTGAGTTCTTTTAAGGTAATTTGGAGACATAATGACATTATGCCATAAAATACTTTAAAACTCCCCTAAAAATTTAGGAAATCTTCCTATTTAGCGCACAGCGTCTTCTCACTGGCGAACATTGGTAATGGGTTTATTGTCTCCAGCACTGAGCATGTGTGCAAACTTCCCACATCGTCTCCCCAAACCCGCCGTTCTGCCCCTCAGTCCACTCTAGCATGTTTCGTTTCCTCTCATCTCTTCAGTCTTTTTTTTTTTAATACTATGTATTCAAGTGTTCAGAAAAGCCAAAGGAAGCGGTGCTGTTCAGTGCAGACCCACCACAGGGAGATGCAGGGACCTGTGGCCGCTGTTGGCAACCACGACACCCCGCGGGGGCGCGTGTGAGGTCTCATCTCTCTCCTTCACAATGATTACCATTGGCAGTGTTTCAGGGATCAAAGTTTTCTTGACTTCTCCCCTGGAAATTGCTCTCCTTGGTCTTATCGGGAAATTATCTCACTTTTCTAATTTTTAAAATACGCTTGAGTACACCAACAGTCTTTTCTTATTTCAGACAAGTGTCCTCTGTTTTAGGGATGAGTTTTGTCATTTTTAACTTTGTGTTTATGTTCTCATCCCCTCTGCCCCCTGCTTGGGACCAGCTCAGGGCTCACCACTGGTTCTGAAATGGCAGGGAACTGGGTTTTTCCATTGGTTCTACTCTCCTAGTTCATGCTTTTATCCAGCTTCCTTCCATATATTTTAACCTCCTGCTAACACCTCGACTTGAGGCTTAATTCATTTATGTTTAGTCTTTGATGTCTATTGACACAGTTTCTGAGACTATATGTCTAACTTGGGCTGCATGTAATAGATTGTAATATATTTTTCTTAGTTTTCATTTACAGGCAATAAAATTCATACCTCATGTGCAGGTCTAGGACGTCTGACAGGGGAGTGGAGTCCTGCATGCACCGCTCCTGGCAGCCCTGGACAGCTCCTAGCACCCTCCAAATTCCCTCGGAGCTGCTCGCTACGCGCTCTCTCCCGAGCGCTTCCCCAGCCACACCTACCACACAACTGGCTGTTCTCCATCTCTAGAGTGGCACAGCTTCTTTTCTTCTATATTTCCCATGCAGTGACTTACCCGAAATTTGTACCTCTCAGTCCCCTTTAGCATCCATTCCCCTCCCTCCCCCAGCAGCTGCCGGTTTCTTCCCTGCATCTGAGAGTCTGTTTTTGTTTGCTTGTTTGTTTGTGTGCTTACATTCCACACGGGAGTGAGATCCTATGGTATTTGTCTTTCTCTGACTGACTTATTTCACTTATAGTTTTACTTCTCATATAGCGTCCTCAAGAATGTCCTATAAATGGAAACTTACGATACCTACCTTTTGTGTGGGGCTTTTTTCACGCAGCAGAATGAATTGAAGGTTTGCTGTTCTGCTCTCCAAGTGTTCCCTCTGTCTGATGCAGATAGCTTCCTTGCACCGATGTAACACATTCCCCTCCACCACTTACCATTTGAAAACATCTGGGTTATTTCTAATTATTGTCAGTTTTAGATAAAACCGGCATAATTGTTTATGCCCTGGATTTTGGGGAGACATAGTGTTTTTAAAAACAGCTTTTTGAGCTATAGCTTACACCCCATGAATTTCACCTATGTAAGGTGTGCTGGCTAGGGGTCTTTAATGTACATGCAGAGTAACATTGTCCCATTTTTTTAAAAGATTTTATGTATTTATTTGACACGCACACACACACACACACACACACACACACACACACAGTGAGAGGGAACACAAGCAGTGGGACAGGGAGAAGCAGCTTCCTGTTGAGCAGGGAGCCTGATGCGGGGCTCGATCCCAGGACCCTGGGATCATGACCCGAGCTGAAGGCAGACACTCAATGACTGAACCACCCAGGCGCCCATGCATTGTCCCATTTACCCGTTGCTGCATCTGATTTGCCACTGTTTTGCTGAAGATGCTTTTGCTTATGTTCATAAGGAATACTGGTGTGTGATTGTCTTTGCTGACAGTCTTTGATTCCTTTTGGGATCAGAGTAGTGATTGCCATGTGGAACGGACTGAGGAGTGTTCTCCTCTGTTTCCCAAAGGGATTGTATTAGAGTTGACATTATTTCATCCCCAAGTGTGTGGTAGAATTCACTGTGGAAACTGTCTGGGTCTGGGGTGTTCTTCACTGGGAGGCTTTAACTCTGCAGCCGACTTCTTTAACAGACAGAGAACTAATCAGGGTGAACTTTGGGTGAAGTTTTGAAACCTTACAAGGCATTGGTCTACTTTCTGTGATGTCAGATTCATGGACAGACTCGTTTGAAGCATATTCCCCTGTGACTCATTATGCCTTTAATAGCTATAAGGTCAGCAGTAACACAATCTCTCCTTTCGGATATTGGTAATGCATGTCCTCTCTCTCTTACCTGGAGCAGTCTGTCAAGAGGTTTATCGATTTACTCAGTCTTTCAGAGAACCAGTTTTGTTTTCAGTGTTTTTTTTTTTCCTCTGTTATTTTTAATTTCAATTGTTTCTGCTTTTTAATGTATTCCCCCTGCTAGCTTGGAGCGTAATTT
Organism: Lontra canadensis; assembly: GCF_010015895.1. Taxonomy (NCBI): domain Eukaryota; kingdom Metazoa; phylum Chordata; class Mammalia; order Carnivora; family Mustelidae; genus Lontra; species Lontra canadensis. The sequence goes on from NW_022631067.1 coordinate 2,840,061, forward strand.
TCTCTTCTTTTTCTTATTTCTTAAAGTGGAAGCATAGATTCTTGATTTAGGATGTTTCTTTTCTAACACAAATGTTTTCTGTTGGGTATCTCTTCCTAAGCTATCAAATAGCTGTGTCCTACAAATTTTGCTATATTGCACTTTCCTTTAAATTTATTTCAAAATACTTTCAAATTTCCCTTGAGACTTCCTCCATAACCTTGGTTGTAAAAGTGTGATGCTAAATTTCCTAATATTTGTGCATTTTCAAAGCATTTTTCCGTTATTGATTTATGGCTATGTATGCCATAAAAAGGGGCATGACTTTTCCTGATTTAAATTCCTTCAGTTTGGCTTTGTGACCCAGAATATGGTTTATCTTGGTGAGCATCTATGTACACTTGGACAATAGTATGCATTTTGCTTGTTGAATGTGGAGTCTGTAACGTCACAAGGTAAGGTTTTCAGTGTTGGTGGCAGGTCCTTGATTTCCTTGGTAATTTTCTGTCTACTTGTTTGACTGATCAGTGCAAGAGGACCCCTGACATCTCAAAGTATGGTTGTGAATTTGTCGGGCTTTCTTTAGTTTTTGTGTCATTATCCTGGAACTTTGTTGTTGGATGCATACACATTTATAATTATTATTTATTTTTGATTAATTGACTTTTTTATAGCAATGAAAGGTCTGTCTATATTCCTAATAACTTTGCTTCCTCTGAAGTCTACTTTTTCTGTTATTGCTATACCCACTTTAGGTTTTTCAATCAGTATTTGCTTGGTAAGTTGTTTTACTACCCATTTACCTTTAATTTACCCATATAATTATATTTGTGGTAGATTCCTTATAGATGACATGTAATTATTTTTTAATAAAGTTCAGTCTGTCGGTTTCTTTTAATTTATGCTATTTTAGGCCATTTCTATTTAATGTAACTATTAAAGTGATTAGATTTAGGTTATTGTTGAAATTGTGCCAGCTTTGAGATTTGGGAATTTTTTGAAGTTGGCTATTGTGTTCTTTGACATGTCCCCACCATTTGGGGGGCCCCTCCTGACTTTTTGGTGCCACACAATGTTCCAGGCTCATCTTATATCTTCCTCACCACAGCCTTGGGATAGCTATCCCTCTGAAGAGCTCTAGCTATCACCTAAAGATGATATTTAGGGATCAAGTTATATGTGCTAACTGTGTTCATTGCTACTTTAATGCCATTCATTTTGTCTAGGACTTCCTCATGGACAGATAAAAAATATGTATATATGTAAGAAAATGCACATGTACACATCTTCACCTGCTTCAGTATCTATCCATGGGTGTGTGTATTCATTGGTTCATGCCTTTGATTCCAGCTCAACATGCTGGAGTTCATTCTAACATTTCCTTTTCTTCATGTGTAACTTATTACTCTGGTAATGGAAATCCTGGCTGTCATTACCTAAAAAATATTTACTTAGGTTTTCAGTCTTGGAGCACACAAAAACTAATTTCAGAACCTCTCTGCCACATCCCCATGAAAAACAAATTCACTAACCAGAGTAGAATGTTTGTATACTATTCTGTTTGTCTTTATCTTAAGGTCCCTAAATTTTTTATTAATATGTTTTCACTGCTTAGAGGCAACTCTGTGGCATTTATCAGTCATCCCCCTAAATCCCCCTGCTATGGATTTGCTTCGTTGAGCTGCGCTTTCCAGTCCCTGAAGCCCAGTCATCTTAACTGGGTGGAGAATTTATTTTTGGACAGTATGAAAAACACCTTTGCTAGAAATGATGAGCTAACAAGGTACAAGTTCCAGAAGCCACGGCTCCAGTGGTCCATCCAAACTCAGCACCTTGCTCTGCCAGCTTCATGGTCCACATGGTAAGCGCTATCCAAAAGCCATTTTTGCCTAACGGGAGGCAATTGAATAAATGGAAATGTAGTGGGAGGGAAAGGATCCAGATGATTCCAGACACCTTGGAAAAGAATCTCTGTGCGATGGGAATGTTCTTCCCTACTAAGCCTGTAAGGGCGGGTGGGGGAAGTGGAAATTGCTTCATTTCCCTGTGCATGATCAAGTTATTGTAACTCTGTTCTCATTTAACTTTGATTCTTAGAAATTACACCTCTGGTCCAGCAGAGCTGGAGATTTCTGTGGCCCATTTCTTTTTGAAATCATTTGTTTATTTGTATTTAAGAGAATTGGAAAGGAAATTTAAGAGAAGTTTCTTCTAAAAACTCTTTGGTCAGAGTAGTTATGAAGCCACCATCTCACTCTGATGCTAGGAAGTTTCTGTTTCTAATGTGTGATCTTCTGGATAGTCTAGAATATGCACAACCTTGCCTTTTTTTAATCTCTTTTTGGAAGAGGAACATGATTCTGCTGCTGTATTTTGGGGATTTTTAGAGCAAGAAATAAGAATGCTGCCAGTTGACAGCATTGAAGTCATTGACTGGTTCTTACTGGTTTTGTCAGATTTAAGTAATGAATTAACTATGTAAGAATGAGGGCTTCTAACATTCATGTCAGAATTTAATACCAAAATCTTTGTGGTGTTCTTTTTTTTTTTTTTTTTTTGCTTTACAGGTGTTTTCCATGCAACTAGATTATTTTTCTACCCTACGCACAGACGATGGGTCATTTCATCATCTCAATATCCCTGCCCCAGCCACACATGTGTGTAAGTAAAAAACACAATAGTGCACCTTTTCATCTAATACTCTGTCTTAAGACAAAAACAGAACTGAATGCAGTAAAAACTTGCTGAATCACTACACTGCACCCCTGAAACTAATACAGCATTGTATGTCACCAATGTTTCCATAATAAACGTTTTTAAAAAGACAATAGCAGTTTGAAATGGGATTTATGGAAGCATCAATGCAAATTTGATGAGTTTCATAATTATTTTTAATGATTGTTATTTATGCCTTATTCTTTTTTAAAAATTTTATTTATTATTTATTTAATTTCTTTTCAGCGTAACAGAATTCATTGTTTATGCACCACACCCAGTGCTCCATGCCATATGTGCCCTCCATAATACCCACCACCTGGTTCCCTCAACCTCCCACCCCCCCTGCCCCTTCAAAACCCTCAGATTGTTTTTCAGAGTCCATAGTCTCTCATGGTTCACCTCCCCTTCCAATTTCCCCCAACTCCCTTCTCCTCTCCATCTCCCCTTGTCCTCCATGCTATTTGTTATGCTCCACAAATAAGTGAAACCATATGATAATTGACTCTCTCTGCTTGACTTATTTCACTCAGCATAATCTCTTCCAGTCCCGTCCATGTTGCTACAAAAGTTGGGTATTCATCCTTTCTGATGGAGGCATAGTACTCCATAGTGTACATGGACCACATCTTCCTTATCCATTCGTCCATTGAAGGGCATCTTGGTTCTTTCCACAGTTTGGTGACTGGCCATTCCTGCTATAAACATTGGGGTACAGGTGGCCCTTCTTTTCACTACATCCATATCTTTGGGGTAAATAACCAGTAGTGCAAATGCAGGGTCATAGGATAGCCCTATTTTTAATTTATTCAGGAATCTCCACACTGTTTTCCAAAGTGGCCACACCAACTTGCATTCCCACAAACAGTGTAAGAGTGTTTCCCTTTCTCCACATCCTCTCCAACACATGTTGTTTATTGTCTTGTTAATTTTGGCCAGTCTAACTGGTGTAAGGTGGTATCTCAACGTGGTTTTGACTTGAATCTCCCTGATGGCTAGTGATGATGAACATTTTTTCATGTGTCTGTTAGGCACTTGTATGTCTTCTTTGGAGAAATGTCTGTTCATGTCTTCTGCCCATTTTTTGACGTGATTATCTGTTTTGTGTGTGTTGAGTTTGAGGAGTTCTTTATAGATCCTGGATATTAGCCCTTTGTCTGTATTGTCATTTGCAAATATCTAACCTGAAATGTATTTCTAACCTTGAGAAGAATACATTTTTCTAATGTGTTATTTTAATGTCCTTAGAACATATTCCTACGCAAATGTTCAAACATACTGAAAAGTTGGAAGAATTCTACAGTGAGCACCTGTATAACCAACCTCTAGGTTCAACCCTTAACATTTTACTCTGTCTTATCTCACATTGATTTATCTATCTATCAATATTTATTCTATTTAGTGACTTCTTAACTTGGAGTCACACTTTATCTTGAATGACCCTTGTACTTAAGGTAGACTTCATTCTAAGAGCCCTTGAATAAGATTTGTCTCCAGGTTCACACAGTTTTACTCTGCCTCTGTTTACCTTGTTTGAGCTGTTACACCAGTCAAAAAGTGATTTTATCACATATATCTTAGTTTCCTGTCTCTGGTCAGAGAGCCTCCCTGGTCAGCACCTCTCAGGGTGTTTCCTGTCACTCTCTGTCCCTGTGTGTCACATCTTGCTTCGGCCCTTAGCATGGCTTTGTCCTCTAACTGAGCACCCAGACTGGAAATGTGCAAAAGGAAATTTTCATTTTCATTTATCCATAACGAGCGCTTAGATCTGTTTCTGTCTCGGAGAATTCGAGTTTGTGAGTGTGAAATGCTGCTCATCTGACTCCTGGTTTCTGCTCTGAATCACTGTCTAGAAACATGAAGTTTTTTAAAGATGCCTTTCTGTCCCTAAGAGTGTTCCTTAACATCTATTGGAGGAAAAAAGCCCACAGTAATTAATCACTAAACATCCGTTCCCTTCTCAGAGAGGTGATTGACAGCACTTTCATGGAAACTCCGAAGGGTGAAGGTCTGTTGGCAGACTGTCCCTGACAGCAGGCTTCTTCAGCCTCACAACCAAAGCTGCACCCTGTCTCACTTTGTATTTTATTAATCGGCTTTCCCGTGCATTTCTCCTTGCACTGCAAGATTGTTTCGTTGCAAATTAACTCCCAAGTCATTTGTGTGTGTATGTTTGTTCTCTCCCCGAGTATAGCCTTTGCCTATGGAAGGTGGCCCATTACACCTCAAAACTTCTTTTTCCTTGTGAATTAAATTGCCGAAAATGACTTATCAAATGGATAAATTATTTCAGGGAAGAGCTTACTCAACTAACTGAAGGGGAGGAGAAAGCCCGTTTCCCGATTCTCACTTCAGTCCCACTCACGGAATACAGCTATCCAAGGAGCTAGTCCCACGCGGGTGGTTCCTGGTGATGGGAAGGGGAGGCGAGGAGCCCCGCGGAGTGGGTCAGAGCCTGGGCCAAATCCTGAGACCAAGGTCAGGGCCACACCGCCACAAGAGGAGATGGATGTCCTCTCCTCCGGGGATCTCTTTCTAAGAAAATGAATATTGTCTTTCTCTGCCATTGTAGTGACAGAGCTACACGCTCGTACCTCCTTCTTTGCCGAAGTACGATGTGTCAGTAAAGCATAGCAGATGACCTAGCAACTATCTGATGTCTTACTTTGTACCATACAATAGTGCAAAGCAGCAGCCTTAAAATTTTTTTGCCAGCCAAAAAAGATGTTTGAAAAACTGCACTACCTACTCTTTTTTAAGACAATAGCTAAAGATTCTATGTAAAAGTTGTGATTGGGGCCCCTGGGTGGCTCAGTTGGTCAGGCGTCTGCCTTTGGCTCAGGTTGTGATCCTGGGGTCCTAGGCTCGAGCCCCGCATGGGGATCCCTGTTAGGCAGGGAACCTGTTTCTCCCTCTGCCTGCTGCTGCCCTTACTTGTGCTCTTTGACAAATAAATAAATAAAATCTTAAAAAATATAAAGTTATAATTGTTTGGAAAACTATAACTTCTGGGGTACAGTGAATATGAACTTTTTTTAAAAATTAAAGTGGCACATCATTAAAAAAAATAAACCCAGTGGAATCTAAGTTTCCTCCTATCTTGATACCTGTCACCACCCATTTAAAAGGATGTGAACAAGTTCTTTTACGATAGAATATTTTCTCTATTTCTTTATTTCTTTATTTGAGTTGCACTTTCCCACAGTTTTGTTTATGCAATATTTTACTGTTCAACTTACATAATTCTTTTCTCAAAAGCTGTATATAACATCTTTTAAAACTCTGTATTCTCTGCTCATTTCTAATGACCATAGTCCTCTACATTTTTCTTGTCAATTGAGTCATTACAAGTATTAACTGAAAAAATGGACCAAAACAGCAGACATATTATGAAATTGCAGGCATCATTATTAAACACAAGAAAGTAAAGTTGTACTGGAAATGTATCTTTATAGGAATGGGGCTTTCTGTCGATTAGTGTGTTTATCACAGATGACTATTTATTAAAAGAATGAGACAGGGATCCCCATCAATTCAACTCTTAATTTTTATTTCTATAGTTTTGAGTACGAAAATAGCTTGTTCCAACAAATCAGTGCTTGGCATTGGAAGGGGTTTCATTATCGCTATGGCATTCAATTACCTATACTTATTTCAAACTGTACACACAAAAAATTACATAGTGATCTATCATTAAGAGGATTTTAGGGGCACCTGGGTGGCTTAGTGGGCTAAGTCTCTGCCTTCAGCTCAGGTCATGATCTCAGGGTCCTGGGATCGAGTTCCGCATCGGGCTCTCTGCTCAGCTGGGAGCCTGCTTCCCCCTCTCTCTCTGCCTGCCTCTCTGCCTACTAGTGATCTCTCTCTCTCTGTCAAGTAAATAAATAAAAACAAAAATAAGTCTTTAAAAAAAAGAGGATTTTAAAGTATTTATCAGACTCCAACGCAAGCAGGATTTTCTTAGTTTTACTTGACAGCAAAGAATCTGAAGTGAGCCGCCTTGCAGAGTGATTTATTACATAGTCATTAGAGTCTTAGGCTGTGCAAACTTTGGGACATTATACTACAAACACTTTACCGAGAATCAGCAAATGACTGCCATCATACCAGATACTCTTCTCTTTGGAGGCACCCACTTTTTAAAAAACTCAAAATACCAGAAAACCTTAGCAATTCAGGAATATTGTTAATTTCAACACACCTTTACCAATGCAGGACGTTTTTCATAAATAGGATTACTGTGTCATACATTTTTAAGTATGTTTTCATCAAAACCTGGGAGTTGCAGTCATAAGCTGAGGTGCAGGGGAACGTGGTCATTCACCGCGCTCCGCTCCTCGTCACCAAAACCAAGAAGAAGGCAGAGAGCACGTTGGCCGATCTTCGCAAGCACACGTCCTGCAGGTCGTGGCTCGTCTGGTCCTAGGCACAAGGGGCATCCTTGAGCCTGCGGTCGGCTGCCTTCGATATTTCTTGTCTGCATTTTTTTTTTAAAGATTTATTTATTTTAGGGAGAGAGAGGGAGGGAGAGAAAGAGTGTGGGGAGGGGCAGAGGGAGAAGGAGAGGGAGGATCTCAAGCAGACTCAGTGCTGAGCGCAGATCCCAGTGTGGCGCTTGATTCCGTGACCCTGAGATCACGACCTGAGCTGAATCAAGTCAGAGGCTCAAATGACGGAGCCATCCAGGTGCCCCTTTTGTCTCCGTTTTTGCTGGGTCCTCGTAGTAGGCTCCCATGGGTGAGCAAAAGTCAAAGAATAATTTGGGAGGTGAGAGGCTTTATGCCACCAAACCAAAGTTGTCCTTATCACATTCAGCTCTATAATAGGTCAAAATTCAGAAATCTCACCAGGGACTCAAATACCCTGCTTGGAAGCCCAGACTGGGTTCTGGGCTCTCAGGTGAAATCAGAGCTATCGGACGCAGAGCACAAAAAGTAGCACGAGGTGCTGTTTTCCTTCTCTTGCTTCTGTTTGGTAGGAAGTAGGGTTTATGCAGCTGGGAAAGTGCAGCCCAGTAGGGGTTGGAAGGGGAGAGAGGAGAAACCGTCTTCTCTGAAGTGCAAGACCATGAGCTGAGAGACGGAGAGAAGGGAGAGCAAGTGGCAGGTGTGAGGCTTCGGGAAAGAGCTCCTCGAAGAAGGCTGTCTGGGGACGGACCCACTTAATGCAGTTCGTGCCCCACACGCTTTGGAAATCACTTGGGGAAACGCCAGTGTGCAGATCCCTGTTTTATTTTATTTATTTACTTGCTTATTTATTAATTTACTTATTTATTTATTTTTAAAGATTTTATTTATTTGAGAGAGAGAGAATGAGAGAGAGAGAGAGAGAGAGAGAGCATGAGCAGGGGGAGGGGCAGAGGGAGAAGCCGACCCCCTGCCGAGCAGGGAGCTCGATGCAAGACTCGATCCCGGGACTCCAGGATCATGACCTGAGCTGAAGGCAGTTAAGCAGTTGCTCAAACAACTGAGCCACCCAGGGGCCCCCAGACCCCTGTTTTAAGGACTGGATGAGCTCTAACGAGAAAGGAAGAAAAATGAACCTTTACTGAGCACTGTGCAGCGAGTAATTTGCAACTGTTACCACGTAGTTGAAGATTGTCTATCGACAGGAGTTAAACTAGAGAATGGGCCAAATCATACAAATGTTCTGGCAACATTTACAGGTTCAGATTTTTAAAAAGCCCAATGCCTGTAATAAATAAGGGAAGGCCGGTCTCTTGTGGCCTGTGGGGAGGTGCCCGTTCCCCCTCCCCCGGCTGCGTACATGGAGGGCGGCTCAGACCCGGTTTACGAGTCCAGTGATCTGGGCAGGGCTGAGGGTCTCGGTGCAGCTCTCTGGTGATGCTGGGGGTTTTGCGTCGGTTGCCGTGGCTCACTGTCCTCTCGTTCTGATGACTGACACCTGTGTGAAGGTGCGGTCGTGAGGCGTCGGGGTTGCCTTCTCTACTTCTTCACTGGACCACGCAACCGGAAGGCAGACCGGGAGGCCGCATCTGGGTGCTGGGCTGGGTCCTGTCGTCCTCCAAGCGTAGAGCTCCCTCGAAGACGCACGGTTCGGAAACGGCCATCATCCGGAACGTGCCACGTCCCAGACCCTCACAGGGTCTCGTTCTCAGTAGAGAGGGTCATTCACGTCGAACACACACACTGGGGAAAAATCCTCAGCCGTGACAAGAAATGTAATCGGTTCCACGTTGCCCACGTTCCAGCTGTCCTTGGGAGCTGCAGCGTGGAGACCCGAGTGGCTAAATTTGGGCCGTTGAGAGTGAGAAAACGCTACATCCTGAAGTGAGCGGACGGAACGCACGGCCGGCGAGTCTGGTCCCCAGGAGAGCAGCGCCCAGCGCGCCCGGACCCTCCTCGGCTGCCACACAGCAGTGGCTGCTCTTCTAGGTCCTTCCAGCTCCTGCCAGCCGGCTGGTGGCCCCCGTCCCGGTGACATTCTGGGGAGTGCACAAGGCATCTTTCCCAGTTCTTGCGATCCTTCCGAATAATATTCTAATTCCTGAGACAACTGGGACGAACAGGAAAGCCGTGTCCGCTGACGCCGTGGCTGCAGGAAAGCCCCGATGCCAGGTCCTGGGGAAGGAGTCTCTGTTTGCACCTTCCTTTCGTCAACCTGAAGGCGAGAGGCAGACCTGGAATTCATTTCATTTGTGTGTGTGTTTTAAGATTTTATTATGTATTTATTTGCCTGAGAGAGTGAACACGAGCAGGGGCCGCGGCAGGCAGAGGGAGAAGCAGACTCAAGCTGAGCAGGGACCCGACGGGGGCGGCGGGCAGGGGGGGCTCAATCCCAGGACCTTGGGATCGTGACCTGAGCCGAAGACAGATGCTTAACGACCGAGTCACCGAGGCGTCTCAATTTATTTCTGTTTGTCACATTATGTCACACAAAAATTCTGGCAAAATGTGAAAATAATGTGTCTGTGATCTCAGTTCATGTGAGTGCGATGGACGCGGAGAGAGCAGCTCAGCGGAGCTTGGGCTTAAAAATGCAGGATGGTGTCCACTCACAGGGTGTGAGCCCGCTTCCCGCTTCGAATACGCAGCCCGATTTTTGCCCTCAGCCGGAGGAAGGGGAGTGAGAGACCGCTGTGTCCCTGCCGGTCAGTGCTGGCTTCGGAAGGGAGGTCCAGACAGCAAACTCGGAAAGTGTGGCCCTCGGATGGGAGGGGCTGGTGCTGTCACCAGTGTCCCACACCCTTGGCCCCGGGCACCCTCTGCACTACAGCTCCTGTCCCAGGGGCAGCTGGGGTCATGTTTCTGGCGGGTCCTCCCCCGAGAGAGACGCGGGCTGGTTCAGGGTTTCTCCCGAGTGGTGTGTGTGTTCCCTGGGCTTCCTGCGCTCGGTGCTCACCGTCTCTGTCAACTAGGTATTTGGGCGTGTGGAGCGACGATTGTCTCTCACCGGCTAAATCTGGTGCTTATGCTGGTGACTTTTCTTTCCTTGGCACAGACTAGCTGGCAGAGAAATGCCACAGACTGTTATGTTTCTCTTCCCCACCATGTGTCCTGTTCCTTGCAGAGGGGACGTACTCTGGAAGTGGAGGTGAATAACTTATACGATTGGCTTCTATTTTGAACACAAGGGAGAACCCACGTTTTCGCCGGTGGAGACTTAGGAATTCATATTTGCTTTTATATGTGTTTTGAGCGAAGAAGTTTAATAGAGTTACTTCTCCTACTTCGGGGTGTAATGTACAAGTTTCCTCTTATGTATCTTGCAGACATAATATTAATTACAAGCCCTGACTCAGGATGTTTGGGGTAAGGATATAAGAAACTGCTTTAGTGTGACTCCCAGATTTCCCATTGGAATGTTCCAGGGGGCATGACGGATGCCCTAAGTCAGCAACAGAAATACCGCCTGAGGACCCATTGTCATTTTGAACTTGGTAGCGAGCAAAACTGAGGCATCTCACGTGAGAGACGAGCTTACCCCAAAAGTGTCCTTGAGTGTTTATCCGTGTGGGCCTCGCGGCAGGCGGGAACCTCCTGGCTCATCTCAGGGTCATCCCCAGCGCTCCCCTGAGAAGTGGGACCTAAGCACATCGACATTCCCAGCCCACATCAGGAAGGCAAATTCTACCCCACCCGGGTGTTGTAAAGACCACACTTCTAAATCATGAAGCCATCTGCACCAGTGCCTTCTGAATAATGGGGTTGGTTCAGAATGCATTTATGAATGACTAGAGCCCTGATTTGGGCATCACTGCAAACGTTAGGATACGCTATTCAAGGAGACTGGTCTCTTTGCCGGGACTCGGCCCAGCTTCCTGGGCGTCACCGGCTCTAAGCTACACTGAGATGTGGGTTTCTGATGGCTTCGGCTGTAACTACGGTAATCACAAACGCCAGCTGACCACGGAGCACTTATCTCAACAAGACTGACAGGCCCAGAGGAGCAAAACTCATGGCCCCCTCGACACGAGCACAATGCCCTACAATGGGGGTTAGCACGCAGTGTCCACGGGCAGCGGGGGAGACAGAGATGCTGCTGAGTGGGATGTGTGATCTGAGCCTGAGTGGAAAGCATGCACTTGGGGAACACGCAGACTCAGACGATGGGCACCCCTGGGAAAAGCCTCTCACACCGGGTCAGCGGTGAGGCCGGGTCCGCTGCGAGATGGGTGAAAAGCAGCAGCTTTGGGATTACGAGGGGGCGACTCCCCGTGGCGACGGGGTTTCTCAGTGTCCGTGGGTGTTCTGGGCGGAGCTTCCTTCTTGGTGTGCCCAGTACAGCTGCTGGATGGAGCCGAGCCTGCATACCGCGGTCCCACTGCGCGGAGCTGGCCTGCAGGGGCTGGGCACTCCAGGGAGGCTCTTGGCCGTTGGTTACGTCCGGTTTCTCTTCTGTGTGCATTGCTGCTGGGAACGGAGACATTTTTCCTCTGGGGCTTTTATCCTGCTTGCATCGGCCATCGTGCAATAAGATACCACTCGTAGAAGGGCCACACAGAAGCTTGGGATTCTCGCTGAAGAGAAGATGTGTTAAAAGCCACAAAGACATCTCATTGTTGTCCGTGGACAGAACACGGGTTAAAGAGTAGAGCTTACAGTACGATATTGGTTTACTTGTACAGTACTTTTATATACAACTCTTTTCCCTTAAAATTGGTTTCAAAGGAGAAATAAAACCAAAAAGATCACAAGCCTTATTTTTTTGAAGATCACAAGCCTTTAGGAAGCAGTCAGGTGTCCTGAGCCCCCAGCTCAGCTGTGTTCACGAAACACCATTGAGCACATTTTTTTGCATGTGGGGGCGGGCGAGTTCTAGCAGGTGCAGGAGGAGGCGGCATCCTGGGAGGCTCCTGGAGGCTGAGCGGGGACGGGGCTCTCTGGCTTACACTTGTCTCTCAGGAGCCTCCTCTGCTATCAAGGGGCCTCCCTGGGTACCCCTTTCACGGGGTGCCCGGCTTGGTTCCGTAGTCTTTCTGAGTCTGCAGGTGTCTGTCCGTGCTCCCCTCACTCCCAGAGCTCCCCAGCATCTTCCCCGAGTGCTTCTCAAGGGTGGTTCTCCCTCGTCCCCTTGGAGCCCCCTCCTCCCCTCAGCCTGTGGTGACCTGTGATGGCTCCAGCTCCATCTCATGGAATCTTCTGGCTTTAGAGCCCATGGTTCATTGCTTTCTTCTCTTATTTCCACATCCAGACTCTTGAGGGAGTTGGTCTATGCCGGGCAGCTGCTCTGATGGCTGGTCAGCCACGGGATGGAGCCCGTGGCTGCCACACATTCCCGTGGGCGTGCTGTCAGCGGGACAGGAGACGTCCGCAGGGCAGGCACGCTGGCTGGTGTGTCCAGCTGCACAGGGCTGCGAGACAAGGCAAGAGGGAAGAGGAAGGACCGAGCGGGGGCTTCTGGAGGAGGCCACCTCAGGGATGGGCAAGCACAGGAGGCATTCCTGGGTGAGGTGAGAAGGGGCGACTCTGGGATGTGTTTCTCCGGAGGACACTTGTCATTGAACGACTGTCTGACCTCACCAAGGCCGAGATGCCCGCACCTGAGCTGTTTCAAACATGAGAAAGCGGGGGCCCAGCGGTGAGGCTGTGCCTGGCAGAGCAGCATGCTGAGGGGCCGTGGCCCCGGGCTCCGTCTCGCCAGAGGGACCAGCTGCTGCCCCTTGTGTGGGACATGCCGGCTGGGCTTGCTGCCCGGCTGTGTAGACCGAACCGTAAGGATTGCAGCGCCCGGTCCTAGATGGAAACGAACATTTCTGTACGAGTCCTTACCCTCCCAGGATTGCACTCCACGTTGCCATGTGCCAAACCGCCCAAACCCGCTCGGACGCCGGCTCCCTGCTGCGCTGGTTTGCATCTGCTGATCCAGGAACCAAAACCCCCCAGCAGATGAAAGACTGGGTCGGAAGTATTTTAGCAGTACCCACATTTGTTAGATTCTTGCTAAATTATTTCCATCCTCTGCAAAATATTTTGGAATGTCTTGGAATTTTACTACGGAAAGCCCTTGTGGTTTTCTCTCTAGGGTCGGGGGGAGGCAGGCACCCGGTGTTACGCATTTTGGCATCTCCCGTATTTACCGTGAGTTCGGCCGGGCGCCGAGAACCGTGATGGACACCGGACGGGAAGTGTGTGGGCTGGCTTCCCCGCTGCTCTGGGTGATGGTGTGGGAGACCGACACCCTTCCCGGGCGAAGGCGCTGCTCTCCCAGCTGGGAGGCACAGGGTGTGCCTGTGGTGGAGGGTGGGGACCCAGCGGCATCTCGTTGTCGCCGTTGCTAGGGTAAAGCCCCAACTTCAGACTTCGAGATCAGTTTGGGAAGAGCCACTGCTCTTTCCGGAGCTGGTTGATTTCAGCACGTGCTGTAGCAGCGGGACATCGGAACGTGGACTCGGGACGCCGGTGGTCACCCCGAGCAGGGAGAGGGTGGGGCTCCGATGGCCAGAGAACAAGAGACTTCTGGTTCTTTGGAGAAATATTCCATCAGTTCTCGTGTCTATCCCTGCTATTATTTATATGTTTGCAAATACCGTTAAGAGTTGAGCATCAGGAACCTGGCCCTGTTTGTGGGTTTTAGGTAAGGAAGTATTAAAGGCAAGTCCTGGGGGTGGGCCTGGCGGCTAATTGGGGTTCTGGTGGCGCGGTGGGGTTGGCAGCCTGCAGACCTCCTTGTGGGTCTGTTTCCCTGTTCCTTGTCTCCTAGTGAGCTCGAGGAGGGCTGCCTTGACCCCAGGTTGGAGAATTAGCTGCTCCCCTGCCCACTGACAATGACATTTGGGCTCAACAACAGACCAGCCCCCAGTCAGCTCATCTGGAAGCTGGTGATTTGTCCCATTTTTCAGTTTCCAGTGGGGGCGAGTCTCAGTTGCCCACAGCAGGGGAAGGATGCAACATCGCACCTTTACCGTCTCCTTCCCCTGCCCCCACCCCCTCCTGGCACCTCCTCCCTTCTGCCCCATCAGAGCCAGAGGGCTACTCCATACCCCGTCTGCTTCTAGGGAAACCCAGCCTGGAAATGGTCAAAGAAATAACTGGTGTCGGCTCATCAAGTGTCCGCTGAACAACGGGATACAGAGGCTGGCCCCTGCAGGCTGCCGGCAGGGCGCTAGGAACACCAGCCTGAGCCCCGCGGCCTTGCGAGGGCACAGACAGGCTTTCCCGGAGCGAGGGAGACAGCCCATTGTGGATGAGGATTAGCGGGTGCCGCATTTGCTCTTCTCTGTGCATCAATGCATCCAAATGTCCCTGTCCTGGGAACACAGTCACGTTGGATATGCCCTAATAGCCTCATCTTGACCTCATTTCCTCTGTGAAGACTCTGTTTCCCCGTAAGGTCATATGCTGAGTCCTGGGGGTTAGGGCTCCGAGGTGTGAGCTTGGAGGGAACACAGTGCAAGCCCAGACTCTGCACTTGGAGCACTTCCCGCTGTCACTGCTCTTTGCTTCTCCCCCTCGGTGGGCGCTGAGCTCCTCAAGCCGTCAGAGCTTGGGTTTTGGTATTTGTGCCTTCAGTACAGCAGCGGGAATCTTTTAAATACTCAGAAAACTCGTCAAAGTGAAGGAATCAAAGTAGTTGTTCAATGGCTATTGTTGAATAGATGAACTGCCAGCAAATTTATACTAAGGTGCACATGACTGATATCAGACCCTTTCTGAGAGCAGGTTTTTGTTTGAGTGAGGAACTGTTGTTCAGGAGAGAATAAGGACAAAGGTGGGAGGCAAGCAGCAAGGATGGGATACCAGGAGAGAGAGAGGTGTCCCAGGACAATAAACACTGATTTTCAGTTTTTCCTGGGGCTGGCCATACATTTGTGACTTCAAATCTTACCTTTGTAACAAAAACAATAAAACGATCTCTTTGCCTGAAACTAGGTATAATTGACTTGGGAACCAGGATAGACACTCCTGATCAAGGCAAGTTGGAAGTCCCCCTTCCTTCTTCCTGACTCCTGTAAGATGTTTTCTAAACTCTAGGCAGCTAAGGGCCCGGCACAGATTTCTGGGTGACACTGCTGTCCCCACGACTTTTTCACCTGGCTTTTCATAACTCCATCTTTTCTCACTAGACAATGCCCACACAGGCTGTTGCCCTCTGGTGTGAGTGAGCCTGCGGAGGAAAGAGGGGAAAGTTGTCACTTTTGAGTTGAGCACACTGAGGGGAAGGCCACCATCACGCCATCCTTTGGAGCTGTCCTTATCCTGTGTCTTGGGGAGAGCAAAGCAATCACAGGTAGGTACCGCATATGTGTGACAGGACCAGTAGATAGTGAACCAGTAGATAGTGAGATCACACTCATCTTAAGAATGCTTATGCTGCTGGATCTCAGGCGAGTGGTCTGCTGATATTTCCTAGGTTTTTTGAGGGTCGCTGTGGGGAGAATCCGTGCTGTGGTCTGGGAGGAGAAGGATGCTCGTGGCCATGCGCCCATCGGCGTACACTGAGAACACCCGGTGAACGTCTTAGGCTGGGAGGCGAACCCACAGACCTCCTCGTCCGCAGCCCCAGCTTCTGGGGGCCAGGCAGCGCCCTCCTGCAATGCCCAGTGGGACCCTTAGAGGCCCCTCGTGATCAGGTACCTGGGAAGCTGAGTGTGTAGAAGGAGTAACCAGGGTTCAACCCGCTGGCATCATTCCCCAGGCCCCCAGCTCCTCTCCGGCTTCAACAAATGAGCAACATTCACTGAGCACTTCTTGTAGGGACCCCAGGGCATGCACCGGCCGTGGAAATACACACCGGCCACCACCGGTCAATGTCCCGGGTAAACCAGCATCCTATTTAAGGAGTGCACAGAGCTCTTGTCCCCGGGGTTTCCTCTTCCTGGACCACAGCCAAGAGCAGGACTGTGAAGACATGACGAAGCCCTCGGCGGGAGAAGGTGGGCTTCCCTCCATTGCTCCATCTCTGCGGTCCAGACCGCAGCGTGCGATGCGTAGAGAAGCCCTCGCCTCCCTTCAGAAATCTGCTATTTAAACAGTCTTTTTAACCTTGAGTCACTTGTAAAGATGGAGGAAGTTTTGTTATGAATCAACTCTCACATTTCTGGGTGTATCTGCAAATATGGTGTTTCCCGTAGCACCCTTGTTTTTCTCACTCCCAGACTTCCCGCCAGCTGACCATCGCGTGCGGGTAGAGGAGAGCGGACTCCAAGCAGAGGCGCCTTCGGATCGGAGCTGCCGCCCCAGGCCCTGGCTGGTCTGCAGACAGAGCCGGCCAGCCCCACGAAGGGGACGTGTCTGATCGGGTTCCCACAGCGCTAATTCCAGCCCAAGAATCCAGCTTCAGAGTCTACACTTTTAATTCCTATTTCACGCTGTCTTGTTTTTTAGGCGCCTCCCGTGGTTTCCTAAAAACGTCCGCAGTTTGCTGGTCCAATGCATGAGTGACTGCGGATTACGTGCTGGAAGGGCTCCAAGCTAATTAGTTACCTGCCAAATGGGGAGGGAAACCTCCATCTGAGAGCGCATTGAGCGTGAGCAAATTTCACTTATAATCTCAGCGCAGGAAGGGATGGGCCAATCTGGTTATCATCCGAGCTGTGGGCTGGCTGAGCTCTGCTCTGCCCGAGATAGGAGCGCGTGTGAGCGATGGAGGGAAGGGCCGATAATTTCCAGGGACCAGACGAGAGATGTCAGCTGCAGCACAACAGAAAATTCCTCAGGTCTCACAGCCAGAGCCAGGGAGGAAGATAAGGAGGATGGCAGCCAGGCAAAAATCAAAGAAGTCCCAGGCGTCCCCTACAGCCTGTCCAGGGGAGCGGCTGCTGATCCACAGCGCATTGCTAAGGAGGGACCCGGAGGGGCCTGAATGCTGCTGGCGCTCCGGAGCTGGTTTGCCCAGCAGCTCCCGGAGAAGAGTGCTGGGGCCGTCAGGAAACAAGCCCACATTTGGTTCTCTGTGGCGGCCGTGGAGGGGCCCAGGGCCCCTTCTCACTCAGAGCACAAGCGCCTTCCTCCGTCCTCGGCACCTTCTCAAACCCGGCTTTCACTCTCTCCCCCACCCACGTTTGGCTGCGCCTCGGTCCCAAATACATACGTCATTTATTAGTCGTTCTCTAGCTGGTGAGATATTTCCGGCAGGAGTCGATCTCTAGACGAGGACTCCTTTTCTGAGTCTACGCAAGCAGGAATGCTTACAGGAAGGTCGAAGCTAGAGCAGCCCAGCCTGGTCCCGGAGGCTAAGCTGGAATTGGCTGAGACTCTGGGTCAGCCTGGCCCGGTGCCCTGGAACGTGCGGGTGTCACAGGGGGACTGAAGGCGCAGTGAGCACCCCGTGTGCTCGCTTCACGTGGGGTTGCGCTCGCTGCTCCCTCGCGGGCACACGGGACGGGAGGTAGGCTCGGCTGGCCAGGCCCGGGGGTGCCCAGGCTGGAGCAGCGGCGCGTGCCGACGTCCTGGATGGTTCTGGAGGACTGAAGAACCCGTCCGGGCTGGTTGAGCCGGGACAGCCTACACTGTTTCAACGAGGGGAGCCCACTGGGGATCTGCTGAGTTGTGGCGCCCGACGGGGTCAGAGACGCGGAAACAGAAACAGGGGGGCCCATAGTTTGCGTTCGCAGTGACCAGGAGGTGGTCTGTGAGGACTTCCCAAGTCCTCCCCCAGGACTGGCTTTCACAAACCGCAGCACACATTTCCACCGGCATCCCAGAGTCCTTAAGCTCCTCCGTGCCGTGGATGCCCTCGACCTTGTGATGAGTCTAGACCCCTTTCGGATTGGCTCCTGCTTTGAAATGCGTTCTTTAGGATACATTGGATTAGGAGTAACTCCTTTATATTAAAATGTAGTTCGAACCTCAGACACCAGAGACGCCGGGTTAAAATCCCAAAAAGGTCACAGTGAGAGGAAGGGCAGGTGTTTCTTGTGGCTCCGGGAACAGATGGTTTCATCCCAGACGAGGGAAGGGGGTCGCTCAGGAATACCTTGAGACCCGGCAGGGAGGGGTTTCAGTCAGGCCTCAGAGACGGCTTTTCTGACTCCGAAAAGCTCCTTCCTCCTCCTACCTCATGTCTCCAGTGAGGGGCGAGCGGAGGCTGGCGAGGGACCCAGGGTCAGGGCGCTCTGCGGACCTGCGGGCCCAGCGCTGGGTGAAAGGTGAGGGTTCTGTGCCGCTGCTGCTGGAGGGGCGCTCAGAGCCTTAGCCCCGCTGACGTGGGTGTGGGTGCCTCGTTGGGGGCTGCCCTGTGCTCCCGGGGCTGTTCCCTTCTCCCTCGCTGCTGGGAGACCCTGCCCCAATTGTGACAACCAGGAAAGAATCCAGGATGCTCGAACCTCTGCATCCCTGGGCGTGGAGGAGACCCCCTCTGGCTCGGCCAGGTCAGGACTACAGGTCCAGGTCCTTCCAGGTGAACGCAGTCAGCCCCCGGGGATCTCACAACCGTGTCAGAAGGCCCCACGCCCAGGACTTCGGGGGCTCCGGGTACGAGGGGCCCCAGGGCGTGTGTCGGTATCTCTGCCTGCATCCCCGAACCCCCGAACGCAGTGTGGCTTCCTGCTCACCTGCACTCAGTGGCGGCTTAATACCAAGCTGTGGTTCGCGACGATTCCCAGGCGCAGAGCCCCGTGGGCTTAGAGCTCACATCTCTCCTGCGGTCAGTGCGGAACCTGTGGGCGTGCTAAAAAGAAGGCACGGGGGCATTTTTTAAAAAAAAGTCATCAACACGCACTGCCCGCTACTCTCTGGCTCACCAGATGTGCGCAGTCCGTGACTGTTGCGACTCCGCCAAGGAGCTCACGGTCTTCTCCGGGTAACTCCAGCCTGGGTCTTGGCTCACTCCTCTCCCATTGCTTTTCTTTGGAAACAATCTTTGCATTTTGGAAGAATTCTGCATTTACAGAAAAGTTGCAAAGACGGTATGGAGAGTCGCCCCACGTCCCTGACCCGGGCCCGCCCCGCAGACCGCACTGTGAAGCTCATCATTGCGTCAGAGAGCTGGTCGACCCCGAGACGGCCGTGGCGCGACGCGTTTGCTGGGCTCAGCTTTACTGGGCTACCACGTCCTCCCCTCTGCCCCCGTTTCCGTTCCAGGATCTCACTGGGGTACCCCACCACCGCACATCGTGTCACGTCTGCCTGCCTGGCCTCCTCTGCTCAGGGAGGGTGTCTCAGTCTTTCCTTGTTTTTGATGACCTTGACAGGGGGTGTCCTAGCCAGGCTTCCTGTGGAATTCCCCCCATCTGATTGCATGATGCTTTTTATCATGATTATAGTGCTGTTGGGAAGTTCAAATGCCCTTTAGAAGATGTGCAATTCATTCCCCTTTTCTGCCTTTGTGTGAATTTGCTGATAATGGTTGAGGCTTTTCTCTACATGTTCTCTGAGATGCTCACCGGGTTAGACACTCGCCTTCACCTGCCCTCTCCTTCCCGAGGCTGGAGAGAATCGGGATCGTGACCACTCCCACACCTGCTGCCTGGGCTGGGCTGGGTCCCGGTCGGGGACTGCCGACCCGCACACCTGCCGGTGGCCTCCCCCGGAGCTGGCCTTCCTCCCGACACGGATGCCTCTCACCTGGCAGCTCCAGGGTCCAGGCGTGGGCGCTGCGGTGAGTGAGGCAGTAGCGGTGCTGCCTCTCAGGGTCGGGCCTTGGACGTTTCGCAGCTTTCCTTCCACCGCGCTCCATGGGAGAGACGAGCCACAGGCTACTGGAGCCGAGGGGAGGGTCATCAGATGATGCCTGCTGATGGGGGACTGGTGCTGTCACACTGTGGAAGGACATAGGACAGGAGATACTGCTGGGGTCATTTTGAGAATCTGCCACAATCCACCTCAAGCAGCCGTCCCGTTACCCAAGGTTAGGACGAGGTGCTGTGAAACACCCTGCCGGGGCTGTCGTGACAGCCTGTCTGCTGGGGGCTCCCCTTCCCTCCTCCCTCCCTCCCTTTTCTCCTTCCTTCCTTCCTTCCTCTTGTTGGAGAATTCTTTTTCGTGTTCTTCATTTTTTTCTTGATTCAGTATTTCCATAGGAAAAATTTATTTAAAAATTCATCCTATGGCCTACCAGCCTACCAGTTCAGTTTCTATTCCATAGGCCTCTAAATAAATCATGCCCGGCCCTGCTTAGATTTATAAGAAAGTTCTGGAAAATAAGAGAGAGCAAAGCAAAAGCAAAGTCCTCGAAGGCATGGAACAATGCCAGGTCGGTGCTCAACGAAAACCACTGTAAACAGCTTTTTGTTTCAAAGAAAATTACATGAAAGTTCATGTAAAAATCAGAACAAAATGTTTTCATCTCGGGGAGAGAAGATACGGGGCCTGTTATCCATGAGAATGGAAACTGCAGACAAGCCTTTCTGCCTTGCAATCACGGAGCTCGGCTTCCCCGGCAGTAATTCATATTCTGCCCAGACCGCGAAGAGCCCCGTGTCCCTCTCCCCACCATCTCGACACCGCAGGAAATTCTAGGTACAGTCTTCCCCACGGATGAAGGCGGGTTTAGGGCTCTCCCGTTGTTACTCGGGACCAGTTTTCACCTTCTGCTTCTCGCTGCCTCAGTTCACAAGCAGTAGAAATCGTTCTTTCTACTCATCTGCAGATTTTCCCTGGAGGCGGCTTCTTTGCAGAAAGTTTACCTCTTTCTAGAAGTGGCTGCTGTGATGGTCCCCGAAAGCCCTCCCCCAGCCCCATCCCACATCTACACCTGGAAAAGTGACCTGGAGTCGCCAGGGCTTCCGATGAGAACTGTCTTCTCAGCACGTCCCTCTGCGTCACTGCGTCCCCCTCCGAACCAGGGAAACAGCGCCAAGGAACGATGCCCACATGGTACCATGTCCGGGCTAACACTGCCAGCCCCTCTGTCACATCCTGTGGAGCATCGGGGGCATCCAGCCCTAAGGCTTATAGAAAATGCATTCCTTTCCTTGGGCCTGCCTCTCTGTGTTCTTGGATTGAACGCTAAGTGTATTTCTACTTCTTTAATGTTTAATAATGAAAATGTTTAAGGATGACATGCTTGGCCCTGGCTATGGCTTTTGCTACCACTCCTTAATTTTCCTGCGTGGCGGTTTCAATGTTTTATTTTATTTATTTATTTGAGAGAGAGAGCAAGTGGGTGCATGCGGGGCAGGGGAGGGGCAGGGGGAGAGCGTCTCAAGCTGACCCCACACTGAGCATAGAGCCAACGCGGGGCTGGATCCCATGACCCCGAGATCATGACCTGAGCCAAGACCGAGAGTCAGACGCTTAACCCACTGAGCCCCCCAGGTGCCCCCAGTGTTTTATTCTTAAGATAACCTGCAACTCTAGCTTTTATTTCCTCTGGGCCTAAGGGCTATTTATTAGATTTTTTATTCCCCAGTCCTGTGTTTCAATAAAACAAGAAAATCATGAAATGGAAACACAAAGTGTAGGAGGGCCGTCCCCCGGTTTCCCATCACTCAGAACAGAAGGCCGTGACCATTGCTTAATATTTTCCCATAATGTTAAATAACTGTCCATGTGACAGGCAAGTACCTTTTTCATAGGAGAAAGAAAAAGGAGATATGTCAGGCAGAGCTACATTCTCTCCTGACGGCTACTCACCTGTGGTGTCCTGCCGCCTGGCCCCGGGGCTCCCCCGCAGGAGCTGGGGTGTGTTGTTTCATGCACGGATATAATTCTGTGTTTCTTTCGAGGACTCCGTCCTATTCTGCCTGGCGTGTTCTTCCCTTGTTGAGCCCCGTTTGGGCTGCTTCCCCGTTTTCCCTGTCGCATCATTGCTGTGACGAACCTGTCACACTGTCCTGCGGTGACCGTGGGGGAGTGTTTCTGGGAACCGCATGTGCAGAAGCAAGGAATGTGACCACGGGGTTTGCACGTCGACTCCGGCGGCCGGTGGCTCCAAGTCCCTGTTGCGATGCACCCTTGGAGGCTGGAGTTTCAAACGGAATCTTTGGTTAATAGTATCTCTCGTGTAAACATTCAGAACATCTACATGTGGCTACACTACATCCTTCGTGAATTTCTAGCAGATCGTTAGCAGGTCCCGGTCTGATATTTTTGACGCATTAAGTTCTAGCTTTTTCCTTTTCTGTCCAGATTATCCTTTTATCCACATTAACTTACCTCATTCCCATTTCATTTTTCTTGGATATCCTCGATTTATGTTGCTACACTGGTGCTATGCTTTCTTCGTTTGTATTTGCTAAATTTTTTGCACTATGTGTTTCCCTTACCCCCGATATCACACAGGATGTTACATGCTCTATTATCTTCCAATGTGTCTCTGGGCAAGACAGAGATTCAAGGGTAATTTGATATTTGTTTCTTTTGAGATGACGTGCGTACGCCCTGCACGCCGGTGGCAATTTTCTTGATGACTGCAGTAAGAATTCGACATTTCCTGATGTTTTCTTCCTTAAATTTTCCTTTGATTGTGTGTTTCAGTCTGGGTTTCCTAGTCATTTTCTTTAGTTGCGTTTCCCCTCCCTGCTCGGTGTACGCTAGTATTGTTGTTTTTCTTTACGATGTTGCCTTTCTCTCCTGCGTTCTGGAGTTTTTCAAGGTTGCCCCACACTCCTGGCTTATTTTCTACAGTAGCCGTCCCACTAACGGCTCTTCCTGGGCCAATTTGCTGCTTCTATTGCCTTTTTTGGAGTTGTTGAATTTTAAGTTTCTCATCTGCTTCCCTTTTCTTGTAAGACTTACTGATTTTCCCTTTGGCTTCGTGGAGACCTTTGTCACATCCCAGGCGCGTCATCAGACCGTGTAGGAAGCGCTCCTCGAGGTGCTGTGTGAGTCGCGCTCCGAGGGGCGCCTCATAGCCTGTGCCTGTCAGGTTATTCCCATGTGGCCTGTGTGAAGGCGCACTCGTCCTGGAGAGAAGTGTGCTCAGTCACAGTAGGGGCCAAATGGCCGTGTGGACCGAATGCCAGCCCATCGGGGTCCAGGTGCCCGAGTGTGGAGAGACGCCCTCGGCATCGCCCGTGGGAGCTGGACCTGGTCCTCTCTGTGGGTGGTGGCTGAGCTTCCGCGAGGATGGTCTGTAGAGAGGCTTCTCAGCACCTCAGTGGGCCCTGGCGGGCACTTTGAGCCCCCAGGAGGCACACAGATCCCCCTGGGCGCGGCCACCACGTGTCTCTCACCCCTCTCTGAACGTACTACTCATCAGAACTACACTGCCCAGAATTTTCTGTCGGTCAGCGCTCACATTCCTTCCCACATTAAGGTGTGTCTTCCTTTCCCTTATTTTTATGCAGACATGGTCGGAATATGAAAAGTGATTGTGGTGTCGTGTTGGCGTGGGGGAGCGCTGTCCCTCCAGAACAGCCCCCATTTCTGGAAGAGGATTGAGAGTCACGTTTTCCATTTCCTGAGCAGGGAGGAGGGAGAAACATCCCCTTAGCTCTGGGTCTGTCTGGAAGCGGCTCTGTTTGGGGCAGAAAAGAGAACATGTGTACGATGCTCACTTCAGTGTCTCCGACAAGCCCCCCGTGGACATGGTTTTCTTCTGAGACGTGTGTCCTCAATGTCATTAGGCTTTGCCATCTTCAGTGTTGTCTTCAAGGCTGTTCCAGAGACTACTGGCTGAATAACGGGCATCCTAGTAGATTTTCTGGAAATCCCACGTCCCTGTTATAAGTGCTTTTCACCACACTTAGTATGGCTGAGTGCCAGTTATCAGATGGCATCAGGTCGATGGCACTTGGACGCGTCATGAGACAACGCTTTGTAGAACGAGTGCCCGGAAGTCAGAGGATCGCTCAGCTGTGATCTGTGCCCAATAGCAGGGGTGGTCTGGGGGACTGAGCTTGTGGGTGGGTGTTGGGGATGGGGAGGGGAAAAGTGGAGAGCGGGGGAGGGAGGAAGCAGTCCTGCAAAATAATTAGATTCCCAAATCTGCAAGATAATTAGAAGCATGCATGAAACCCAGTAGCAGAGCCTTCCCTTCCTGCAGATCGATGCAAGTAAAGGTCCTCATTTAAAAAGAAAATGCCACATTAAAATAAGCCAAGTATGTTTGGTTTTGTGTTCAGAACCATAGCGAGAATACAAATTTCTATCCGGACAGTTTTATTGATATTTTTGTCGTAAATTTAGAAGCATAGGGCATAGGATGCCTTTTATAAACGTCACAGCTTATAAAGTCACTGGGAGGCTGGCAAAAGACCACAGCTTTTCCGTATTTCCGTAATAATTCCATGCTGTTCCGTTGTGTGCCCCCGTCTTCTGCCTCCACAAAACGGTGCGTTTATTTTGCATTAACTTCGGTCGTGCTCTGCCGTTACTTCACCCACAACCTTAAAGGTTTGTAGTTCGCCTCCCCACGTGTGTTTGCACGCTTCTGCTGCTTACCGCTTGGCTCCTTGTTCCTGCTGCTGTTGATTCCAGACTTACGGGACAGCAGAGAGGGGGGCATTGAGCTAGCCTTCACCTGCGTGCTTCATAGATGTTCTCTGGATGTTGTCTGTTTGGAGAGACATTCTCCCCGTCCAGAAGCTTCTCCAAGATGTCGTGGGAAAGTCTTCCTGATATTGAAATGTCCCTATCATTTCCCCTTCGGGAACATCCTTACCCAGGTAAATCAAGACTCTGGGCCAATGAGTCCGTCGTATCCCCCGGAGTGTCCCTATCTGTGGTGCGGGAGTTCTGTTTGATTTTTATGAGAGTGGCTTAATTGGCCCATAAGCCTGCCGTGCCCTGAAATTGTCGTCAACCTGGAATACTGCGAAGGATGATGTCTCTGTAGGAGATCCTGTGACTTTCCACAAGAAACACGCTAAAATCACAGTATTTTCTGCCTGCCAAAAAAATAATTACCTTGAAAGTTACAACGTGAACATTTTTGTCAGGAAATGCACTCACAGAGGAGCGTGAGCTGATAACTGTTTATGTCAGCCTGAGGATGTATGAGTAAGTCATGGCCCCAAGAGCGCTTGCAAGACACAGGTCTCAATACCATCCTAATTAACGTCATTAGACAAAGATTAATTAGTTTACCATGGGTTCACAGGGTACCTGGAACATGATGGTTCATTAGAAAGGGGGAAAAAATTCCACGACAGTTAGATGAGATATAATTCTGGAGTTTACGTAAGACCTGACAAAGCTTTAACAAGCTAATAATATTTGAACAAAGATTTTAATAACACGGTGATGAGTAAGACCAATGGTAAAGCATTTTCAATTATGCTGTGACAGGCTCTTGTTCCTGCTACTATAAATACAAGAGTCACGGACGGTCACTCACGCTGCCATGTGCTGGAATTATTTACTGTCTGAGGTCACTAACGCTTATTCTGGATCACAGGTTAATGACCCAACGTTTTTTTTTTTTTTCTAGAAGGAATGAGGGGAGTGTGTGTGCCCATGTGTGCTAAGTAAGTCAGTTGCTAATTCAGTTTCTCTGTTCATTAGGTCTCAGTCTATTTTCAGCAAATGATATCAATAACGCTGATAGAAAGGGCACACGGTATTGCCCATGACACCTGCATAAGAGCAGGCTGTTTGTGGCTTCCCATGCCAGGGACTTTGGCTTTAGCGATGAGAAACACATAACGACTTAAAGCAGCACAAGGGGGACCAAATATTAAGCACCAGTAACCGAGAGAGAAGCCAGGAAAGGGAGCTGTGAGAGAAGCCTTATAGACGGAAAGAAAGAAAGGCCCAGCTGTCTCATTGAAGGCTGCCAGAGTCAGTCGGATACAGTTTAATTTCATATTCTGTCCGAGGCTAATGACAGAAAGTACCTCTGCGTGGAGACCTGGAAAAGTGACAAAGGGGAGTTGTCGGTGCTGGACTTTCCAAGTAAAGCCTTGCCCATTTCTTGAGAAACTTCTAGAATGGCAGAATGGTTAGTGACATGACATTCTTTTAAACCTTCCTTCTTCCCTAATTATTTGCAAAGCAAAATGTAGCCCCCAGGATAGGGAAATCTGAAACTGTAACACGTTGACACTGACATTCACCTTGAGTTTCTGATGCGTCACGAGCGTTACTGGCATTATTTTGTCACTGAAACCTCCTAGCAACATACGAGTGACATTATTGTCTCTATGAAACATGCTACCCCGTGGAAAAAGTGCCAGGTCCAGACAGTTTCACCAGTAAATGCCTCCCAAACTTCAAGGATGGTGCTAGTGCTATTTAAATTATTACCAGGTTTTTTTTTTTAAAGATTTTATTTATTTATTTGACAGAGATCACAAGTAGGCAGAGAGGCAGGCAGAGAGAGAGAGGAGGAAACAGGCTCCCTGCTGAGCAGAGAGCCCGATGTGGGGCTCGATCCCAGGACCCTGAGATCATGACCTGAGCCGAAGGCAGAGGCTTAACCCACTGAGCCACCCAGGTGCCCCTATTACCAGGTTTTTAAAAGTGTTCCTTTTTGGGGTACTTGGGAGGCTCCGTGGGTTGGGTGTCTGCCTTCAGCTCAGGTCATGATCTCAGGGTTTTGGGACTGAGCCCCATGTTGGGCTCCCTGCTCAGTGTGACACCTACTTCTCCCTCTCCCCCTGCTCCCTCCTCCCCACTCACACTCTTTTTCTAAAATAAAATAAAATAAAATAAAATCTTTAAAAAATGAGTTTCTTTTTATAAAGTCAACAATACTACAATATCAAGATGGGATGAAGATATCACCCTGCATGTGCGCACACACACAGACACACATACAACCTCAGACTAATTCAAATTCAAAAATTTAGGTTGATTCATAAATATCAGCATGAAAACCTTCCTTAAAATAATAGCAAACAGCATGAAGAAGGAAGGAAAATATAATTCTCTGTGACCAAGTTTGATATGCCAGGAATACAAAGAAAGATTTCAATTAAAATATTGTGTATCTATCTATCTATTTATCTCCAGGTGGAGGATAGGAGGTGATGGCCGGTATGGGACGCCTCCAATGCTCTAGCATTTAATTACTCAGCAAGAACTCCAGAAGATGGAGCTCATATTTTGGGTTTAGCTCTTTAAATCTTTACTTTAAGAAGATATATTTTCTGTATATTTATAATGTATAAATATACAATACAATGGTTTCCATCTTAATATTAAGAAATAGTAAACCCCCCCCCCCAAAAAAAACACCAAATTTGCAGAAACACTTTACAAAGGATGGACAGAGGACCAATAAGCACGTGAAAAGATGCTCAACGCCACTGGCCATCCGGGAAATGCAGATTGAAACCACAAGAAGCGTTGCCTGGATGGCACAGTTGGTTAGGTGTCTGACTCTTGGTTTCGGCTTGGGTCCTGATCTCAGGGTCATGGGATCGAGCCCTGAGCCAGTCTCCATCCTCAGCAAAGAGTTTGCTTAAGACTCTCTCTCCCCTGTCCTCCCCCACCCTCCTAAATAAATAAGTAAATCTTAAAAAAATAAATAAAAACACAAGGGACACCGATATACATGCCTCTACATCTAAAATCCCAGTTTCTTTAGGCCTTTTTGTGACCTACCCCTCCATTTACTCCAGTAATCACTGATCTTGTGTCTGTCACTAACGTAAATTTGCTTACGTTTTACAAAACATTATATAAATTTACACTTCCACTCTTTGTGCCTGGTTTCTTTGGCTCAGCAAAGTGATTCCGAGGTCCACCCATGTTGTTACATGGCCAGTAGTTTTACTGGTATGTAGTGTCCCACTGTACGGGCACGTCTGTCTGTCCTGCTGATCGGCACCTGGGTCGTCCCCAGTTCAGATCAAACACAAACGAGGTTTCTCTGAGCACATGTGTGCAAGTACTTGTGAGGACACGTGTTTCTTTCCGTTGCATAAACATCTGGGAGTGGAATCCGGGTCACATGGTAGATGTGCTCATAGCTTTTATAGACACTGTTAACCCGGTTTTCCAAGGTGTGGGGTTGGACTGAAGCCAGCTGAAATGTTTTCATCAAACGACATTCAACCTGTCCTAACTAGCTAACAAGGTTTCCGCTCCAACACTGGTGAAGTGGTCTTTCTGAGGACACTGAAGACCTCCATGCTGCCGGCTTCAAGGGTGGTCATCAGGGTGCTGGGGGAGCGGTGGGGGCGGAGCTCAGTCAGTTAAGCATCCACTTCAGGTCTTGGTGTCGGCTCAGGTCATGATCTCAGGGTGATGAGATCGATCCCTGCATCAGGCTCTGCACTCAGGGTCATGAGATCGATCTCTGCATCAGGCTCTATACTCAGCGAGCAGTCTGCTTAAATCACTTCCCCCTTCTCCTTTCCCCCTCTGCTGCTCCTCCTGCCCCACCATCAAATAAACAAACAAATAAAGCCTTAAAAAAACAAAGGTGGTCCTCACACTTATCCAACTCTGCTCCTCAGCCGGCTGGGAAGCAGTGGGTCACACCCTGTACCTTGGAGGGCTTCCTTGGCTTCCTTCCAAGACAACCTGCTCTCCTGGGCTTCGCCTTGCCGTCCTGTTTTTTCCACTGCAGCCTGTCCTGCAGGAAGCCTCCTCTTCTAAAGGACCGAGTGCACTGCACGCTGCCACAGGAGTCATTGCTTGGAGCTCCGGTCTCCCCACCCATGCCCCTTGTTGGTTTCTCCCATGTGCCTGTGGTTTCAGACGCAGTAGGTTCTTTGATCTGTCTGCCCTTCCTCCGTCTCACTACCTATCTACCGTCCCTCCCTCCCCCTGCTCTGTCCTCTTTTCTTCACTCCTTTTCACTTTTTATCTTTTCTGCCTGTGTCCAGCCCTGACCTCTTCTTTCAGCCCCGAGTCATGTATGCAGGTACCTACTCAAGTTTTACCCCGCGGGTCTATCTAAGAGGGGGTGTGTATTCAAGGAAGAACTCCTGATTTCACCCCCAACTCTACACCCCCAATCTATTCCAGTCTAGAGCCTTCCCTACCTTAAAAATCATACTCCATTCGCCAAGTTGCTTACATCAGAAATTCAAGTTGGTGTTGACTTCTCTTTTTCTCACACGGCCCAGAGCAAAGTTGCCAGCAAAGCTTTGGCTTCAATTTCAAAAGACAGAGGGAGACTGGACACGTCTCACAGCCTCCACTCTGCTCCCCCAGCTCACGGCATTGTCCACGCCCAGAAGGTTCTCCTAGCCTTCTTGTGTGCTCTTGCTTCCCGGCTCTCTGTCCTCCATGCAGCGGTGGTCAGACCGACGTCTCTACGGTACAGTCAGGTCACCCCGCTCCCTGCACAGCAGCCTGCTGTGGTTTTCACAGACTGAAGATCCCTGGGGATTTCCACCATCAGAGAACGGGGTCCTGCATGGCCTGTCTCCGTTTGCTCCCTGCTGGCTCTCCTCTTCCTCCTCAAGTACAACATGCTCGTCCGGCTACTGGGGTCTGCACTTGGCCTTCTCCTTTCCTGGAACGCTCCTTATTCAATCTTCTCATGAACCATGTTTGTTTTTCCTTAGACATCTGATCTCTTTAATGAAGCTCTCTTTGAAGTCATCCTGTCACAAGAAGTCAACAAGAAGTCACAAGAAGCTAAGAAGTTAGCTGATCCAGTTGTCCGTCTCTCACTAGGACACAGACCTGCATGGCTACAGACTTCATCTGGGGTGTCAATCAGATGGTCTAGGCTCTGCCTACAAGTCACCTGAAAATCCATGCATTTGATGCCGCACACACTTGTTTCCCACTCCTGACAAGCCCGCAGTGGTCCAGATGGCTCTTTAGCACCACAGTCCTGCGTGTGGATGCGGTGGGGAGGCTGGGAGCTGCCCCGCCCCTTCTCGCGCAGCCTCTGGGACCCGCAGGCAGGACACTGGAAGAAATGAATGAGGCAAGGGCCCTCACATACTTGGCTGACAACCGACCCAAGGTTCTTCTTCTCATACCTTATTCACATAACATGCCCCACGGCCACACCCAGCTCCAGGGCGTGTGGGTCTAGAGAAGGGACGGAAGCGGACAGCCTCAGACGTCTGCCCCGCCCGCCTTGCCGTCCCGTGGCCCCGGCACGGGACCTTGGTGACGAGCGCTTGGCTTAGGCTGGGTCTTTGACAGGTGCTTGTCCAGGAGGATTCCCTCTGTTCGGATCCTGGTTTTTCTGGCCGTGGAGGTGTGGTCCTGAGAAAACAACATGCCTGTGGCTGTGCCTTTGGTCTGCTCCCTCCCCACTTCCTGCTGCCTTGGTCAGAGGCACAGTTCTCTTGCGCGCACTGCACCTGCCCTCCGATTAGAAATGCTGTGTTCAGTGATTCATTAACATGGTAGTGTGAATTAGTTCCATATGTCATCTTGCCAAGAAGAATCGATGCCACACACCTCACTTCCAGCCTGGGAAGAGCATTTTTTTGTAAGGGATAGTCCTCTGGTGCTTTCCAACTACGAAAGAGAGGCACCTAACTACTTCTAAAAGGATCGTTTTCTCCAACGCTTTTTATCTTGTTACTTTTAATTACCTACCTACCTACTGATACTGTGCAAGTGATCTAAGCCCCACACAACGGACTAAAGGTTAAAAAAAAAAAAGAAAAGAAAAAACCCAAGAACCTTGTTTTTGAAGTTGCTTAATTTTTGTGGTCATCGGGCAGGTCTTGTCTGGGTGTGGGAGGATAGACTCAGAGGGCTGGAGATCTGCGAGATTGTCTGCTCTATTCACAGGCCGCAGGGAGGGAACAGAGATCCCGAAGGGGTTGCGCAGAGCCACACAACTTATCGGGAGGGTTATGCATGAGAACCGCAAGTCCCACTTCTCGCCGAGAGCCACATTGTACGAAAAATAAGCAAACAAGAAACCATACAATTTTATGTGTGCTAATGAGTTGGTTCTGTAAAATTCTTGAAGATGATACTAAAATCTTTCTCAATTCAAATATGTCCATAGGGAAGCACTATGTTCTTATCAGGAAGAACATTGTATTTAATCTATCATAATTGAGTGTGAATTTATGAAACAGACCAAAGCCGTGAGATCTCCGTGAAACGTCACCCTCTAGTCCTGGAGAGATGACACAGAAACCTTCGTCTCTGAGAGGGACCAAGTGGGATGTGAATTAAACTTTCCTAGCACTTCTGTGCGTCTACATGTCAAGCCGTCAGAATCGGTGTTGTTTCTACTGTGTAGGAGAACTAAGTTCTTGCCAGCTCTCAGGCAGGAATCACGGAGCCTATATTTCTGGGATAATTAGTGAAAGAACTGAAACACGAGAGGGGAAATCTGGTTTCTTTTTCAACGGCATTGCATTCTTGTTGTCTTATCTGCTTCAGCAGCTCTGGCGACAGCAGCCGTCGTGGGCACAGGGCACACCCCTGCCCCTGGTAATGCCAATCCCACCGCCTCTCACCAGCCATGAAGCCCTGACAAGCTGCCCTCTGGCTGCTTCCCCTTCTGCAAAACAGGGATCCTAGAAATAATGATACCTCCCCTAGGGTTGCTGGGGGCGACGTTGGAGCGCCGCCTGCCACCAGTCAGTGCTCCAGAAGCCCGAGTTTTGTGCTTTCCCCGTGAGTCGCTCACTGTTCACGAAGCGTCACCAGCAGGACGTGTGTGTGATCTGTGGCGGGAATGGAACGGTCATCCTTCCCGTGGAAGGACTTGGGGACCTCTGGAGATGCCCGTGGAGGCGTCTCAGGCTCGAATTTCACGCACGCAATTAGCTGGCTAGTATTCCCAGAGCTCAGAGGTGTTGGAGGCCACCCCCCGCCCCAAATCATGATGAAGCCCTCTTTGTGATCAGCCACTCCATGCGTGCCCGGGCCATGCGCTGCTCACTCAGGAGAGAGGCTGTGGGGTCGCCTTCAGCCTCTCCACCTTCAGAGCCCAAGGCCGCCAAAGTGTTCCTTCCAGACCAACGGGGCAGCGCGCCGCTCTGCATAGAAGGAAAACAAGATCAGGCAGCTCCCGGGCCCCGGGTTCCCCAGGTGAAGGCCCTCGGCCTCCCGGCCCCGGCACGACTACCACACGCACCCCCTCTGCAGGGCACGGTCCTCGGTTCCGCCCGCCCGGGCTCCAGCCGGATGCCCGTTCTGCTTCTGCTGCTCAGAACGCCCCACCAGGGGCTGGTCCCTGGGGAAGCTGCTCCCCACGTGGCCTCCTCGGGGGGCTCCAGCCTGGACTGAGGAAGACGCCCCGTGGATTTGCACCCGCACACGGTTGGGAGCCATGGGGTTAGAATTTCTCGTTGCCTTTACTGCCGTTACGATTGCTTTCAACATAATGCAGAGCAATGTCTGTCGTCAAATACGTTTGCTCTGAAAGATGCGGTTTAACCGCGTCCCGACACCGCGGCCTGTGTAACGCACATTTCCCTTGGGAAGCAGATTTCTTAAGGTGATTACATTATTTTTATGAGTCTGGATGAGCGTGTCTGGTTACCTCGACCCTCTCTGAGGGAGAAGGATCTAAGCTGCGTGAACACTAAGCGAAGCAAAGGGGGCAGAGCTGGGGGCGCAGGGTGGCCGGGGGCCCGTGTCCTCTGGCTGCGCTGGGCTCACCTCACAGAGCTCAGAGGGCCACAGGGCGTGCAGGGGGGAGACAGCAGATCTGGGGGAGATCACGGGTTTCCAAACAACGTTGGCGTGGAATCTGCCGTCCGCCAGCCGCCGAGACGGTGCCAGCCCGTCGCTCCAGCAGCTCGCGAAGATGCGTGTGGTTTATACCGCAGAGAGTTGAAATCCACACGGCTCATCCCAGCCAAGCCCCTGACCAGGCGGAACTCCTGGGCCTTGTGTCTAACGGTTTCCTTTTCTCCATATTATCTGCTTTGTGCGGATTTTAGGTTATGTCTTTTATGAGCAAAGAAGGAACTTTTCCACATTTCTAGGTCGTCTTGCTGGTTATTTCAGTTGAACCACCGTCAGTAGAACAGAACCCACACCAAGGGTTTAATTTTTCTTTAAAAGGGTAGAACGTTGGTATTTATAATTGTAAGAAGAAGCACTCGGTTTGTTTACATCATTATATTTTCCAGACACAAAAAACCCTCCCCTATAGAATCAGTAGAATTCCTACAGTTTTCCTGCCCACGGTGTGGGACAGATCTGGTGCTCCCTTGTCAACCTAAATTATGCGACAGGCAAAGAAGCGACCCCTACTTCGGAAATCTAATATTAATAACTGGAAAATACCAAGAAACGGAGAAGCATTCGATGATCACTTGATAAAACGTTGGTCTTGGAAAATGTATGTAAAAAAGAGGCATTGTGGGACCATGAAGGGCACCGCCAAACTCTGGGTAGTGCTGGGTGGAAATGTCACCCTTCGGTGTGTTTTGTCTAAGGAGGCACAGAGCTCGGGGAGGGCCGGAAGGAAGCATGGCCAGGGGAGGGACCGCGAGTCACCGTGTGTGCGCAAAGATGTCCCCACTTCCCGGTTTCCGAGACGCTGATGAGTTGGAGGATGTGTAGGCTGGAATCCTTTTTTAAAAAAAAAAATTAAATATCTGTTTGGAACAACATGAACTAGGAGTGCTGTCAGGAGGACACTGTCTATAAATAGTGTCTCTATTCTAGCTTCCCACCACTTCCTATCTGTGACATTTGGAAACCTCTTAGGGACGGAGCAATGGCCTTGGCTGCCTTCTCCTTCCCATGCAAGGCTGAGGGGGTGTCTGGGCCAGCCCAGGGGTGCCCCCATTACACAAACACCGCAGTGTAAGGCCTCCTCTCCCTTTCTGGTTGGAACGACATTTACTGCTCCGAAGGTCTTCCCAGCACAGACCCAAACCTCAGCCAAGCTTCTCCTTCTGCTCCCACCATGACTCCTGTGGGCCTCTCTGGTGTCACTGAGCTCAGACATGGACATTCTGTGCTTACTCCACGTCCCCTGAGGGCAGGAACTAGGTCTCATTTATCTCGTGTGCTGGGTCTGACCTTGGCACCCGTGGACGACGAGTGTGCAATCTGCTTCTTGAACCTGGGGCCCGGAATCCTTTCCAGGTCTTACGTCTCAACCTGTGGCCGGGGGACTGGGGCGTCAGCCTCTCCCCAAACTGTTAGCAGTGCAGGATCCTCAGCCCGTGCAGACCCCGGGAATCGGTCCGTGTGTGAGCAGACCCCAGGGACGCGCGCGCCCACTGCCCTCGGAGACGTGCTGTCCTCAAGCCCTGCAGCCTTCACTGCATTCTACGGGGGACCCTCCGGTCGCGACGGTCTCTGCTCCTGAGTGCTCGGTAGACAACGGGCTCCCCAGAAGGTGTGGGGACAAACAGTAAACTCAGGAAGCTCTTACTCACGCCTCGGACGCCCCCACCATTCGCTGAGAGACGCGGAGTCCCCACGTCAGAGCAGTCATTTCTGTAACGCCTCCCAACGTTTCCAAACAAGAACACGGCCGTCGAATGCCCTGGCGTGTCCATCCCGTTCCCAGCTGAATCTCGCACGCGATGCTGACCTGCGCGTCACAAGAAGCAGCCCGTTACCTGCTCTGAAGGGAAAGAGCGAGGACGCATTTGCCGCCCTGCCACAGCCATGAATTCCCAGACACGGAACCCAGTGTTGTGATCCATGACCCACAGGTCTGCGTTTCTCTCTCTCCACACCCCATCGCACGCCACACCGCCCTTGGTGGTCTTACACGCGCACAGACACAGACGCACACACAGACGCACGTGAGCACGTTCTCTCACGTGTGTGTTAAGATGGCAACTAGGGGCGCCTGGGGGCTCAGTGGGTTAAGCCTCTGCCTTCAGCTCAGGTCATAATCTCGGGGTCCTGGGATCGAGCCCCGCATCGGGCTCTCTGCTCAGTGGGAAGTCTGCTTCTCCCTCTCCCACTCCCCCTGCTTGTGTTCCCTCTCTCGCTGTGTCTCTGTCAAATAAATAATAAATCTTAAAAAAATAACAACCAAGGATACACTACTTTCCACCGCATGTGATACTGCTTTGGAATTACTCCGTTACTTTGCTCCCACTTCATTTAACACTCAGCCCAAGGGCGCCCGAGCTGGTGGTTTGTGTCTGTTTTCCTCAGAGGGTCTCACATCCGAGACCGGGTAGGTCCTGCTGGCAGCTAGCAGGACTTCTGCACACAGTGGCCTAGCCGAAACGCGACACCCAGCAGTGTGGGGGCTGATGTGTCCTTGAAGCCAGCCCGTCCCTCAGGGAGGAAGATCCCTGTGGAGGCTGACATACAGTCGTCCCCCCCTTGTTTGTGGCTTTGCTTTCCGTGGTCTCAGTGACCCAAGATCGCCCACAGCAGATGATCCCCCGACGGGAGGTCAGGAGGTCGATAGTAGCCTAACGTAGATGCTGTTGGGAGCCCGATGGCAGGTCAGTGTGGACGAGGAAGAGCTACCGGGTACAACTGAGAACTGGACCAGAAAGGACGGATCTTAAAATGCTGAAAACATGGAAGCAAGGATTTTTTGAATTTTATTTAAACACACATAAAATTGCATTCTTCACAGGCATGGCAGCCCCTTCCTGCCATGGGAGGGAGACCCCAGGTGTGTTTAATTTGCCCACATCCTTGGGTCGGGCCCCGGGACACCTGCTCCTCTTTCTTAGGGAGAATATTTGGGAGAGACAAGCACTCAGCTCATTTCACTCAAAGTCTAACTCGTCTTTTGCACGTCGGACCCGCTGAGCTCTGGGAGGGCTGAAGTGGTGCAGCCCCTTACGGGGGCCTGTTTTGGGGATCCTCACTGGTCTCCCCGTCTGCCATCCGGGGCTGGGTCTACCCCGCGGTGGCTCCGGGCTGTGTGTGAAGACGCCCCTCTCCAGGACCCAAGTTCTGCGGCCATGAGGGGAGCTGGAGGGACGTCTGGCCTGAGCCATGGGGAAGCAGTGCTTTCTTCCCAGCGCCCCCAAACACTGGCCTCGGGGTGGGGAGACAGGGTTGTGAGCGCGGAGTCAGATAAAGACACACACACCTGTTTTAAAGCCCTTTAGCAAAGGGAATAGATCGCAGACCTCACTGTGTTTCCTGGGGTCCGTGTTTACAATCACTTAAACACCTCATTCCCGGTGGACAGGCTTTCCCACCATCTGCACACGGTGGGGGGACAGACCTGGATTTCTAACTGCCCCCCGGGGCACCCCGATGGCCGTCCGGGGAAGTCACAGCTCTGGGAGCCCCCACGGCTGAGCCGCCTCCATGACCCCGGAATGGCATGTTCCTGCCACCCCAGAGGGACAGGCGGGCGCCTGTCAGTGGCTCGCCAGGACCATCGGCCCATTTCCCACGTGGACACAGTCGCTGTCCACCTCGCCTGGTGGTGGCAGCCCCGTGACGTGGGTCGCAGTCGCCCCTTCTGATGGCCTGCGTGGTACGGCTTCTCCACGTGAGCATCTCGGATGCTGTCGGCTCTGCTTAAGCTGGAGGAGACCGGTGGCCTGAGGTTCGAGCTGGGAGCACGTCTCAGGTCCATCTAACGGACCCTTCCCTTCGCGGGCCACTCGGCTTCTAATCGTCACGGCCAAACCGCAGCTCAGACCTTCTCGTTCTCATCTGAGAGGGACTGAGTAGGACAGAAACTCTGTATTCCAAGCATGCCACACCGCAGTAGCAGAGAGACGTGGGAGCGACAGGGACCCAAAGGGAGTCCATCTGGGGATTGATTGCACCCTGTGACTTGGTTTCTGTGTGATTTTTGAGCCGGTCTCGTAGTGCCTCTAACACACAGCGGCCTCGCTGGGCAGACCAGTCGAATAACCCCTTACCTGGCTACGAGGGCGGCGCCGGAGCCCCTGGTGAGTTTAGGGCGCTTCTGACTCACGCTGATGAGTCATGGAAAAGGGTGTTCTCTGCTGCATCCGGGCACGGCTCCCATCCCGCCTCCTTACTCAGCTCTGGGGATTTGTGCTCACTAACTGTGTATCACCCTCTAGACCACTGCCCTCTCCTAAGTGCCGTGGGCTTCCTTTGCTTTCCTGCAAAGGAGTGCGGGCTTGAGGTAAAGATTTTCCCTTCTAGTTAACTTGACCTGAAGCCCCTAGCAGCCTCTTTTTCCCGTAATTCCTGGAATCTTGCGAGTAACGTCTGCTGTAGGAAACCGCCAGCTTGCTACATCTGTTTTATTCCCCGTCAGAAACCTTCCCATTTCTCTCCAGCAATATCCTAGAGCTCTCTGCAGGTTTTTCCAAGATGTCTCTTAAAGCTTTTCCAAACCGTCAATTTCCCCATTCGTGTTAAATTCCCGTAACCATTTCTTTTCATTTTCCTTTAGAAAAGAAGTGGGGCTAGATTCATGCCATACATATGCTTTTTTGACTGTCTGGATTTTGAAAATATTCTTGAATTATCTGCTGCAGGAATTTCATCTTTAACTTGGACGAAAAGAGTATTTAACCTTTATAGAAATAAATTTTGCAGACTAGGAAATGTCATAAATGCTAGTTGGTTTAATAATAGAAATATTGTCAAAAAAAGGGAATTTCAAATTCTGATTAATTAAAAAATTATTAAGATTATTAGGTGTTCGAAGTACCATTACGTGTGTGCTAAAATCAAGAGAATAGCCAGACTTTCTTTCGTACACTGTGTTTTCCAAAGGTGGCCACACCGGTGTGTGACCCAAGCCCTCACAGCGCCGTGGTGATGCCCTTCCCTTGAGACTTGGGTCCGGTACCTTCTCCCTGCTTGTAACTGCTTTAAGCAGTAGAAAGTGCTAGAAGTGAAGCTGTGTGTCTTCCAAGGCTCAATGGGAATACGAAATATGGCCTCTTGCTCTTTCTTTCTCTCACTGGTTGTCCTCGGAGCCCAGCCTCTGTGTGGTGAGGAGTCTCTGAAAAACTGTTCCTTGTCTGCTACCCTGCAGATCTCAGAAGGAGTCCCCAGGGATCCCTGCTCCCGGCCTTGCGGTGTTCTGGATAAGCTCCGCATGCCAGGCGGCAAAGACATGCCACATCCCACGCGTTCTGTCGGAATTCCTGGCCACAGAAAGCATGGAGGATAAATGATTATCGTCATATCAAATCCCTAACTTTGGAGTAATGTACTGTAGTGATTTGTAGATAGCAATAGATAATGTACATAGGCTTTCAAAGTTCCTTCCTGTAGTATGTAAATCACAGGTAAATGTAATTTGTCCATAATTAAATGTGAAATATATACAGATCCCAAGTATTTAAATTATATTACCTTCATGATCGTCACAGAGATTAGGAAAAATATATAGTATGCTTATTCTGTAATTCCAGTTCTAAAATATGCATATATTTACACACAGTTAAGAAATCTCAAAATTTAAACATAATTTTGTCAGAGGGAGCACTTGTCTTATTGACGCTTTTGCTTATAAACTAACTTTGTTCTTTATATTGCGTCTGCGCGGTGAGTGGCTACACGTGTAGTCGACTAAACATTCATACCTGACGTTGACGAACGCGCCCGCTGGGGACACACACTCGTGCCGCGGGGGTCGTGTGTGGTTGCTGGGAGACGCATGTCTGCGTTTAATCGGAGTTCGGTGTGGGTTTTGCGTCACTGGACTTGATGTAAGACATACGAGTGTGTGTACATTGCGTATGATATCTGTGTAAGTACGTTAGATGGGGCATATGTGTGTACATACATGACGTGTAAAATCAAAGCGCACGGGCCTGTGTGTGTGTGTGTGTGTGTGTGTGTGTGCGCCCGTGTGAGATACACAGGTTAGCCAGGTGATCGCTGAGCAAATAATGACCCAATGTAATGCATATATTGTCACATGGACTGACATGTCGTATGTGTCGTTAAGACTCAACTCAGAATTCTGACGCATATGTCAACGGAAGCCGCGGATTCCGGTCAGACGTCGGTCGCTCACGGGGCTGCCTCAGATTAACTTTGCAAACATGGTGACCACAGGGAGGGCTGTGGGTGGGTGAGTCTGGCTCGTGGACACTTTCGGAGACTCCACGGAGCTGAGGACGTGTACGTTTCTTGTAGGTGTGCTTTTTTGTTTGTTTTGTGAAATCTAACTCTCAAAATTCAACTTTACTTAGGTTTATGGCAAAGAATTTCTAGTTCTTCTCAGACAAGGACGTTGATGAAAGTTTAAGCATCCAATCAGCATGAATTTTCAGATTCAAGTATGACTGAGCTGCCGATCTGCTCTGTGCCGTCCTCGCGCGCCGGTACTCTGCCCATGTCCCGCGGTCACTCCACGAACGCCTGAGCTCACTCCTGCGCCACGGCCCACACTCAGATGTGCAAAGAGCATTTGTCCCCGATGCTCTCACAACTCCGTCTTGGGCTCGTTCAGCGTCTTGCTGTTTATCCTGCTCAGGAGCGCTGGTTTCCTTCATTTCTCCACCTAAAGATCGTGTCACAGCAGAGCCTGGGGTCCTGGGAGGAGACATGGAGCTGGGGACCCTGAGAAGGGGTACAGAGACGTGTCCCGCTAACTCACTGTGGCCAAGAGGCCCCAGCATGGCAGCCGCTATGTGCACGTGTCCCCACAAACGAGATCTCTTGTGGACGCGGGCTGGTGGGTCCCACTCAGTGGGCAGAGATGGGCTTCCCCGAGCTCCGCGGATGAGTCCCCCCAGACCTGGAGAAGGATATGCTAGGTCGTTACTCAGAAGGTGGCTCCTCCCCGAATTTCACGGTAATTCCTTTCGCACGTGTACAATAAAAACTGACAGCACGAAGTAACAAATGTGTTTCTAACCAGAGAAAGATCTGTTTGTGCTCTGCCCGTTCTTAAACGCTTGGGATGGAGAGGGGCTGGAGACTCACAGAGCTCGGCTTGGCCCTGAGTCCTGGCCTCCTGCTCTGTACCATGGTGTCCCTACAACAGGTGTCCCGGCGCCCCTAATTCTGGGGAACAGTGTAAACGCCACAGTAGATGTGCATGTGTGAAAGCTAGTGAGCTCAAAACTGACCAATGGTGAGCGCTGAGGTTGAAAACCCAAATGTCGATTTTCACTGGGCAAATCCTGGCACGGGTCCCAAAGTGAAGACTTGAGCGAAGGAAACTTCCTTATCGGCATGGCCTTTTTCTTCCCTTCCCCCCCCCCCCCCC